>NC_134358.1:385311049-385630368 GCF_048569485.1 Anomaloglossus baeobatrachus
TCAGCAGTGTCTGATAGTGTCAGACTTCTCAGTAATTGTCGCTCCTAAAAACCTGTTAGGTTCTTATTGCGTCCGTGCTTGCATTTAAAAACCGCACGTGTGTGCCTGTCGGTGGCAGCGTACAGGTGCACTTGTGTGCGTTTTTCACAAACTATTATATAACGCACAAATGTAGTGTATAATACACGTCAGTCAGCAATGGCTGATAGTGTCAGACTTCTCAGTAATTGTCGCTCCTAAAAACCTGTTAGGTTCTTATTGCGTCCGTGCTTGCATTTAAAAACCGCACATGTGTGCCTGTCGGTGGCAGCGTACAGGTGCACGTTTTGCACAAACTATTATATAACGCATAAGTCTAGTGAATAATACACGTCAGTCAGCAGTGTCTGATAGTGTCAGACTTCTCAGTAATTGTCGCTCCTAAAAACCTGTTAGGTTCTTATTGCGTCCGTGCTTGCATTTAAAAACCGCACGTGTGTGCCTGTCGGTGGCAGCATACAGGTGCACGTTTTGCACAAACTATTATATAACGCCTAAGTCTAGTGAATAATACACGTCAGTCAGCAGTGTCTGATAGTGTCAGACTTCTCAGTAATTGTCGCTCCTAAAAACCTGTTAGGTTCTTATTGCGTCCGTGCTTGCATTTAAAAACCGCACGTGTGTGCCTGTCGGTGGCAGCGTACAGGTGTACTTGTGTGCGTTTTTCACAAACTATTATATAACGCACAAGTGTAGTGTATAATACACGTCAGTCAGCAGTGGCTGATAGTGTCAGACTTCTCAGTAATTGTCGCTCCTAAAAACCTGTTAGGTTCTTATTGCGTCCGTGCTTGCATTTAAAAACCGCACGTGTGTGCCTGTCGGTGGCAGCATACAGGTGCACGTTTTGCACAAACTATTATATAACGCACAAGTCTAGTGAATAATACACGTCAGTCAGCAGTGTCTGATAGTGTCAGACTTCTCAGTAATTGTCGCTCCTAAAAACCTGTTAGGTTCTTATTGCGTCCGTGCTTGCATTTAAAAACCGCACGTGTGTGCCTGTCGGTGGCAGCGTACAGGCTCCATATTGTCCCTGGATAGAGATGTGCATGAGGGCCTCAAAACATTGTTCCCATTGCAAAGGAGCGGGTCTCCTGTCGTTGTAATGCCCATTCTGAAAGAATGGGCGAAAACATTTACCACTGGGGGTATACCTGAAACAACGGCCTAACTATTGTAACGGTCATCATGATGGCGCATGAGGAGAAGGAGGAGCAGTCCAGCGATTAGCCAAAGTCAAGAAGTGTGTTACCATGGGTGAGTGGAGGTACATGGCAAATTCCCGTTACAAACTTTAAATTCTGCTGTCATTTGCTGGTGGTGTGGTGAAGTCTGGCCCAATCCAACCCTTGTTCATCTTGATCAGAGTCAGCCTGTCAGCATTTACAGTTGACAGGCAGGTGCATTTATCTGTAATGATTCCACCTGCGGCACTAAAAACACGCTCTGACAAAACGCTAGCGGCAGGGCAGGCCAGGACTTCCGAGGCGTAGAGAGCCAATTCATGCCACGTGTCCAGCTTGGATACCCATTAATTGTAAGGCACAGAGGAATGTCGGAGTACAGTTGTTTGATCTGCAAGGTACTCCTTGAGCATCTGGCCAAACTTAGGATTTCTTGTGGCACTACCCCGCACCTCAGGGGCTGTGGTATGTGAAGGGCTGAGAAAACTGTCCCACATCTTAAAGACTGTTCCCCTACCTCTGGCGGATTGGACTTGTGCCCCTCTCGGCTGTACGCCTTGGTTGTCCACTGATTCCTGACCTATGCCGCTATCGTTTTGTGAGGGGAATGCTTCGCCTACTTCCGTGACTATGGCCTTCTGGAACTGCTCCATTTTGCCTGACCTCTCCGCCTCGGGAATAAGAGACATAAAGTTCTCCTTTTAGCGTGGGTCTAACAGTGTTACCAACCAGTAATGATTGTCGGCCAAGATGTTCTTAACGCGAGGGTCACGAGACAGGCAGCTTACCATAAAGTCAGCCATGTGTGCCAGACTCTTAACAGCCATCACTTCAGTATCCTGACCAACACGATGACTGAACATGCTGTCCTCCTCCTCCTCCTCCTCCTCATCATCATCTACCCTGTCCTCTGGCCAGCCACGCTGAACCGAGGATATGACTGCATGTCATATCCTCAATTTGGCCAGAGAGTTGCTCCATGTCTTCATCCTCCTCCTCGTCATAGTCCTCCACTGCACGTTGTGATGAGACGAGGCTGGGCTGTGTGTTATCACCTACACCCACTACTGTTTCTTGCTCAAACTCATCGCGCTCCGCCTGCAATGCATCATGGTTGTTTTTTGAGCAGAGACCATTTTAGAAGGCAGAGAAGCGGTATGGTGACGCTAATAATGTCGTCATCGCCGTTCACCATCTTGGTGGAGTCCTCAAAGTTTTGGCGGATGGTACATAGGTCGGACATCCATCTCCACTCCTCAGGTGTTATGTGTGGAGTTTGACCCATTTCCCGACGGCTTAGGTGATGCAGGTACTCAACAACTGCCCTCTTCTGCTCACATATCCTGACCAACATGTGCAGAGTTGAATTCCAACGCGTGGGGACATCACACACCAGTCTGTGAGCCGGAAGATGCAAATGTCGCTGAAAGCCGGCAAGGCCGGCTGAAGCAGTAGGTGACTTTCGAAAATGTGCAGACAGGCGGCGAACGTTTACCAGCAGATCAGACAGCTCTGGGTATGACTTTAGAAACCGCTGAACCACGAGGTTGAGCACATGGACCACGCATGGAACATGTGCCAGCTGGCCTCGCCTCAAAGCCGCCACCAGGTTCCATTGTCACACACAACCTTTCCTGGCTTTAGGTTCAGAGGTGTAAGCCAGTGATCTGCCTGCTGTTTCAGAGCTGTCCACACCTCTTCTGCATTGTGGGGTTTGTCACCTATGCAGATTAGCTTCAGCACAGCCTGTTGCCGCTTCGCCGAGGCAGTACTGCAGTGCTTCTGTGTCGCCCTGGACAAGCCAGGGGCCACAGAGCACAACACTTACACACCCCACACTCCCTGCAGGCATATCATAGTCAAAACACAAAATCCTTGTTGCCTTCCCCAGGGGCTGTTGTCCACACCAGGGGGTGGAGCCAGGCGGTTGGTCTCCACCCACCAAAGAGGAGGGAAAACACAGGCAGTGAGAGTTAAGCTAAGGAAGTGGAAGGAGGAAAGTAGTAGAGAGGAGAAAAGTGACAGCAAAGAGCCTGAAGTTGGTCCGGATGTGTGCCCCGGACAGGACAGCAAGGTTGGCAGGATGTGGTGACCGTCTGCAGTGGAGGCCGATTGGAGTCTGCCGTAAGGACCGGTATACAAAGAGAAGCCAGCACCATTGGCAGGGGCCTTTCGGATCCTGGCAAGGCTTGGTGTCGCCGTGAATTTGCCAAATCCGTTAGTGAAGGGGACCTCAGGGTTTCCAAACAGCCAAGTCACGATAGAAGGCAACCGTCCAACCGTGAAGGGGAGACACCGCCACCGCCAAGGGCAACCGTCTCCCAGGGCCAGCGCCTGTGGGCAAAAGGGGCTCCTCCGGCCCATATCCAGGTCGGGGAGCGGGTTACCGGTGGGAAACCATCACTACCAACACTGAACTTAGGTGCAGGGAGAGACAATCATCACTAACCTGCAGGGAGGAACAACCGCAGCCGTCCGAGGGACCCGTCCATCCAGCCACTTGTTTTACCGTGAACTGTGTCATCATCATTGGGCTGAGTGAGTACCTCCGTGCCGTGCGGCACAGCGCTGCCCCTGCGACCCTGCACCTCATCAGGCCCCGCAACCCGCCTGTCATCCATCTCTACCCCATCACCGGGCCCCGGGACAACCAACCCCCCTACCCACGGAGGGGAGAAATAACAACAAAGCTGCTCCCTGTCACAGGCTCCCGGGATCCCCGTCCAGAGCAGCGGTGGTGTCCACACAATCACCACAACCGTGGGTGGTGTCACGGACAATATCCCCAAAACCCAAACGACCCCTTTTCACTCACGGGCGATGAGCGCCGCTCGAGTCCCCGGGATCCGGCCATCACTCGAGCCACCGAGCAGCCGCAGCCGTAGAGCAGCGGCAGCCGGACCCGAGCAGTGGGAGAGCGCAGCGTCCCCTCCTCCGCCCGTGACACTTCCAGCTTGGGACTGGTGTGGAGGGTAAAGTGGATGAGGATGCGCAGGAGGAGGAGGAGGCTGAGGAGCATGACATTCCGGAGCTGTAGAGTGTGGGTGAAACCCTGACTGAGGTAGGGCCTGCAAAACTTGGTGTGTGAAGGACGTGTTCCGTCCCTCGCTCAGACTGGGTCCCAGCTTCCACAATATTAACCCAGTGTGACGTCAACGAGATGTAGCGGCCTTGCCCACATGCACTTGTCCACGTGTCTGTGGTTAGGTGGACTTTGGCTGAAACAGCGTTGTTCAGGGCGCGTGTGATGTTTTGTGACACGTGGTTATGCAATGCGGGGATGGCACACCAGGAGAAATAGTGGTGGCTGGGGACCGAGTAACGTGGGACAGCTGCCACCATCAGGTCGCGGAATGCTTCTGTCTCAACCAGCCTAAGAGGGAACATTTCCAGCGCAAGCAGTCGCGAAATGTTAGCATTTAGAAGTGTGGCATGTGGGGCGTTGGCAGTGTATTTGCGCCTGCGTTCAAAGGTTTGCTGAATGGATAACTGAACGCTGCGCTGGGACAAGGACGTGTTTGATGATGATGTTATTTCTGCGTGGGCAACTGCAGGTGCAGGGCCGGAGGAGGCTTGTTCGCGGGCAGCATGGACAGGGGATTGGCTCGCATGCACAACAAGCAAGCAAGCACTGCTCCTCGACTCTGTTGTACATCCCACAAAGTCGGGTGCTTGGCTGACATGTGCCTGATCATGCTGGTGGTGGTCAGGCTGCTAGTTTTGGTACCCCTGCTGATGCTGGCATGGCAGGTGTTGCAAATGGCCTTTTTAGAATCATCTGGAGCCAACTTAAAAAACTGCCAGACTCGGGAAGACCTAACATTTGTACAGGCACCTTGTGTCGTGTTGTTCCGGGGAACAGTTGCCTGACGTCTGCCTGGGGCCACCACCCTGCTTCTTACTGCCTGTTGGGATGCTACGCCTCCCTCCCCCTGTGCACTGCTGTCCTCGCTCTGCATATCCTCCTGCCAGGTTGGGTCAGTTACTGGATCATCCACCACGTCGTCTTCCTCTTCCGCACCCTGCTCCTCCTGACTTCCTGACAATTGTGTCTCATCATCGTCCACCCCTTGTTGAGACACGTTGCCAACTTCGTGAGAACGTGGCTGCTCAAATATTTGGGCATCTGTACATACAATCTCGTCATGGCCCACTTCAACAGGAGCTGGCGAGAGGCCAGAATGTGTGAATGGAAACGTGAACGAACAGCTCTTCCGAGTGTCCAAGTGTAACAGAGAATAGTGAAGTAGGGCTTGCATGGCCGCGCCAGTGACCACTCTGACCATAGAGAATTAATGTTCCTTTATTTCATCTTTAGGTCGACGCGTTTCTGGAGTCTCTGCTCCCTTCCTCAGGACACACAGGAAAAAAGTACATCAAATCTGCTAGACCATGAGGACTGCAGGATCTATATACATTCCGTCATGATGACGTCAAAACCCAACCTTTTTCAAAAAAATCGGCGGGAAAGAACACATAAAAAAACACAAAAACACACATGACAATAAAAATCACGATCAAAGAAAATAAACGATCACATATGACAATATCATCATATTATCACATGAAATGAAATAAAATAAAGGTTTGAAATAAAAAGAAAAAAAAAAAAAATATGTGGATTATTGCGTGTTTAGGTAAGTCCGGGAATAAAACCCTGCACTTCAGTGCTGCTCTGAAGCGGACTCGAACCCCTGGGAATATTAACACCTTTCTCAAAGAGGTGGCTTATCAATTGGAGAAATCATGCCTCCACCTAAGGAGTCCTGAAAACCCCTTTGAACCCGAGTATAGAAAGAAACACCTATAGAAGTGTAGCTGTGGGGAGATACGTACAATCACTAATGTTAGCGTGACAATACTGCGTAAGTAAACGTAAATTAACTAAGAAAGGGTGAGGAAAGTTCAGAGCGTGGGAAAAAAGAGATTGCGCATGTCAAAAAAAAAGGTCCGGAGCTTGTTGAGACGGGGTGAAGAAAGTTCAAAGCGTGGGAAAAAAGGAAGTGCGCATGTCAGAGAGAAAAAAAAGGGGGTGGGGAGCAAGTCAGTCTTCCAAGCTCCATGCAGAGAATAATCTGCCGGTTTTCGTAAAGAATCCTTATTACGGACCCCGTGAAATAAAGATTAAAACATTACAAACGGGACGAAAAATGGGTGTATTGTAAAACATATATATGTATTGAAATGTCTATATAAATATATATCTGAAAACAATGTGTATGAATCTGCAGTTGACCAATTGTGTATATAAAAAAGATAAAAATCAGTATTTCTAAGGGAGAATAAGGAACATATAACCAAAAATTAATATACGTATACAAAAGTATACCTGTGTATGATAAATTCTTTAAAAACAATATATATACAGTTCAGTGCTGTGATAAAAAAAATGGTGATTCTATGAGGCAGGAGGAAGGGAAAAAATAAAATAAAAAATAAAAATAAAAAAAGGGGGGAAAAAAAGGAAAAAAAGGGAAAAGAAACCCCCCCCCCCAAAAAAACAAAAGCGGGGGCACAAGGATTTTATATCCTTGTGTTAATATCCCAATCTCATATATTAATCTGGATGGGTGCGTAGGCCGGGTGGAGTGCTATCCCCCACCCTGCATACAAAGACCGAACTCTAACTTTAACTCCTATAGGAGGCTCATATTATACGGACATAGGGTCAGACCAAAAATTAAGGAAGGATAGTGAAACGGGTGAGGTGACGCATGTCATAGTGCGCATGGCAAAACAGAAATATGCAACTAGCGTGTTACGAAAGGGGGCAAAGAACAATGTGGTAGTGAACACATAGCTCCCAAAAAAACGTAAAGATCAATTAGATCCAAAATTGAATGAACAACCAAGACCAAAGAATCCAAAGTGCATGGTGCAATAAATACGGGGGAAAATAACAGTGATAATAAATAAGACCAATGTACACAGGTAAATGCCGACACCTTCAAAAAATTAAAAACATTGTATATGAACTGTAAAAGATATATATGTATAATATAATATATAGAAAAAGATAGGTAAAAATATATAAATATAATATTATAAAACCAAAAACTTCATAATAAAATCAGACTAAAAGCATCAAACCAACAATGATTCCATACAGCGGGATATAAATTTAAGACCTTCCAAACAAATAAGACCACAATAAAAGCATAAAACCAACAATGATTCTATGTAGCGGGATATGATGTTTTAACCTTTCATAAACAAATCAGTCACCTCATTTAACCCTTGTGGTTTCAGAGTATTAAGTTTATAAATCCAAAAAGTCTCTTTTTTGTTCAGTAGTTCCACCCGATTGTTGACAAAGGGGGGTATCTGTTCAATGGGAGTGATTCTCAACCGTGATTTACCTTTATGTGTCAAAGTTACATGTCTGGAGAGACCATGTAACAAAAAACCTATTTTAATATTGTGTCTGTGTGAGTTTAGTCTGTTATGGAGGGGCTGTGTTGTTCTGCCCACGTACCGTTTGTCGCACTCACACTCTATCAGGTAGATCACGAAATCAGATTGGCAAGTCAGATGGCTTTTGATAGGGAATTCTGTCCCCCCTGGAAACAGCCCAAAAGAGACCCTTCTGTGTGGGATAATGTTACAACAAAGACAGTTTTTCACCAAACACTTAAAAGCCCCCAAAGGTTTAGTGGTAGAGGTGACCATATCATTACTATTATTTTTAAGTCTACTGGGGGCCAAATGATTTTTCAAACTCGAGGCCCTACGGTACGTAATTCCCGGCTTCAAGGGTAAAGTCTCTTTTAGGAACGGATCATTCAGCAGGACTTTCCAGTGTTTGGCAATAATGTCTTTCACTTTACCACTGTCATCACTATATGTCATAAGGAAATTGGAGGAAAAAGCCATGTTCTTCTCCTTGATCTCGGGATTTCTGATCTTCCCAATAAGATCAACCTGTTTAAGCATCTTATTACCATTGTAGGCTTTTTTAATCACAGACACCGGATATTTTTTGTCCCGAAATCTGTCCTTCAGGATCAACGCCTGTTCATGAAAGTCTGAATCACGGGTGCAGTTCCTCCGTACCCTCTGGAACTGATTGTTGGGGACATTTAACAACCACTTATTATAGTGGCTGCTGGTAAAATTAATATAGCCGTTGCAGTCCACCTTTTTGAAAAAGGTCTTAGTGTAAATCGACCCTTTTTCATGCAAAATTGTCAAATCCAGGAAATCTATCCTGTCTGCCTTAATCGTGGGCGAAAAAGTAAGACCCCAATTGTTATTTTTGATGCTTTCCAAAAAAGCTTGTAGATTATTTTTTGAATTATCCCAGATTATAAATAAATCGTCGATATATCTCTTATATACGACCACATGCTCGTAAAACTCAGAATTATATATGAATAGTAGTTCAAAAAGACCCATAAAAAGGTTTGCAAAAGTGGGTGCTACTTTCGAGCCCATCGCTGTGCCACAGCATTGGTGATACAAAGTATCCTGGAAGGTGAAGTAATTGTTCTCTAATATGAACTTCATCCCATCCTGCAGGAAGTCTTTCTGCTCAACCGGTAACCTCTCATCCATACAAAGGAACTGCTTGAAACACTCCAGTCCCAAGTCATGAGCAATGTTTGTATACAGTGAAGCTATGTCTAAGGATACAAACAAAAAAGATTCTTTCCATTCAATATCCTTTATGAGATTTATGAGCTGTGTAGAATCTCTCAAATAGCTCCTCAAATTAGATACATGAACCCTCATCACACAATCCAAGTAGTCAGCTAAATTTTCGGTCAGAGAACCGATCCCTGAAATGATCGGTCTCCCAGGGGGATTTACAAGACACTTATGTATTTTCGGTAAGTGGTAATAGAATGCTACTTTTGGATTTTTGACATCTAGGAACTTGAGTTCCTCCTTACCAAGGATTCCTAATGTTGCTGCCCTTTGAATGAGTGTTCGATATTTAGCAACTGCTTCTTCAAATGATTTAATGTTAACAACTTCATAGTGTATGGGGTTGGATAGGTTCCTAAGAGCCTCCTGAATATATGCTTCCCTATCTTGCAATACACTCCCTCCTCCTTTGTCCGCATTTCTAATTATTAGATGGGGGTTGGATTTTAGGGACACGTGGGCTTTTTTCTCCTCTCTGGTCAAATTTGACTTAAGTGGACTACCCCTCAAATTGAGTTTCTTTAGGTCCTCCAGTACTAGATCATTGAAGGTTTTCAAATGGTGCCCTTTGCTCTGTAGTGGGTAAAAATTGGACTTCAACCTCAAATCTGTGTGTAAAAAATCATCAGGTATCAGGGTACAATTGTTCTTCGGGTCAAATTTATTAATCTGGAAATGTCGTCTCAATGTTAGTTTTCTAATAAATTTTTGAAAATCAATAAATAAATTAAAATCATTAGAGTTAGCAACGGGGCAGAAGGAAAGCCCTTTACTAAGAACACTACGTTCTCCTTTGGACAGAGAATGGCTGGATAGATTGAAGATCCCCAGATTGTCATTTACATCCTCATTATCACTGGTTAATTTAGACTTTTCTTCTCTTTTTTGTTTGACCCTAATACCTGCTCTGGTACCTCTAAAATGTTTTTTCTTTCCCCCCCCCTTGGGGTGAGGAAATTGGTGATATGGACCTGGGTGTTTTTTGCCACAGGTAAAAAAGGAACACAAGCATCGATTTTTCGAGAATTGTCAACTATAATAGTATTAGCAGTACTGTTCCCAGGGGAGTCACAAGCGGGAACCATAGGTAATAGAGGAGTGGGACCCCCTTCCGACCCCTGAGGGGTAGGTAGGAGGACATACTCCTCGTGTGTAGACAGTTCCAGGAGGTCAATAAACTCTTTATCAGACCCTCCATTATGATCCATGGAGGGATCTGGAAGGTCCTGTTCTAGGTTCAAGACCCTGTTTTTCCGGATCTTTTCGATTTGTAGCCTTAGGGCCTCTAATTGTAATCTTGTCTCAGTGAAATTCCGGGATTCCATGCTCACTCTGCCCACAACAGGGATCTCCTTGACCAAAGGGTCAGAAAATACCTCTCCTGGACTAGTAAAAACAGGGGCCTCTGCACTTAAAACAGTGGAAAAAACCTCTTCAGAGGTGCCTGCAACAGGTGTCTCTAGAGTGGGAGTGGACACCTGATGTGCAGGTAGTGATTTAATCAATTCACTCTCGTTAGAATGCGACCCAGGCTTATGAGTGGAAATGGACCTAGGTCTCTTATTATGAAATTTACTGTTGTAGAAATTTCTGTGTTGACTGTTCAATCTCGGTCTCAAATTTAAGGACCCCTTATCTGCAATATTTTTGTGAGAAGGTTTCTTAGTGAGCACATCTTGTCTATCTCGCTGCAATTTCTTGGATTTCCTGAATATGGTATCCTGTTCTAGTTGTGTAAGCTTGGTGTTGATATCAGAGTTTAAAAACCTATATTCAGGATGTAGCTCATAGCGAGTGAGCTCTTTATATAGTGAATTGATATTTTCTGTGGCCTCCGTAGCAATAATAGTCCTTTTTTTGTAAAGGCATTGTAACAGGTGCAGGGCCGGAGGAGGCTTGTTCGCGGGCAGCATGGACAGGGGATTGGCTCGCATGCACAACAAGCAAGCAAGCACTGCTCCTCGACTCTGTTGTACATCCCACAAAGTCGGGTGCTTGGCTGACATGTGCCTGATCATGCTGGTGGTGGTCAGGCTGCTAGTTTTGGTACCCCTGCTGATGCTGGCACGGCAGGTGTTGCAAATGGCCTTTTTAGAATCATCTGGAGCCAACTTAAAAAACTGCCAGACTCGGGAAGACCTAACATTTGTACAGGCACCTTGTGTCGTGTTGTTCCGGGGAACAGTTGCCTGACGTCTGCCTGGGGCCACCACCCTGCTTCTTACTGCCTGTTGGGATGCTACGCCTCCCTCCCCCTGTGCACTGCTGTCCTCGCTCTGCATATCCTCCTGCCAGGTTGGGTCAGTTACTGGATCATCCACCACGTCGTCTTCCTCTTCCGCACCCTGCTCCTCCTGACTTCCTGACAATTGTGTCTCATCATCGTCCACCCCTTGTTGAGACACGTTGCCAACTTCGTGAGAACGTGGCTGCTCAAATATTTGGGCATCTGTACATACAATCTCGTCATGGCCCACTTCAACAGGAGCTGGCGAGAGGCCAGAATGTGTGTCAATGGAAACGTGAACGAACAGCTCTTCCGAGTGTCCAAGTGTGGGATCAGTAATGTCCGTGGACGTGTACTCGGCCTGGTGGTAGGAAGGAGGATCAGGTTCTGAAATGTGCGGTGCAGTATCACGGCTACTGACACTTGACCGTGTGGAAGACAGAGTGTTTGTGGTGGTGCCAATCTGACTGGAAGCATTATCCACTATCCAACTAACAACCTGTTGACACTGGTCTTGGTTCAAGAGCGGTGTTCTGCTGCGGTCCCCAAGAATTTGGGACAGGACGTGCGAGCGAGTAGATGTGGCCCTTTGTTGTGGCGAAATTAGAGCTTGCACACGACCTCGGTCTCTGCCTGCACCACCATCACGTCCACTTCCTTGTTCGTTGACAACGCCCTTGCGCATTTTGCAATGCTGTGCTGATGTGTATTCACTAGACTTGTGCATTATATCCAAGTTTTTGCAAAACGCACACAAGTGCAGCGGAAAGCTGCCAACAACAGGCACACACGTGCGGTTTTTAAATGCAAGCACGGAGGCACTAAGAACCTAACAGGTCTCTATTCAGGGACAACGTGGAGCCTCCCAATTTTTGGCTGCCCTGCCTAAGGGCTATACTACAATAGACCCACTTCCTTACAATGGGCACTTCAGGTTTAGAGGCCCTCATGCACGTCTCTATCCAGGGACAACGTGGAGCCTCCCAATTTTTGGCTGCCCTGACAAAGGGCTATACTACAATAGACCCACTTCCTTACAATGGGCACTTCAGGTTTACAGGCCCTCATGCACGTCTCTATCCAGGGACAACGTGGAGCCTCCCAATTTTTGGCTGCCCTGCCTAAGGGCTATACTACAATAGACCCACTTCCTTACAATGGGCACTTCAGGTTTACAGGCCCTCATGCACGTCTGTATGCAGGGGCATTGGTGAACCTCACAATTTTAGACTGCCCTGGCAAAGGAAAATACTACAAAGACTCACTTCCTCAAAATGGGCACATTAGACTCAGAGGCCTTTATGTACGTCTCTTCTCAGGGACATCGGAGTGCCACACAATGTTTTACGTAAAATCTTTCATGTATTAATCTCAAAAAGTAACATACATTAGCTCTATCTCACTATTGGGTATGTGCCCTTAACATTTCCGCCATTAAAATTCATTTTGGTGTCATTTTGGAAGGTTTTCTGGTGAGTCCGTAAAAATGGCGTAAAACGCGGACAAAATTGTTCACAGCTGTGACTTTTGAGTGATAAATGCTTCAAGGGGTCTTCCCCATGCTGTTGCCATGTCATTTGAGCACTCTTCTGAGACTTTTGTGCCATTTTTAGGGTTTCTACATGCTGCCGGGGGTCATTTCACAAAAATACTCGGGTCTCCCATAGAATAACATTGGGCTCGGTGCTCGGGCCGAGTACACGAGTATCTTGGGATGCTCGGCCCGAGCCTCGAGCACCCGAGCTTTTTAGTACTCGCTCATCACTACGTAATAATGTGTTTCACTGGCTAATTTGGAGCAGGTAGTAATAACTAGCAATAGCTAGTAATAGTTAGATATGTGTTTCACTGGCTAATTTGGAGCAGGTAGTAATAAGTAGCAATAGCTACTTAGATACTTCACTGTCAACTCTTTAGC
This sequence comes from Anomaloglossus baeobatrachus, assembly GCF_048569485.1. NCBI lineage: Eukaryota > Metazoa > Chordata > Amphibia > Anura > Aromobatidae > Anomaloglossus > Anomaloglossus baeobatrachus. The sequence goes on from NC_134358.1 coordinate 385,324,068, forward strand.
AAGCACTGACAAGTAGCTATCCTTATTTCTATAACTAAATGTCAATTTGTGGCACACAGCTTTCCCTTCATTGCACGTCCATAATCTACACTATTACCCTGCTATCTATCTCAATCACCTATCATTAAGGCCCTAGCTAAGCTAACTGTCTAGCAGCCCCAGCAGCAGCACCTTCCCTAACGTTTCACATTCACAAAATGGTGCCGATGCCACATGTCCGCATTTTATATACAGATGGACATGTGACTTAGGCAGCCAATGATATAAGCCCTTGTGTAGGAACTTTGTGGATGTTTCCTGCACTGTGATTGGCTGCAGGAACATCTGCAAATAAAGTTAAGAAAAAAAAATGCCCCACTCACCTCTGGCTTCTCCTTCAACTCATTAAACACATCCCCCATTCATCATACAGCACCACAATCCTATACAAAAGCATAACATGTTAGTAGAAAAGCATTTTTTTAAAATGCAATTAGTAATTGAACAAAAAAACGAATATTGCTGACTCTTGTAGAACGTGCTCGAGTTACAGGCTCAGGCGCGTACCAAATTTGAAATTGGCGAAACTTTATTGAACAGGTTCGCCCATCTCTAATCTGGACCCTATCTTTGGTGGCTTCTATACTAGGATGTGTTTCCCATCCAGATCCCCAATACAAGTGGGGGATTTGCATCGACTGGAAATCAATTCCGAGTCATGTGTGATAGACTTTGGCATCACTGCTTTGTGTTGTCTGTCCTAACTCATAAGGTGGAGCTGACAATGGTGGAGATGGTGAACTTCCCCAGTAGATACTCCAAATAGAATGATGTATAAAATGTAACAGATACAAGAAACCATAAGGGGCCAAATAAACAAAAATAATTAGCAATCATGATGTAAAATAAGATACTATGGAAAAAGTATGAATTTGGATTGATGGACCACAAACAGTTGTGTCCTTTGTGCCACAATGAAATCATCAATACGAGCCATAGGGGTTTAACAGAACCTATAATTTTTTGGTGGGAATAGTGTGGCAATTGCTGTGTAGTGCCTGCAGTTATATGTTTGCTCCTTCTACCAAGCCACAATGGGGAAAAGGGGAAGTGCATTGCCTAAAAAAACTTCAACCATAGGGACAGCACATGAAAAAGTACAGTGCAAATGTGGCACCCCTGAGGCTCTGGTTTCCACAGGGTACTGTACCTCAATTAAGGTGTGATATCTATTTCAGGTAAGGGGGGGTTAATCACCAGTGTTCCACATTCACACACTACATACAGCTTAGGACCAGATATCCACGTCCTTCAACCCCAACACCTGTTTCGCCCCCGAAAAAGAAGTGGCGAAACATGTGTTGGGGTTGAAGGATGTGGATATCTGGTCTCGAGTAAGTAATATACTAGTGGTTTATCTATTGTGGTAAACATGTGGGCTTAATATTACTAAACTAATTACTTTGCTATACTTAATGAGCAAATGCAGGAATATTCTGCACATGTCTATAGTAAAATAGATGTAACTGAGGAACCACAACTCCCATACTAACACATAGCATATAACACATAGCACTTTAAATCTGCTTTTTGTGGTACACCTTTGTATGATGCATAAAAAACAGATGGAGGAATCGCTAGTCATGTGAATTATTATGCAGATTTAAGTGAGGAACTACAAGTCCCACATTACTCTGTAATATAAAGTATTTTAGTTATTGATTTGCTCCACCGATGAAATGTGTACTATTGACATATTGTAGGGCTAGCAACTACGATAATTGATTATATTAACATCACAAATATAATTTGAAAGATTATATAGAGGAGATATAACATCTGTTTTATACTAGAATTTCATAGTTTCTATGATATGTACCTCATTTATTTCATGAAGCGATCTGAGATTCACTATTGTGATTAGATATTGTGATGGGATAACATTTGTCTGACCTTTTCTCCATGTACTTTGGTACTATACTATGGAATTATAACAATTTTAAAAATATTTTCAATAAAGAGTATTTTTTACTATTTTGATTTCTTGAGCTTCTTTAGTCTGAATACCAACATCAGATTATTGTGTGTTTACAATCCATTTTGTGACTGATGTGACGGATCCGTCGCAGATTGTGCTAAAACTGATGCGACGGATCCTGTAAAAAAATGGATCATACCATTTTTTCCTGACCAGCAGTGATTTTACAACACTTCTGGGCATGCTCGGTTATAAAAAACGGAATCCGACGACGGATCCGTCATTTGACGGATGACGACAGATCCTGCGCCCATAGGCTTCAATTACAACAAATGACGGCTGGCGATGGATCTGTCACGGTTCGTTTTTTTGACGCACACAAAAAACGTTACTATGGATGTTGTCTCCATCACATTTGTCGACGGATCCGTCGTACGTTGGATGTAACGTGAGGCCATCCGTTGCAATCCGTCACTAATACAAGTCAATGAGAAAAAATGGATCCAGCACTGGATCCGTTTTTTTCCACATTTCGACGGATTGTGACTGATGGCAAAAAATGGATGTGTGAAAGGGGCCTTAAATACAGCAGAATTTCTGTGTAAAAAGAAACAGCAGAAAAAAATGACAGCTTTTACACTAAATGTGAACAAGACCTAAATGTAGAAGCAGAGTACCGTAGATATGATGTGAAGAAATCTGCACCTGCTTTGTGTCTTACCTGAACTGTGCAGTTTTGGTGCTTTTTTTCTATGATAAGATTCTATGTGGAGCCTGAAAATATCACAAAAAAAATGCCATTCAATGTTTAAACAAAACCTTTCTGTACTATAACCCCCCAGCCCGTTTTCACCTTCATGACCCGGTATATTTTCAATTCTGACCAGTGTCACTTTATAAAGTTAAAACTCGCCCGGTGATCCTAAGAGTTTTAACATGACATATTTTACAACATAATAGTACTAAATTTAGGACAATATTTTTTGCTATTAATTGTGAAAAAATTGGAACTTTGCTGAAAATTTTCAAATTTTTAAAGTATTCATTTTTATGCCCTTCAACCAGAGAGTTGTGTCACACAAAATAATTAATTAATAACATTTCTCACATGTCTACTTTACATCAGCACAATTTTTGAAACATATTTTTTTGTTAGGAAGTTAAAAGTGTTTAAAGTTTATCAGCAATTTATTTTTCCAACAACATTTACAAAACCATTTTTTTAGGGACCACATCACAATTGAAGTAATTTTGAAAGTAGAGATGAGTGAACCTTTGGAAGTTCGGTTCAGGAGGTACAGATGAACGTTAAAAGGTTTGGTTTATGTCCTTGACTTGGTCCGAACCTCAATGGAAGTCTGTAATTGGACAGTTCGTGACTCCACCCACATGCTGCCAAACATAAGCAGAACACTTGTGGGGAAGTGTGCTGAGGGTTTTTCAATTTTTTTTTGCATGTGCACATTACATCTGATCGCGCTGATTTTACTCCAAGTGCGCTCCGTACAAACGTTTCAAGCGACTCACACAGGGACGAGCATCACTCATACCCAAGCACAGAGCTGCTCGCTTGAGTGGTTTGCACTCATAATTTACTCAAACTTTGAACCCAGACTTTGTTTTTTTGGAAGTTGGTTTCTGACCCTAAACTTTGAACATCGAACCTCAGGTTTAATCAATATCTTTTTGATAGGCCTAGGTAACAGAAAATACCAAAAAGTGACACCATTGAAAAAACTGCACCCCTGAAACTGCTCAGAACTACATTTAGGAAGTTTATTAATCCTCCAGGTGGTTCACAGTAACTAAAGCAATGTGAAAGGAAAAAAATAAAAATGTTACTTTTTTCTCAAAAATGTTATTTTAGCCTCAAATTTGAAATAGAAAATGGACCCAAAATGTGTTGTGCAATTTCTCCTAAGTACACCGATACCCCATATGTGGTGAACAACTATTGTATAGGCGCACGGCAGGGCTTCGAAGGAAAGGAGCGCCATTTGACATTTTAAACGGAAAATTGGCTGTAATCATTAGCAGAAGCCATGTTGTGTTTGGAGAGCCCCTGATGTGCCTAAACAGTGGAAAATAATGCCAAATTACCACATTTTGAAAGCTAGACCACTACAAAAAACTTGTCTAAATGTGTGGTGAGCACCTTGAACTCCTAGGTGCTTAACAGAATTTTACAATGTTGAACTGTGAATATAAAAAAAAACACTTTTTCTCCACAAATATGTTTTTGAGCTCAAAATGTTTAACCTTCACAATGGTAACAGAAAAAAAATGCACCATAATATTTGTTGTGCAAATTCTTAAAACATATTTTTTGAGGGTTAGGAAGTTAGAAGGGTTCAAAGTTTATTAGCAATGTTTCATTTTTCAAGTGACTCCATTTTGGAAATTAGATCCCTCAAGGAACCTATCTAAGATGTGTGATGAGCACTTTTATCCCCCAGATCCTTCACAGAATTTTAGAACATTGAGCTGAGAAAAGAAAATAATCACATTTTCTCCACAACAAGTTTCTTTGAGCTCAAAATTGTTAATTTTCACAAGGGTAACAGGAAATATTGCAACATAAAATTTGTTGTGCAGTTTCTCATAAGTATTTTGATACCCCCATATGAGATTGGAAATCACTGTATGGGCACAAGGCAGGGCACTGAAGAGAAGAAGTGATGTTTTGGAGTGCAGATTTTGATGCATTGTTCTGCAGGTGTTATATCCCGTTTGCAGCACCCCTGATTTGCCTAAACAATAGAAATCCTCAACAAGTGACCTTATTTTAAAAACTAGACCCCCAAGGAATTTATCTAGATGTGTGGTAAGCATTTTGAACCACAGGTGCTTAAAGGAATTTTAAATAAATATATATATATATATATATATATATATATATATATATATATATATATATATATATATATAATATAAAACGTTGCACCAAGAAAATGAAAAAATACATTTTTACAAAAAGTATTTATTTTTTTCTAATTTTTTCATTTTTACAAAGGTAACAGGATAAAATGGACCCCAATATTTGTTAGGCAATTTCTTCTGAGTATTCTGATACCCTGTATGTGGTGAGAAAAATAAAGTATGGGTGCACGGCAGGGCTCGGGAGGGAAGTGGAGTTTTGGAGAGCAGATTTTGATAAAATGATCTGCGGATGTCATGTTGCATATGTAGAGCTCCTGATGTACCCAAACAGTGGAGCTGTGGTGGGAAAACAATATTTGGCCACATGTCAGGGTTTGGAAGGGAATGAGTGATTTTTTGGAGTGGGGCCTAGTTTGTGAATTTTATAATGTGGTGACATATATGTTTTGTGTAGAGTACATCAGGTTTTCATGTGTGAGTTGTGTAGGGCATGTCAGGTTAGCATGTACAGTTAGGTCCAGAAATATTTGGACAGTGACACAAGTTTCGCGAGTTGGGCTCTGCATGCCACCACATTGGATTTGAAATGAAACCTCTACAACAGAATTCAAGTGCAGATTGTAACGTTTAATTTGAAGGTTTGAACAAAAATATCTGATAGAAATTGTAGGAATTGTACACATTTCTTTACAAACACTCCACATTTTAGGAGGTCAAAAGTAATTGGACAAATAAACCAAACCCAAACAAAATATTTTTATTTTCAATATTTTGTTGCGAATCCTTTGGAGGCAATCACTGCCTTAAGTCTGGAACCCATGGACATCACCAAACGCTGGGTTTCCTCCTTCTTAATGCTTTGCCAGGCCTTTACAGCCGCAGCCTTCAGGTCTTGCTTGTTTGTGGGTCTTTCCGTCTTAAGTCTGGATTTGAGCAAGTGAAATGCATGCTCAATTGGGTTAAGATCTGGTGATTGACTTGGCCATTGCAGAAGGTTCCACTTTTTTGCACTCATGAACTCCTGGGTAGCTTTGGCTGTATGCTTGGGGTCATTGTCCATCTGTACTATGAAGCGCCGTCCGATCAACTTTGCGGCATTTGGCTGAATCTGGGCTGAAAGTATATCCTGGTACACTTCAGAATTCATCCGGCTACTCTTGTCTGCTGTTATGTCATCAATAAACACAAGTGACCCAGTGCCATTGAAAGCCATGCATGCCCATGCCATCACGTTGCCTCCACCATGTTTTACAGAGGATGTGGTGTGCCTTGGATCATGTGCCGTTCCCTTTCTTCTCCAAACTTTTTTCTTCCCATCATTCTGGTACAGGTTGATCTTGGTCTCATCTGTCCATAGAATACTTTTCCAGAACTGAGCTGGCTTCATGAGGTGTTTTTCAGCAAATTTAACTCTGGCCTGTCTATTTTTGGAATTGATGAATGGTTTGCATGTAGATGTGAACCCTTTGTATTTACTTTCATGGAGTCTTCTCTTTACTGTTGACTTAGAGACAGATACACTTACTTCACTGAGAGTGTTCTGGACTTCAGTTGATGTTGTGAACGGGTTCTTCTTCACCAAAGAAAGTATGTGGCGATCATCTACCACTGTTGTCATCCGTGGACGCCCAGGCCTTTTTGAGTTCCCAAGCTCACCAGTCAATTCCTTTTTTCTCAGAATGTACCCGACTGTTGATTTTGCTACTCCAAGCATGTCTGCTATCTCTCTGATGGATTTTTTCTTTTTTTTTTCAGCCTCAGGATGTTCTGCTTCACCTCAATTGAGAGTTCCTTAGACCGCATGTTGTCTGGTCACAGCAACAGCTTCCAAATGCAAAACCACACACCTGTAATCAACCCCAGACCTTTTAACTACTTCATTGATTACAGGTTAACGAGGGAGACGCCTTCAGAGTTAATTGTAGCCCTTAGAGTCCCTTGTCCAATTACTTTTGGTCCCTTGAAAAAGAGGAGGCTATGCATTACAGAGCTATGATTCCTAAACCCTTTCTCCGATTTGGATGTGAAAACTCTCATATTGCAGCTGGGAGTGTGCACTTTCAGCCCATATTATATATATAATTGTATTTCTGAACATGTTTTTGTAAACAGCTAAAATAACAAAACTTGTGTCACTGTCCAAATATTTCTGGACCTAACTGTAAATTTAATCTCTGAGTTCAACAGCTTCTTGCTGTCGATGGTCCCCAAACAGTTCGGAAACAGGCACTAATCATAAATGTTCAGGGAAATATTGATCTAGTCGGTGGTAGTGGTCTCGAGCATGAACTTTTCCTTGACACACTCCAATATTTGATGGCCGGTGCAGCACACTATTCTGGAAATTGGTGATTTCCCCAGAAGAAATTCCAGGTGCTAAGCTGTGTATGACAAACCAGTGGATCGAAAATCTAAAAGGGGAACAAAGAAACAGAAAAAGAAACAATTCATTTTGATTAACAGATGCAGAGGGCCACAACATTTTTTTTATTATTTTAGAGTTGAGACTCTAGTATCTTAGACCATATAATATTTGAAAGTTAATGCCACAAAGAACAATGTGTGGGTTTGAAAAGTGGAACAAACCAAAGGTGACTAATAATTTAAAATACAATCACAAAGACTTAAAGATGAAATGTACATTTTTTAATACACGTTTTAACTTGTAGCCTGTTTTGCTTATATTTTTGGAACATTACACACAACCTTTTTTTTGAGATAGATAAAAGTGAGTGCATCAAAATGTAAACAATGTCATGCAGACCCCTCACTAGACTGACCACAAGATAAGTAGGACATAACATCCCAGTTCTTATTGGCAGTGATTAAAAAATATATATTTTTAAGTATTATTTTAAAAATGTAATATACAAATTTGTCCTCAAAGAAGGGCCAAACACCCACAGGGATTTCTCACTTACCTCAGTCTCACCAGGTGTCGCTCTTCTGCAGAAACACATTTATGCATTCTTGTCTTATTTCGAAATGTTCCTGTTAGTGGTCAAATGTTTCCAGACACATTCTGCAGTATGTGTACAAATGTTTGGGGTGCAGGTGTAACTCCTAGTAGATGAAGTTTATAAGAAAAGGGAACTTGTGTCCTAAAACTTTTACAGCTCTCTTGTATTTACATGGCTATTTGACATTTGTACTATGCATCAAGGACAAACACTGCCATTGCCAGAGAAAATTGCACCTAAGGATGAACCAGACTGATTTCTTTAGACTTTCCCATGATGCTACACAAAGAAGCAGTGTGTTTCAGATGTGTATTAAAATACATCCCCAGCTGTGTCTCTAATTAACTCAGATGTTGCCAAAAAACCTATCAAAAGCTTCCAAAGACATGACATTGTAACAGGGTGAAAATGTACATAAGATAAACTTGCATGTTTGTTAATGTATTCTATATATTTATGCAAGAATTTAAATGGCCACTAGGTGTCACTAGAGGGCAGGCACACTGCTAGACAGTAAGGGGTTACATTAGGTTTACCTGGTAACGTAGACTGAGGGAGACGGTTAAAAAGTTCAGTCAGGATCTGAGGGACTGCGCAAGAGAAAGACGGCTGTCGTTTTCACGTGTTTGGAGTTATAGGATTGCCTGTTTGTTTGTTTTTTTTTCCTTTTGTGGACTGCTTACTCGTTTTTTTTCTTTGGAGCTCCTACTGCCTCTGACGAGGGGAATTCATCTGAGTGAATTTTTCTACAGAAACTGTTTGGATAAAATCATCTAAGAGTAAATCAGAAGCAGTCTGAGGGGACAGACGCCATCTTGGGTGAAAACATTTCACTGAGTAACAATTGACCTGAGACCGATCGGTGTATAATAGTCAGTCAGGGACAGATAGATAGAATAAAACAGAACGAAGATTATTCTTCGACAGATTATTCCCTGAGAAGGAGCTGTGTTTGCTTGCTTATCCTGAGGCGTTTGCTCTGAGCCGGAAGTTATTAGAGGTTAAGCTGTGTTGTGCTGATAATAACAGACTATTCTGCCTTTGCTTCATCACACTGTCTGGGGCAGTGAGATACAAAATTTGAATAGAGTTACATGTAGAGCTAGAGGTACAGGTATAAAGATACATGTACATATATTTATTTGTTGCTGGCTCTATATGGGAAGGTGGCCAGGTACCCTGATTGAATTGTAAACATAAGGGGAGGTGGTTGTAAGATTATATCCTTGGAGGGATCACGTGCCATTATCTGTAGTAGTGCACCCGGGTAAGCCCCATTAATAGATAAGGGAGGGAGCAGTATAGTGGGGGGAATATAGTCCAGTTCATCCCTACAGACCGACACTTGAAGTCCTCCAAGTTGCATAAACTGTTATTGTTTATTCCGGGCTGTTGTGGCCCATAAGCTGTAAGAGAACTGTTTTTTTTTTATAAAGAAAATTGCTATTCCCCATCTTTGTGTCCCTGGGCTTTCCATAGTGCCATCGTATCTTAATAGTCATTACGACCGGCATTCAGTCATTACAACATCATCATATGTGCCTTCCCATATTGTTTAAAGGCATTGTACTCATCATGTATGTAAACTTTTGACTTTGCATAAAGTTATAAAAATGCCTTAAAACATTCTCTCTCTCATTATTCTGGTATTTGGCAAATATAAATAATTTTGGTTCCTAATTAACCTAAAATGGGAAATGTTTTGTTTTTTATTTTGTTTCAGATAGTGAGAAAAACTGTATAGTTAACTATTTTAAATGGTGTTTGTCTTGGCACAAAAGCTCACAGCTTTAAGATTCGCTCAAATTAGCGTATAGCATCTAATGATTCTCTCATGCAAGAAAATTAGATGCTATATACAAAAGACACTTGACTCAAACTCTTGTACGAGTGTGAGCTGAATGTCATTCACTGTGCTTCGATTCTCTCATATGCTGTCACGCTCCCCGGGTCCCCTGCTCTGATCCCCGGCTCACCTGCCACGCTCCCCGCTCTCCAGCCACCATGTCCTGCACTCCCCAGGCCTCCTGGTCCCCGCTCCCGGCGCCCGTCGGTTTCCCAGCCCCAGCCCGGCTCTGCTGCTTCCTCCTCTCAGCTTCCTGCTCTGGCTTCTGGCACCCGGGCCGCGCGCATGCGCATTAGGGCGCGCGCGCGGTCATTGACCCTTTCTTAAAGGGCCAGCGTCCACTGACAGGAAATGAAGCACACAGGTACAGGGTATAAAGGGGTTTAGTGTCCAAGTGGGCGGGGCCTGTTCTTCGTGTTTCCCAAGCTAGGAGTCAGGTCTCCTTGTGTTCCTGTGAGATACTCACCTCTCTCTCTTCTAGAGCCGATCCTGTATTGCCATCCGGTCCTGCCGAATCCCGAACACCGAACGCTGTCTATCTGCCATCCTGACCGTTCGTACCATCTCTGATCCCTGCGGTGACCCGTCATCTCGCTCCAACGGTTCCGGACTCCGACTGACATCATCTCGGCTTCCGAACCTGAGCTCCGTCACCCGGACTACCATCAGTGACTCCGTGGTCCCAGGGACTTCACCATTATACTCGTGTGCTCGGACTGTCCTGTTACATGTAGTGCTCCAGCTACCGGACCCCTTACCATCATCAAGGAGTTCGGCCCAGTGGATCCACCTCCTGGGTCTGCCCGTCCACCTGGCCCTAACAGTAAGAACAGGCCATGGATCCCGCTGCAGCACTAGCAGCCTTACAGGAGGAACTCTCACGCCAGCGTGAGACTCAGACCCGCATGCTGCAATTCATGTCTTCTGTGGACGCCCGCCTGAACACGCTACAAGCGTCAGTGACATCTTCAGCATCTCGGGCTTCCACTAGTCAATCCACGGCTCCAGCTCCCGTGGCAGCCTCTTCGGATGCTTCCAGACTTCGTTTGGCCTCACCACCCCGGTACGCCGGAGATCCCAAGACCTGCAGGGGATTCCTAAACCAATGCTCCCTCCATTTCACGCAGCTGCCGCATTTGTTTGCCTCCGACCAAGCCAAGGTCGCCTTCATCATGTCCCATCTAGAGGGTGAGGCACTGGCGTGGATGAACCCCTTGTGGGAAAAGGAGGATCCGGTGACCAAGAACATCCAAGAGTTCCTGCAGGCTTTTCGTGGCACCTTTGACGAGCCCGGACGCGCCTCCGCGTCTGCCTCATCTCTTCTCCGGTTACGTCAGGGGACTCTGACGGTGGGTCAATACGCCATCCGTTTTCGCACCTTGGCTTCGGAACTCTGGTGGAACAACGAGGCCCTAACCGCCGCCTTCTGGGAAGGACTCTCGGGTCGAATTAAAGACGAGCTGGCTGGTCGTGACGTACCGTCCACTCTGGATGCCCTGATTACCCTAGCGACTCGAGTGGACATTCGCTTTAAGGAGCGATCCAAAGAGGTGTCCCGTGAGAGACGTCCGGTACGGCATTCCTCTCCTCCGCAGAAGCCCGCCGTACTCCAGTCAACGGCATCTGGTGTCTCCGTCCACGAGCCCATGCAGATCGACCGTGTGCAGCAGTCTGAACAACGTCGAGCAGAGCGGCTCGCCAAGGGCCTCTGCTTCTACTGCGGAGAGGGCACACACCTGCTACGCTCCTGTCCAGAGAGGCCGGGAAACTCCAAAGCCTAGGGTTGGTAGGAGAGGCCACCCTAGGTGCTGGGACTCTCTCAGACCCGGTTACGTGGACTGTGCAAGTGACAACGGGAGAGACGCGGTTCACGGCTGAGGCGTACCTCGATTCTGGGGCAGCAGGCAATTTCATCCAGCAGGCCACTGTGGACAAGTACCAGGTGCCTGTTACTCCACTCGACAAACCCCTCGTGATAGCCCTGTGGATGGGAGACCCCTCTCTGACACCATCTCCTGGATCACCAAGCCGGTCGAACTGCGTATCGGTGCCCTGCACACCGAGAACATCGCTCTCTACGTCCTCCCACACATGTCCCATCAAATCCTGCTGGGACTTCCCTGGTTACGGACGCACGAACCATCCGTCAGCTGGGGCACTGGTGAAATCACCCGATGGGGCTCTTCTTGCCATGACAACTGTCTGAAGACCATACAACCCATCCGGCGATCTCCGGTTCCAGAGTCCCTACCGGGACTGCCCTCGGCCTACTGGTCCTTCGCGGACGTCTTTGATAAAAAGGAGTCAGAAGTACTTCCGCCACATCGTCCTTACGATTGTGCCATCACCTCGAGGACGGATATATCCACTGTCTCCAGCCGAAACAAGGGCCATGTCTACTTACATCACAGAGAGCCTGGCAAGGGGATTCATTCGGAGATCCTCCTCTCCTGCTGGAGCAGGCTTCTTCTTCGTGAAGAAGAAAGAAGGCGACTTACGCCCATGCATAGACTACCGGGGATTGAACCAAATCACCGTGAAAAACAAGTACCCCCTGCCGCTCATCCCCGAATTGTTTGATCGGCTTAGAGGAGCTCGTGTGTTCACCAAGTTGGATCTTCGGGGTGCCTACAACCTGGTCCGCATCCGCTCTGGGGACGAATGGAAGACCGCGTTCAATACTCGCGATGGGCACTATGAATACTGCGTGATGCCCTTCGGCCTGTGTAACGCACCAGCGGTCTTTCAAGAATTGGTGAACGACGTATTCCGGGACCTTCTCTACGTCTGTGTGGTGGTGTATCTGGATGATATCCTTGTCTTCTCTCCAGACCTCCAAATCCACAGAGAGAACGTGCAACTGGTTCTACAAAGACTGAGAGAGAATCGTCTGTACGCCAAGTACGAGAAGTGTGTCTTTGAGCAGTCTTCTCTCCCCTTCCTGAGTTACCTCATCTCCGATACCGGACTGCAGATGGATCCAAAGAAGGTCTCCTCCATTCTCAACTGGCCTCCTCCTTCTGGACTGAAGGCAATGCAACGCTTTCTGGGATTCGCCAACTATTACCGCCAGTTCATCCCTCATTTCTCTGCTCTGACTGCTCCTCTCTCCGCCTTGACCAAGAAGGTGGCTAATCCAAAGGACTGGTCACCTGCGGCCGACGCCGCGTTTGGCTCTCTGAAGCGGGCATTTGCCTCCTCTCCTGTACTCCACCGTCCGGAGTTAAACCGCCAGTTCACCTTGGAGGTGGATGCCTCCTCCTTGGGAGCCGGAGCAGTGCTCATGCAGAAGTCCTCCTCCGGGAAGATGGTGACTTGCGGTTTCTTCTCCAAGAGCTTCTCAACGCCCGAACGCAACTACACCATCGGTGACCGAGAGCTATTGGCAGTCAAACTGGCTCTGGAAGAATGGCGCTACCTTCTGGAAGGAGCAGTGTACCCCGTTATTATTTACACGGACCACAAGAACCTGGAATACCTGCGGTCTGCTCAGCGACTGAACCCACGGCAAGCCAGGTGGTCCTTGTTCTTTGCCAGATTCGATTTCCAGCTCCATTTCCGACCCGCGGACAAGAATGTACGCGCTGATGCCTTGTCCAGGTCTTTCATGCCCATGGAGCAGGAGGAGGAGATATCCCAACCCATCATCTGTCCTAGTAAAATCATTCCGGTGGCCCCTGTCACCCTGACCCAGATACCGCCCGGGAAGACCTATGTCTCTGAGACTGACAGGCAAAGAGTGTTGCACTGGGGCCATGCCTCGAAAACAGCCGGTCATGCTGGTCAGAAGAGAACTTGGAGTGCGATTGTACGTCATTATTGGTGGCCATCCCTTCGCACGGACGTCGCCTCTTTTGTCTCTGCCTGCTCCTCTTGTGCCAGGAACAAGACGCCCAAACACCTGCCATATGGCCGTCTTCTGCCTCTGCCTATACCCTCAGTTCCGTGGCAACACATTGCGATGGACTTTATTACAGACTTGCCATTGTCCTCCGGACACACAGTCATATGGGTCGTGGTGGATCGGTTCTCTAAAATGGCTCATTTCGTCCCTATGGCTGGACTGCCCTCTGCCCAGGAACTCGCGGACGCCTATATACATCACATCTTCCGCTTGCATGGCTTTCCATCACACATTGTGTCCGACAGAGGAACTCAGTTCACCTCCCGCTTCTGGAGGGCTCTCTGCAAACATCTGGGAGTGACTCTGGACTTTTCTTCGGCCTACCACCCTCAGTCGAACGGCCAAGTGGAACGGGTCAATCAGATATTGACCTCCTTCTTACATCACTACGTCAACGCCCATCATGACGACTGGTCCACGCTTCTTCCTTGGGCTGAATTCTCCCATAACCACCCCGTCAGTGAGTCCTCTTCCAGCTCTCCCTTCCATGTCGTTTACGGACTTCAGCCTTCCGTCCCATTGCCTGTATCCTCTTCCTCGGATGTCCCTGCTGCTGATGCTGTAGCCCGTGACTTTACAACCATTTGGGACTCTGTTAAGGCGTCCCTTGCACGTGCCTCCCTGCGGATGAAGAGACACGCAGACAAGAGACGTCTGGACCCTCCGTGTTTCTCTCCTGGAGATCTCGTCTGGCTTGCTTCCAAGTACGTCCGATTGAAGATACCATCCTACAAGCTGGGACCTCGCTACATCGGGCCGTTTAAAGTCCTCAGCAAGATCAATGAGGTCTCCTACAAGCTACAGCTCCCAGTCACAATGAGGATACCCAATTCCTTCCACGTCTCCCTGCTCAAGCCGGTTGTCCTTGGTCCCTTCTCTGCTGCTGCTAGTTCGGCTCCTCCTCCTATTGCCGATGACGACATCTATGCGGTAAGGGATATCGTGGCCATGAAGACCGTATGGGGTCGACAGTTCTTCCTGGTGGACTGGGCAGGGTATGGTCCTGAGGATAGGTCCTGGGAGCCCCGGGAGAATGTGGGCACTCCTCTGATCCGTGCCTTCCTGTCCCGGTTGCGGGGAGGGGGGCGTGGGGGGGGGTACTGTCACGCTCCCCGGGTCCCCTGCTCTGATCCCCGGCTCACCTGCCACGCTCCTCGCTCTCCAGCCGCCATGTCCTGCACTCCCCAGGCCTCCTGGTCCCCGCTCCCGGCGCCCGTCGGTTTCCCAGCCCCAGCCTGGCTCTGCTGCTTCCTCCTCTCAGCTTCCTGGTCTGGCTTCTGGCACCCGGGCCGCGCGCATGCGCATTAGGGCGCGCGCGCGGTCATTGACCCTTTCTTAAAGGGCCAGCGTCCACTGACAGGAAATGAAGCACACAGGTACAGGGTATAAAGAGGTTTAGTGTCCAAGTGGGCGGGGCCTGTTCTTCGTGTTTCCCAAGCTCGGAGTCAGGTCTCCTTGTGTTCCTGTGAGATACTCACCTCTCTCTCTTCTAGAGCCGATCCTGTATTGCCATCCGGTCCTGCCGAATCCCGAACACCGAACGCTGTCTATCTGCCATCCTGACCGTTCGTACCATCTCTGATCCCTGCGGTGACCCGTCATCTCGCTCCAACGGTTCCGGACTCCGCCTGACATCATCTCGGCTTCCGAACCTGAGCTCCGTCACCCGGACTACCATCAGTGACTCCGTGGTCCCAGGGACTTCACCATTATACTCGTGTGCTCGGACTGTCCTGTTACCTGTAGTGCTCCAGCTACCGGACCCCTTACCATCATCAAGGAGTTCGGCCCAGTGGATCCACCTCCTGGGTCTACCCGTCCACCTGGCCCTAACATATGCAAGAAGCATATCACAGATAAGGAGATAATCGAGAACTTAATTTCTCCATCTTCTCCATTATCTGACTTGGCATATATGTTCGACTGCACTCAAATGACATCAGGGCAGTCTGATGTTCACACTCAGACTTGAATGGGTGCTCACCATCTGAGATATGCTGTCAATTGCAGGATAGAGCAATTTCTTTGGCTCATGCTGACTCGACATGAAAAAAAAAACGCTAGTCGGTACTGCTTCATAGTATAACATTGAAGCAAGTGCTATCCAATGAAACATTGGATGACACTCATCCGAGTCAAACACTAGCTATATGCTAGTGTGAGCAAACCCTTAGATTTAATCTATAGACTGGAGCTTGCTGGTGGGCCCAGACACAAGTCCTGCACAGGGGCCCCGTAAGTGTCTGCCCTTAAAGCCCCATCACACACAACGATATCGCTAACGAGATAGTTGCTGCATCATCGTATTCGTGCTGCAGCAGCGATCTCGTTATGTGTGACACCTACCAGTGATCAGGCCCCTGCTGTGAGATCGTTAGTCTTCGCTGAATGGTTGGGACCATTTTCTTCAAAGGCGATGTCCTGCTGGGCTGGACGCATCACTATGTTTGACGCCTACCAACGACCTTCTAACACAGTCCCAACGCCCGCCGAGATCGTTATACAGGTCGCTGATCGTTACTGCATCGTTGGTAAGATTTGACTGTGTGACATCTCACCAGCGACCTCCCAGCGATCCTTATCAGGTCACATCGTTTTCGGGATCGCTGGTAAGTCGTTAAATGTGACGGGGGCATTACTGTGCATTAGTCTTATGGATCCAGTATTTTTTGTTCTGACTGTTTACAATCAGTAGTTTCCCATCATTCTACTGCCACAAACACTATCAGCGATAAACATAAAACACAAACCCATACACCACTGTACAAAGTCACTGACATTATACACATCAGATGCTGTTGTGTTTTCTTCTTGTGTCATCTGGTGCTTTGAGCGGCAGAATTTCTGAGAATGTTGCTGAGGGCACAAGTGGCAGAAGACAGAGGTTTCCAATTATAGTAGTACCACAGTCTAATGTGTACATCTGTTTCTATGAAATATCGAAGATCTTTAAATTTTTATCACTAGCACACTGGCATTCAGCACGCAAAATAACAGTCACTATATACTGCAAGGCTAAAAGGTTTACTTGGCACTGATTTGCATTTTTGGATGGATAATTAGGTTATGTGGGTTAATAAGTTAACAAAGGGGCTGAGTGTTTTATCTCCCGTCAAAGCCTATTTCAATCAAATCCTGGGGACCTGCATTTCTTTCAGACTGACATTGTGACATGGATTTCTAACAAAATAAGATGATACAAATAATTAAGTCTGTTAAAATGTGTGAAAATAGCTTGCTTTTAGAGACAGGTCCTGGGGCCACATTAAAGATTAGAATATGTGAAATTAGCATAACCTAAAATTTTAGTTAATTGAGACAAATTAAGTTAATTGATGTTATGTGTCTATCTATTGGTATTTAATAATTAGTATTTAAGAAAAAAGAAAGTAAATTCACTGACCTGCGATTTTTAGGCCATTGAGTCTAGTTCAGAGATTGACTTCATTCGTTATTATTTTCATAAGTAATTTTTACAATGAGATCCTAAGATTTTATTGTAAAAATGAGATTTCAGGATCAACAGCATTTTGGTGGAAAATATTATTACTATCTATAAAACAATCTCCCCAAGAACCATGAAAGACAGGGTTGTAAATAGAAATTATGGGGCCCCAAAGCACAAATCTGAATTGAAAAAAAATATGAGAGCCTTAAACATATATAGAGTCCCTGAATAGCATACTCCCCTCCCCATCTTTTCTAAACAGGGATAGGGACATGTATTGTGTTGAGCCACCCCCCTAGTGTTCGAGTTCAGTTCGGTTCGTCGAGCGATGGCTCAGTTCGGCGAACGTTCGACGAACACCTTCGAACCCCATTGAAAACAATGGGAGGCAAACACAAATAAATAAAAACACATAGAAAACACATTCTAAGGTGTCCAAAAGGTAACAAACAACTCACAAGACACCACAAACACATGGAAAAGTGACAAGTACATATACTCATGCGAAAACAAATGAGCTAGTTGAGTAAAAGGAGGAGGAGACACAGATATAGGAGCATCTGCAAGTGAACATCGATGCTATTACTGTGCAACTTGAGCCTTGCTCATTTTGGGCATCCAATCTGGAAAAATGGCCTGAGCTTGCCACTTACGCCTTGAGGATCTTGTCATGTCCCGCAGCCAGCAATCTCTCGGAACGTGTCTTCAGTGCTGCTGGTTGTGTGCTGACAGATAAACGCACGCATCTGTCCAGTGACAATGTGGACAGACTAACGTTCTTCAAGATGAACAAATCATGGATCTGCAAGGACTTTTCTACCCCTGTGTCATCCTGGGGAGTCAAAAGGCTTGTGGATTTTTGATAGTGCTTCATGCAAATCAACATTTTAAGTTTGCATCTGTGGGACAATTGATGCCACTTAAGTGTTATCTGGGGCCCAATTTTTGGAAAAAAGGGAGACTTTGGTTGGAATCCCCTTGCTATGTTTTAAATGATCCAAGAGGAAGAAGTCATGGATCAGAGAGGACTTTTTTACCCCTGTGTCATCCTGGGGAGACTAAAGGCTGGTGAATTTTTGAATGTGCTTCATACAAATAACAATTTTAAGTTTGCAACTGTGGGACAACTGATGCCAGTGAAGTGGTGTGTGTGGCCCAATTTTTTGAAAAGAGGGAGACTGTTGTTGTGTCGCGGGCGGGGAGGGCGCTGCGCTCACCCACTGCTCGGGTCCGGCACTGCTACTGCTTCGCTTGCTGCTCGGTGGCTAGAGCGGTGGGCTGGATCCGGGGACTCGAGCGGCGCTCCTCGCCCATTAGTGAAAAGGGGAATATATTTGGGGATTGATTGTCCGTGATGCCACCCACGGTTGTGGTGAGGTTGTGACACCACCGCTGCTCTGGACGGGGATCCCGGGAGCGATGACAGGGAGCAGCGCAGTTGTTGTTTTCCCCTCCGTGGGTGGGGGGGTTGGTTGTCCCGGGGCCCGGTGAGGGAGGGATGCGTAGCAGGCGGGTTACGGGGCCTGGTGAGGTGCAGGGTCGCGGGGGCAGCGCAGTGCCGCACGGCACAGTGGTACTCACTTAGCCAATGATGAATGCAAAGTCCTTGGTAAAATACACGGCTGGATGAACGGGGCCCACTGACGGCTGCGGTGGTTTCTGCTCCCGGTAGGTTGATGGTGACTGTCTTTCCCTGCACCTTTGGTTTGTTTGTGGTACCGATGGCTTCCCACCGGTAACCCGCTCTCCAGCTTGGATGGATGCTGAGGGAGCCCCTTTTGCCCGCAGGCTCTGGCCCTGGGAACTGTAGCCTTGGCGGTGACTGTGTTTCCCTTTACGGTGTGAGCTGTTGCCTTCAATCGGGTCTTGACTGCTGGGAAACCTAGGAGGTTCCCTTCGCTAACGGATTTGACCGGTTTTACGGCGACTACAAGCCTGGTCGCAGTCCGTAAGCCCCGCCGAATGGTGCTGGCTTCTCTTTGCTCCCCGATCCGGTACCGTCGGGCCACCGCCCGTCCCCGGTCCTTACGGTTCGCTCCAATCAGCCTCTCCTGCAGACGGTCACTACCGTCTGCCCACCTTGCTGTTCCGTCCAGGCCACACACCCGGACACGGTCAGTCTGCTCCACTGCCACTTCACTTCTCAAAACTCAAAACTGATCTCACTCCTTTTCCCGCCTCCAGGACTGTGAACTCCTCGGTGGGCAGGGCCAACCGCCTGGCCACCCCCTGGTGTGGCCATCAACCCCTGGAGGGAGGCAACAAGGATTTTTGTTTGACTTCGGTGTGCCTAACCGGGGTGTGGGGTGTGTGTGTTGTGGTAGTATCTGTGACGACCTGGCTTGTCCAGGGCGCCACAGTTGGAGTTCCCTTTTTTTTTTAAAAAAGTAACCAAGATGAAGAAGTCATGGATCAGAGAGGACATTTCTACCCCTTTGTCATTCTGGGGAGAGTAAAGGCTGGTGGATTTTTGAATGTGCTTAATACAAATAACATTTTTAAGTTTGCAACTGTGGGACAGCTGATGCCAGTGAAGTGCTGTATGTAGCCCAATTTTTGGAAAAGAGGGAGACTGTGGTTGGAGTTCCCTTTTTTTGAAAAATGAACCAAGATGAAGGAGTCATGGATCAGAGAGGACTTTTCTACCCCTGTGTCATCCTGGGGAGACTAAAGGCTGGTGGATTTTTGAATGTGCTTCATGCAAATAACAATTTTAAGTTTGCAACTGTGGGACGACTGATGCCAGTGAAGTGTTGTGTGTGGCCCAATTTTTGGGGAGAGGACTTTTCTACCCCTGTGCAGGGGTGGGATTCAGCCATTTCTGTCCGGTTCGGGAGAACCGGTTGTTAAAATATCAGCCGGTTCCCCGAACCAGCAAGAAACAGCTCCGGCGATCCGGTTCCCTGTATTCATTTGTGTTAGTGTCTCTTTAAAACACTAGCACAAATGAATCCGTGTACCTCTGCGCCGCACTTCCGGGTTTAGTGAAGCCTGACCCGGCGTACAGCGACACGCTGACGCTACAGAGAGGTCACGGCAGTGTGAGGAGGTAGCTCCTCCTACTGCCGTCTGTCAGCGTCAGCGTGCAGAGACGAGCCACGGAGGATGGAAGACAGAGGAGCAGTCGCCAGTGCTTGGAGCAGGTAAGCGCTCAGTGAGCCGAAGATGCAGGGGGAAAGAGGCCATAATGGGATGGCATCTGCAGGGAGAAAGAGGCCATAATGGGATGGGATGTGCAGGGGGAAAGAGGCCATAATAGGATGGGATCTGTAGGGGAAAAAAAGGCCATAATGTGATGGGATCTGCAGGTGCAAAGAGGCCATAATGGGATGGGATCTGCAGGGATGGGATCTGCAGGGAGAAAGAGGCCATAATGGGATGGGATCAGCAGGGGGGGGAGAGACCACATGGGATGGGATCTGTAGGGGAAAGCAGCCACATGAGATGAGATCTGTATGAGGAAAGAGACCACATGGGATGGGATGTGCACTAGAAAAGCAGCCACATGGGATGAGATCTGTATGGGGAAAGTCGTCCATTCCAATTTTAGCAGGGCTTCTTTAGTAATAATTTTTAAAAATTGTAGAAAAACCGATTAATACAATATGACTGACAGTGACTGGAACAACTGGTACTGGACAGGAGAGTGAAGGTAGAGGAGGGGAAGAAGGGGAAATAGATTATACTTTAAATGACTTGGATTTTTTGGTTGAGGAAAGTGCGTGAAAATGGGTGTGGCTAACAAAATGGGTGTGGTTACTGAATGGGTGTGATTTTCAAATGGGCGGGGATTACAGAGAACCTGTTGTTAAAAATTTGAATCCCACCTCTGCCCCTGTGTCATCCTCGGGAGACTAAAGGCTGGCGGATTTTTGAATGTGCTTCATGCAAATAACAATTTTAAGTTTGCAACTGTGGGACAACTTATGCCAGTGAAGTGGTGTGTGTGGCCCAATTTTTGGAAAAGAGGGTGACTGTGGTTGGAGTTCCCTTTTTTTTTTGAAAAATTAAACAAGATGAAGAAGTCATGGATCAAAGAGGACTTTTCTACCCCTGTGTCATCCTGGGGAGACGAAAGGCTGGTGGATTTTTGAATGTGCTTCATGCAAATAACAATTTTAAGTTTACAACTGTGGGACAACTGATGCCAGTGAAGTGGTGTGTGTGGCCCAATTTTTGGAAAAGAGGGAAACTGTGGTTGGAGTCCCCTTGCTGTGTTTTACATGATTTTAGAAGGGCATGACATGCCTAAGAGGTTGACTTTCAGCATCTGCAAGCTGTTGGCTACAGAAATGCTGCCTTTCCACCTGGTGGACACTGAGGATTTTCGGACCTTATGCCCATCGCAGTGCTCCAAGAGCAGATGCCCAGTCGCCACTCCTTCTCCAAGAAAGGCGTGCCTGCCGCACGCATGTCGCACACAACATCACCGCTTCCTTGAGAAACTCTGTATGTGACAAGGTGCATTTCACCACAGATACTTGGACCAGTAAGCATGAACAGGGGCATTACATGTCGCTGACTGGGCACTGGGTAACTATTATGAGAGATGGAGAAGGGTCTGCTGTACAAGTCTTTCCGTCCCCACGAGTTGTGTGTCAATCCTTCCTCTGTATGTAAAATTTCCTCCACTGCTTCTGCCTCCTCAACCTCGTCTAGGTCCTCTGGTAAGACCACCCGCATTGTAACTATGCACAAGGAATCCCGCAAACCTCCTTACTATGCTGGCAGCAGAGCTCAACGGCATCAGGCGGTCAAATCTTTACTTTGAAATGTATGGGAAATGTGAGTCACACCGCTGAGGAGTTGTGGACGGTTAGCTCTGGAGACCGAGTTTCATCAATGGTTGTCTCCACTCAACCAGCAGCCAGGGAAGGCTGTGTGCGACAATGATGTAAACCTGGGTGCGGCCCTTCGCCGTGACAATGTTACACACGTGCCTTGTATGGCTCACGTGTTCAACCTGGTTATCCAGCAATTTTTAAACCACTATCCCGTCCTACATGTCCTTCTGCAGAGGGCACGCTCGCTATGTGCTCACGTAAACCGTTCGCACCCTGCAGCTGAACAACTTGCATTGCTCCAGAAGTTTTTCAGTCTGCCAGTTCACCGCCTGAAATGCGATGTGCCGACACGCAGGAATTTGAATCTGCACATATTGCAGTGTCTGTAGCAGCACCGGCGAGCCCTGCTGCAATACGTTATGACGTACAGCCTGGGCTAACGAGATCCAGAGGTGGGGCAGATAACGCTGCTGGAGTGACCTATGCACCCTTCTTCACAGTTTACAAATGGCGACAAAGATGTTTAACGCTGATGATGCCATTATCAGCATGACAATTCCGGTCATCTACATGCTGGAGCACACTGTAAACAGTATTCAGAGTCAGGTGATGGGACAAGAGGAAGGGGAGGAAGTACAGGATGAGTCATATGAGGAAGGGATAACAAGATCTACAAGGTCCAGATGGTCAGCAGCACCAAGGCGGCAGGCATGGGACGGTTGTGGAGAGGGATTAACAAGGGTGCAAAGTAGCAGCCAAACTGTTGAGGAAGGTGCAGGAGCCCAGGAAGAAATGAAGGAGAACTGGCGATGGGCATGGAAGACTCAGTAGATGAGGGAGAGCTTGATCACATTTCTGTTGTGTGAGGTTGGGGGGAGAGGGCAGAGGAAGGAAGCATGATTCTCACCTCGCCGCCACCAACACAGCAAGGACTTGGTCCTGCTAAATGTGCAAGACACATGAGCGCCTTCTTGCTGCACTACTTACAACATGACCCTCGGATTGTCAGAATTAGAAGTAATGCTGACTACTGGGTTGCCGCACTGTTAGATCCCCGGTACAAGACAAAATTTGGCGAAATAAGTCCTGCCATAGAAAGGGACGCACATATGCAGGAGTATAAGCAGAAGCTGGTACGCAATCTTAGATCTGCTTTTCCACTAAACACCAGTGCTGCACAGAGTGAATCTCAACGCTTTGTCATGGCTAGGAGGAAATGGTCTTTTACTTGTCCACATCTGAGAGACCGAGGGCTGGCTGCTGTGCTGAGATGGCATTAAGTAGGGTGTCCCTGCAGAGTTGAAAATTTGGTCATATACAAAATAACTGAAAAAAGGACAGATGCTGGTGGAAAGGGGAACAGGTGTGTTGGAAAGGGGAAAAAAGTTTGTGTCCGTGGGTTTGGTGGTTAAGCAACAGTAACATCTGCTGAAGAAACACCATCTGTTACGGGGGGACTGGCAGATATGGATAAGGTGGTATATATCCCAGTCACCAGTCAAGGTCCACCGTGCTCCCAGATGGAAAAGGAGATGCTGGCAACCCGAAGGTTAGGCGGAGTATACAGAGCTGTTTGGCTCTCAAACTAATAGTAGCCTGAACCGAGTTAGACGACACTCGGATCTGGAGACTGTGAACCCTGTTAGTGTCACAGGGTCCACACACCCAGCCCAGGAACTCCCTGTTAACAACACAGGAGCCATTGGGTACGCTGTCCGTGTGCGTAGGGGGCACACCTGTGGACAGCAGGTGCAGCAGCAGCAGAGGCCCCGTTAATGCCACTGTGCTGCACTAGCAGGACTGGTAGGACAGGAGCTGGTCGTAACCATTTTGTGTTACAAAATGTGGTGGCGTCCTGCACCGATGCCCTACCCCTGCCTACCTCTGGCCTAAAGCTTCAATAGGTTCAACACATGGAGGTGTGCTCTGTCTGAGCATAATAGAACAATGTGCACTACCTTGTTGTCTACAGCACCTTTTATAAGCTGAGTCCGCCCCAACCGAGGGTGGACCACAATGCACCTCCAGGAGCCAACAGCAGAGTGCCACGTCATCAGTGACATAACCAGCGGGCTATCCGGAACTTCCACTTCAATGATGACCTCATGGCAGCCACGCCCCAAACACCTCACCAGTCATAGTCTGACGAACAATGATGAGGTGCCAAATCATAGGGGCGGGCCTCTGCGAGCTAGTCCGGAGTGGCCGCATCATCAGGACACCTGATGCCCTCTAGACTATCATGGACTGCCACCTCACGGACATGGCCAGTGAGTTCCTTAACGGACCTAGCCTCTGATGCACTAAGTGCCTGAGCATGCTCAGTCGCCTGAACAACAGTCTCAGAAAACAGACTTTCAGCTTCTACATGCTCTGTAGGCATAACACAGGACTTAGACACGGCACAGAGTCCAAGTACCTGTGCAAAGAGGCTTTTCTCACTAAGTGTGGGAGCATGCTCAGTAGCACGAACTGAGGACTTAGCCTCAGGAATGGCACAGTCATGCTGAGCATGCTCACTAGGCGAAACACTGGACTTAGGCTGTGTCTGGGGTAAATCGGCACACGCATGCGCACCAGCCGTCTCTCCACACTTAGACATGGAGGAGGAAGCAGCCAGTTGGACGACCAGAGGCACGGCCAAAAATGGCAGCTGACGCCTGGGCACAACTGGAACCGCAGCAGGCTGTTTGCGTCTACGGCAGCACCGATTCGTAACACCAACTACCAGCCAAAATAAGAGGTGTAATTCTTCCCATGGATAATCTGATATGATACCTTTTTTGACGGACACGACCATCGCTACCAAATGTAAATGAGGCACCAAAAGAGCAGGTGCTTCAATGGATCTCAAGTGCTCCATCAAGTGGCCTCTCCTCCACCTCAACTTCAATATCCAAAATACTCCATTCCTCTGTGGTGTCAACCCAATCACACTTGCTTTCTAACAGCTCTCAAGTTTCCACCAGCCCTGCTGAGTATGGGGTAACAGAGATGATTGAGTCTGCAGAGCTGTTCAGTCACACTATAGCCTGGGAATAAGAGGTCTGCTCCAAAGCTGCAGTGAGTCCAGACAAGGAAATGATCTGCACTGATGCCCAGAAGCTTTGTGAGTCGGATCCAGGCCCCGATGAAGAAGGTTCTGGGCATAATGTACACCCTCATTCCCAAACTATAAATCTTCCTGGTGGAGACAATGGGGAACATGCTGATGAGACTGATTGGAACGACAACTTTACTATTCGGTCAGGGCAGGAAGAGGTTGGCTCGGAGGAGTCAGGACGAGGGGAGTGAAAACACACAGGGTGATGATGAGGTTGGAGACCCCACTTACTGTCAAACCACAGTCAGCCAGTCGTTGAGGTCAGCAGAGAAGGTGGAGGAGTATGCTACTGACGACAAGGTTAGGTTGCGTCTTCCTGGACAGAGACAAAGTACTGGAAGCACGTCAACAACTGAATCCTCAGCCACAACTCTGCCTCTGAGCAGAAGTCGTGGTGGCTCTGCATGTTGCATAGGCTGTAAGCTTTGCCTAGCCTGGGGCTTTTTTTACATCGCAAAAGATCACCCAAGTCATGTCATTTGTAAGATTTGTCACCAATCTCTAAGTAGAGGCCAAAAACTCACTACTTTAAGTACTTCGTCCATGAACTGTCACATGGGTATGAAGTGATAGTGTGAGGGTGTATTGATGAGCTTTATCCACTGTGAATGCAACATGCTTAATGGCTGTTCATTGTATGCATTGTTGCAGACTACCCACAAGGGGTGGCTGT
Source organism: Anomaloglossus baeobatrachus (assembly GCF_048569485.1). Classification (NCBI taxonomy): domain Eukaryota; kingdom Metazoa; phylum Chordata; class Amphibia; order Anura; family Aromobatidae; genus Anomaloglossus; species Anomaloglossus baeobatrachus. Next base: position 385,349,623 of record NC_134358.1, read on the forward strand.
TTTTTTGCATCTGCCTTTTACTGTTTGGTCACTATAGCAATGGCAAAACGGTCTTCGGCTGTGGACTTGGTGACTGGACTAGGTGTTGTCTGTGAACTGAAGGAAAAGCTAAAGGTGTGTGTTACAGCAAGCTGCTACCGCGGAAACACTTCGGTGGATTGTGAGGAGTTTCGTGTTGGCGTTTGGTGAGGAGGACCGTAACGCATTTGAACAGCATCCTGTGCCGGAGACAGACATTCTTCCGGTGCTGTCTATACTGTTTACAGTGAGATGATCGTAAACTCTGTATTTATGGCAACTGGACACCCAAATTCCCGGGTATGGTAGGCTGGGCCCAGACAGTAATGCGTGCACACAACACTTTGTTTTGTTAACAAGACACATATCTGTTCTGCTTAGGCCGACTATATAGACAATAAGACTTGCTGCCTCTGCTCTGTCAATTTGTCAGTTACAGTTAAAATCCTAGAGGGACAGCAACACATGTTTGCATTGACTGTTGCTTTACAAGATTTCCAGGACTGTGTTGCTGAGCTGTGTGGTTTGACTTACCACTGTTATCATCTGCCTTATCTGTGAGGCTTCAGCCAACAAGGGTATTGAGGGGGGTTAATGGGTTTTGTCTATGTTTAGGTAGATAAGTTGTAAGCTCTTGTGATGCGCCACTGGTAAGTCGTGTTCACACACACACACACACAATTACTACTGCTACGCAAAGGTATTACCAGGTAGTAGGCACGAGTTTAGACAGTCCCTTGGTTAGGCAAAGGTTGGTGAGAAGGGGGTATAAATCGCCATTACAAGTGTTGCATCATAGTGGTGTAGGCTTTTGGATTTGTGAATAGATTGTTCTATTCTTTCAGTTTTATGCATGGTCCTTATTGTTTGTTTTGTGAAAGCTAAACAATCATTTATCAACCCAACCGCTTAGAGTCCTTTTCCTGTTGCGTGGTTTTGCTGTATACTGGGGAGCCCACCCTGTACACGACTTTAAATGAAGCATAAGTCGATGTGGAAGGGTCACTATGCGGCCTAGCGGGGCGGTGTAACCACCGTCTGCCCCATCAATGGCATCTGCGTGCTCTTCATCCTCTATAACTGTGGGGACAGCAGTCACACATGCTTTTTGACGCTGACCTTCCACCCCTTTACCCACTACAGGCAGTGTGATTGGCAGGTCGTCAGTTGTTTTTGAAGTGGAAACAGCTGCTTATGTTGAGCTCTCTGATATTGATAGAACTACCTTTTGGATGAAGGCAACATTATGTTCACGCCTGCACCTTCATCACAGATTGGCTGGACTACCTGCAGTTAAAAATTGCGTAGCAGAAATGGAGAGGTGGTTTACAATGCAGAGTTGGTCTAGCTTTCTTGACAGCTGAAGAACCAACACTGAATATCACAGACAATGAAACTATGCCCCTAAAAGTGTCAGCACTTTTTGCAATTAAAATTGCGTAGCAAAAATAGACAGGTGTGTAGAATGCACAGGTGGTGTACCTTGCTTGACAGGAGAGGAACCCTAAAGGCCGCTTTACACGCTGCGACATCGCTAAAGCGATGTCGTTGGGGTTACGGAATTCGTGACGCACATCCGGCTGCGTTAGCGATGTCGTTGCGTGTGACACCTATGTGCAATCGAAAATCGTCGCAAACACGTGCAAAATCGCTAATCGTTGACATGCTCCCCTATTCCCAATTCTCGTTGCTGCTGCAGGTACGATGTTGTTCGGCATTCCTGCAGCAGCACACATCGCTATGTGTGACACCGCAGGAGCGAGGAACATCTCCTTACCTGCGGCCGCTGGCAATGAGGTAGGAAGGAGGTGGGCGGGATGTTACTTCCCGCTCATCTCCGCCCCTCCGCTTCTATTGGCTGGCAGAGGAACCCTAAGTTAGTATCCCAGACAATTTTAGTATTCCCCTAAAAGTGTCAGCACTTTTTGCAATTAAAATTGCGTAGCAAAAATTGACAGGTGGATAGAATGCACAGTTGGTGTACCTTGCTTGACAGCAGAGGAACGCTAAGTTAGTATCCCAGACAATTTTAGTATGCCCCTAAAAGTGGCATCACTTTTTGCAATTAAAATTGCAAAGCAAAAATGGAGAGGTGTGTAGGATGCACAGGTGCTGTAGCTAGCTTGTCAGCAGAAGAAGCCTCACTTTCTATCCCTGCCAATGAAACAATTCCCCAAGGAATTGCCTGAGCTGATTTAGCCAGACGCTGTGATATAAACCCCTGCACAGCGCTGGTACAGACCTGCCTAGCAAAAAAGGCTATGAACGGCTGTAATGTAGCCCTGAAAAGGGCTAAAATTACAAGTAGTCCCTAATCCCTAAAGCGAAGTGTAGATTGCACTGTATGTCTATAGCGCACACAGCAGCAGCAGCGGGAGTGGGAGCGGTGACTGTCACCCACCCGCAGCAGAGAGATAATGGCGGTGACGGGAAAGACATGTGACATGCACAGCCAATGACACATGCCCTTGCTTGTTTGGCAAAAATCCACTTTGCTGTGTGTGTGTCTGTGATTGGCTGACAGCCTGGCTCGTCCCACTGTACGCGCGGTTAGGAAAAAAAAAATGGCGATCGCCATTCTTTCAGCACTCAGCAGCAGCACTAATCTAAACCCCGCCCCCCTGCACCCTATACGCTGAATTTTGATAATATCATGATTCACAGTGACTCACACTATTACAGTGAAAAGCCAGTTAGTAACTAGCTACGCTTTTTGGTGATCGAACCATTATCGAACGTAACTCGAATAGCCAAACTTGAAGCACATCATTTGAGTTCGTCAAACTACTCAAACACCGCCCAAAATCACTCGAATTTGAAATAGGCGAACCTTTCGAATCGAACATCGCTCAACTCTAGACATGTATTGCGGCACTCACAATGTAATTGTGTTCTATTTGAAGCCCATTAGTATTCTTATCCACTACAATACCTATTTCGTTGCTGCCATAAGATAAATGGCCATCAAAATACTCCCAACACAGAGTATAATACCTTCAAAGTTGATTTCTCCACAGTACCCCTACAATAGTATTACTTTCACAGTGCCACCAGCAAATTATGAAGCCCCCACAGTGCCTTCAACACAACATGATGTTGCTAAAGTGCAATCAGAATGATGTCTGCTCAGTGACCCCCACACAGCAAAATCCTCACAGTTCCCTCACAGAATATGATTGCCCCCACACAGTATATTTCAACCCACAAACTCATACATAGTATGATGGTCCTCACACATACAGTTTGATGGCCCCACAAGTCCCCTACAGAGTATGTTGGCTGCCACAGCTCTCAAACAATATATTCAATTCTATCATGCAAGCTCAGATGTCCTAGACCATTTTGCGGGAGTAATATTCAATCTTAGGTCCTTTGTCACGGTCGTCTCCCTGTTTTTGAAGACTAGTGACTAGAGATGAGCGAACCAGCCGCGGTTCGGCTCGAGCTCGGTTTGCCGAACCGAGGTCCCGTTCGAGTTCGGTTCGGCGAACGTTCGACGAACCGAACTCGAACCAATAGGAAATAATGGGAGGCAATCACAAACACATAAAAACGCATTATAAATGTACACATACAGTTAATAAACATTGCCATAACACTTACCGGTGCCCGCGATGCGTCCTGCACTCTGTCTCCTGTCACTATTCCTTCCGATGATCGCTGCGTCCTCCCGATAACCAGCACTGACAGGACCTTCCGTGATGTCGTCAAAATAGTCATGTGACCAGTCACGTGGCTATTATCTCATTGGCTACAGACTGGTCACATGGCTTTGACGTCATGTCCTGTCCTAGGTCCTGTCATTGCACTCTCCGGTACACGGTGCACATTTGTGTATCTCCGTGTACCGGGGACATGCTCTAGCACACGGTCGACTCCCTGTTCCGTTAGGGACCGGCTGACACAGCCGGTCATTAACGGAGATCACCGTTGCCATAGCAACGCAGTTAGCGGTGACGTCACCGCTAACCGCGGCTCAGGGAATCACATGATCGGAGCACCGTTGCTATGGTAACGCGTCTGTCAGCGTTACCGCTGTTACCGCTAACAGCCAGCAGCACTGATCTCTCACGGAGTGAAGGCTGCACGGGAAGCAGCGTCTTCCCCCATGCAGCAGTGATGGAGCAGACCTGCATTTGTGGAACGAGAAAGACAGAAGACCATGGATCGTGGAGGGCTGACAGGGGGTAATAAAGATGGAGTCTCTAATGTGTCTGTGTATTTATTTCTATTAAAGTATTTTTTCTCTGTGTGGTGTCTTTTTTTTAACCCTTTATTGGAGATTCTTAATGGCCGGGTCAAACGTGCCTGACATTAAGAATCTCTGGCTTAATACTAGCTAGAAAACAAAGCTAGTATTAACTCATTATTACCCAGCAAGCCACCCGGCTTCAGGGCTGTTGGAAGAGTTGGATACAGCGCCAGATGATGGCGCTTCTATGAAAGCGCCATTTTCTGGGGTGGCTGCAGACTGCAATTCGCAGCAGAGGTGCCCAGAAACCTCAGGCTAACCTGTGTTGAGGATTCCAATCCCCAGCTGCCTAGTTGAACCTGGCTGGACACAAAAATGGGGCGAAGCCCACGTCATTTGTTTTTTAATTATTTCATGAAATAAGTGAAATAATTAAAAAAAACGGCCTTCCCTATATTTTTGGTTCCCAGCCGGGTACATATAGGCAACTGGGGGTTGGAGGCAGCCCGTGGCTGCCTGCTGTACCTGGCTAGCATACAACAATATGGCGAAGCCCACGTCATTTTTTTGGTGGGCAAAAAACGTCTGCATACAGTCCTAGATGGAGTATGCTGAGCCTTATAGTTCTGCAGCTGCTGTCTGCTCTTCTCCATACAGACAGACAGCAGCTGCAGAACTACAAGGCTCAGCATACTCCATCCAGGACTGTATGCAGAAGTTTTTTGCCCCCTGAAAAAATTATGTGGGCTTCGCCATATTTTTGTATGCTAGCCAGGTACAGCAGGCAGGTACGGCTGCCCCAACCCCCAGTTGCCTATTTGTACCCAGCTGAAAACCAAAAATAAAGGGAAGCCCTTTTTTTATTATTTCATGAATTTCATGAAATAATTAGAAAACAAATGACGTAGGCTTCGCCCCATTTTTGTGTCCAGCCAGGTACAACTAGGCAGCTGGGGATTGGAATCCGCAGCACAGGTTGGCCTGAGCTTTCTGGGCCCCACTGCTGAGAATTGCAGTCTGCAGCCGCCTCAGAAAATGGCACTTTAATAGAAGCGCCATCTTCTGGCGCTGTATCCAGCTCTTCCAGCACCTGCCTGCTATACCTGGCTAGCATACAAAAATATGGCGAAGCTCACGTCCTTTTTTTGTAGTTTTTTGGCAAAAAAAATAAAAAATGCTTCCCTGGATTTTCCATTGCCAGTGAAGGTAACACCAAGCAGTGGAGGTTAGCAGCCAGTAGCTGCTTGGATTACCCTTAGCTAGCAATACAAAAAATGCAGCGGGAGCCCATATATATTTTTTTTAATTATTTATTTAAATAACTAAAAACAAAATGGGCTTCCCTGTATTTTGATTGCTGGACATCACAGTGCTGTAAGAATAAATCTTTAAAAAAAATGACGTAGCGCTCCGCGGTATTTTTGATTATCAGCGCAGATAAAGCAGACAGCTATGGGTTGCCACCCCCATCTGCCTGCCGTTACCTTGGTTGGCAATCAAAATACAGGGAAGCCCATTAATTTTTTCTATTTAAAAAATAGTTAAAAAAAAAATGACATTGGGTCCCCCCATTTTTGATAGCCAGCTAGGGTAAAGCAGACGGCTGTAGCCTGAAAACCACAGCTGGCAGCTTTACCGTGGTTGGGGATCCAATGTGGAGGTCCCCCCAGGCTCTTTTTTTATAATTATTTTATAAATATTAATAATTACACAATAAAAGTAGGGTCCCCCCAAAATTGGATCACCAGCCAAGGTAAAGCGGACAGCTGTGGTCTGGTATTCTCAGGGTGGGAAGGTCCATAGTTATTGGGCCTTCACAGCCTAAAAATAGCAGGCCGCAGGCACCCCAGACGTGGCGCATCCACTAGATGCGCCAATCCTGGCGCTTCACCCCAGCTTATCCCGTGCCCTGGTGCAGTGGCAAACGGGGTAATAAATCGGGTTGATACTAGCTGTAAAGTCACCTGAGATCAAGCCCAGCAGTTTGTGATGTCATGGCGTCTATTAGATACCCAACATCATAAACTGTCAGTACTAACAAAAAAAATCGACAAAAGAAATTTATTTGAAAAAACAGTCCCCAAAACATTCCCTCTTTCACCAATTTATTGTAAGAAAAAAAATAAAGGGGTCCCACGACGACTCTGGACCGTCTAGAATATGGGGGGAGACACTCAGGGAACATATCCCCCATTTTCTAGGAGTGCAGACCCTTCATGTGAGGAGTGTGGGTGCAATGAATCTGCACTCACTCTCCCCGGGTCCACAGCAGCAGAGTCCATGTCGTAATGGTTGCTACCAAAGCTGCAATGCCCTGCTCATGAGGTAAGGGCATGCCTAATCAGGAGAACTTTTCTACATTTCCAAATTTTGGTATTTGCTGATATTATTGCTATTCCACCTACTATATATGGGGGATAGGATCTTGGAGATGGAATACCCCTTTAAGTCCAGTTATCCAGCTGAATGAATACTTAACAACAGAGCTCGCTACATAGATGTTTTTTCTTGTGGCGTATAACGGACTCTCATGTTTGGTAGTCGTTCAGCAGGGAAACTATAAAAGCAAATCCCTCCATTTGGAAATGTAGTATATAGCTCTCCTGATCAATTATGTTCCTTACCTCATGAGCAGGGCATTGCAGTAATAATAATAATTTATTCATTTATATAGCGTTATTAATTCCATAGCGCTGTATGTCTTTGGAGTGTGGGAGGAAACCGGAGTACCTGGAGAAAACCCACGCAAACACGGGGAGAACATACAAACTCCTTGCAGATGGTGGCCTTGGTGGGAATTGAACCCAGGACTTCAGTGCTGCAAGACTGCAGTGCTAACCACTGAGCCACCGTGCCACCCATTTAGCTTTCAGATGCATAACCTCCACTCACTGTGTCTGAACACAGGAAGCTGAGCTGACATCCGCTCTGTGCATGCGGCAGCGTCTATTGTGAAGGAGAGGGCCGTGGGGGGATCAACGCTGCACAGGTACCGTGGGACACCGGGGAACACCAGTGGGGTTATAGGAGGTGACCTGGCAGGGCCTGGGGAGGAGTTTTCTGTCGCATGTGTCATGGCACATGCGACAGAAATCAGAGGAGTAGGGTGAATGCGGCTGGCGCGCTGCTGTGCACGCGGCCATCTTGGATTTCTGGGAGGGCATCAGGGGGGGCACTTTGGCGACACCGGGGGACCGGAGGGGACCGGGGAAGAGATTTATCATGTTTGTTCATGCCAGATGGGAGATAAATAATTTTTTACCGACACTGTCATTTAGTGTAACGTGATCATCGGTATACGGTGTATACCTGTGATCACGTGAGCGGGGACCGGAAAAACCGTCTTGAATCATGATCTCCAGGGTCTCAGCTAGCCCTGAAACCTCGGAGATTTTCTGACGCTGGGGGGCGCTATTCACTTATTTCTGCCTGCTGTTTATAAACGGCAGATCAGAATAAGGGTACATTCACACGACCGATCCATTTTTGTGGTCTGCAAAAAACAGTCCGTTTTTTTTCACGGGTGCATCCGTGTGGCATCCGTTTCCGTTCCGTAGACGATCCGTATGTCATCTCTTTGTCATTCGTGTGCCTTTCGTTTTTTTTGTGTACTGCAAAAAAACTGAAGGAGGGAAAATACATAAATTTACCCAGGATCCATAGCTTCAACCTAATTAAGACGGTCACATGTTCACTCCAGTGCCATTTTCTACTGCTTTTCACAGCGTAGAGCGGCTGGTGATTTTCCTGTGCTTGTACACTTCATATCAGTCTTTTCTGTCATTATAATGGCAGAAAGACACATAATGTCCCACTCTCCTGCATTTTGTAATTTTGCACCCTTTGGTGCCTTTCATGTGGCACTAAGGGGTGCTTAGCTTTGTATTTAGCCAAAAAAAAGGAAAAAAAAATGACGTGGGGTTTCCCCTATTTTTGTAGCCAGCTAGGGTAAAGCAGACGGCTGCAGCCTGCAGACCACAGCTGGCAGCCTCACCTTGGCTGGTAATCCAAAACTGAGGGCACCCCACGCTGTTATTTTAAATTAAATAAATAATTTTTAAAAAAAACACGTAGGGGTCCCCCCAAAATTGGATCACCAGCCAAGGTAAAGCAGACAGCTGGTGTGACGACATGGACTCTCATGGGTTAAAGTTTCTTAAAATCCAGCCAGACAGCATGATAGATTGTCTATAGACGGGGGAGAAGTCCCTCATTGTTTTTACAAGACTCTTGTTGACTCAATGTAATTGTGTTGGCCACTGATAGCCAGACGTATTGTTCTCCAGACATTTCCAGTAACCATTGTATTGTAGTTGTGTATTGATAATGTAATTACCTTAGTAGCCATTGTCTAGTCGGTGACTTGCCGACTCCATGTAGATATACTGAGTCTTTCTATGCACATCATTTAAATGAACATTATCCATGCAGCTTGAAATTCATCCAATGGGAGAAGCAATCTTGTCCCAACCAATCGATGAGGACGCAGTGTATCCTAAGGGAAGGTTATGGCTATAAAAGGGACTTCTTTAAGCCACCAGGGTTGATGAAGGTTGATGGATGCTGATTGATCCAGTCTAAGCTCTCGGGAGTTGGCTAGGGGATCAGGATATCTTATGGCTTCAATCTAGGGGCTCCGATTCCGGTTGGAGACCATATCCGCAGCCTAGGGATTTCGACTCCGGCTGCCAGGATTTTAACATCAAACCAGGACTACCTAAGGAGGACACTTAGGTTGGGACAGTTCAGTCACCTGTTACAGACTTTGCAGACCTCAGACAGCTTGGAACCTGTGACGCATGGACATTCTAAATCCCTGGTGAGCCAGCGGAAGGGTGAGACTCTGTTGCCTGTTACATTTGTGTGTTTTGCTGGTTATGTGCCATTAATTTTTTGGGGATCCAATAAAGTCTAATTATTGTGGATCCCTCACCCTGTGTTGTCTGAGTAGTGTTACGCCCACGGTTAAGGAGGCCGGTGTTCAGTTGGGATGAGCCCTGAGCCACGCTGTCTTTCTAAAGGCGGCGGGTTTTAGTGGATGAGAGCACCCACTGCGCCCCGTGTCTCCACAATTGGTGGCAGCGGTGGGATACTACTCAGCCTGGTTTACCCAGGGGAGCTGCAGCGGACTGGTGTTTTCAGACGCCGTCCAGGGCTCAACAACCAGGGAGGCACATAAGCATACCCAGCAGGCCATAGGGGAGGCATTCAGGTTTCGGATGCTGCCATGTCCAACCCCACCAGTTCAGCCATGGGACAAGGACAAGAGAGGAGTTACGACCGCTGCAGTAAATGGATGCTACAGGATCTGTGCCAGAGGCGAAAGATTATCTACTGGAACGCTGAGACTCGGTCAGCCTTGATCCAGAAATTAGTCCATTGGGATGCCGAGAATGATGCAGAGGACGATGAGGATCCCGCCGATATTGACCAAGAGGATTTAAATTATGTGCCACATCATGGATCTAGTGACAATTGGGAATCAACTTTGTCCAAAATGGCCCAAGCCACAGCGTTGTTGGATGCATTGGGGCCTAGATCCTCAAGAGAAGAGAGGGCTTATGTTCTGGAATATGTTTATGGGATTCCAGCTGCAGTACTGCTAACACCAGCCGGTCGAGAAGGATGGTCCCGCTACCCAGCAGAAGCTGCGCCAAAACAAAGGACTACAAACAGGGCCTGTGACTCACCCAATCTATGGCGCTGTTATACATGTGGGTGCAATGGACATATAGATAAAGATTGTCTCCAAAACCGAGGCCGCATGCCACTCCAACCAGTCAACATATGCCGAGATGAACCAACGAGACCTGAGGAATGCTACTCCTAAGAAACACCAATAGCTGAGGAAGTGGTTTTTCCAGTCCACACCCTACGGCAGGCCGGACACCGTACATTAGCCAACCTCCATGCCCACATCCAGACGGTCAAGGTCGGTGATATACAGGCTCAGGGACTTCGAGACATTGGATCTTCCATTCCTCTGGTAAGCCCAGTTATTGTTTCTCCAGAAGACCCTGTACCAGATTCCCAATTATCCATCTCCCTGGCTGAGGGCCAGCGCTCAGACGTCCCTCTGGCATGTGTGCAGTTGGACCTAAAAACCGACCAGGGAGAGGTCGAGGTGGAGCTTGTGGATAGCCTCCCCACACCTGGTATTTTGGGGACCATCCAAGAAGTGATCAATGTGGGGATTGTGAACAGCCTCCCCATACCTGACATTGTGGAGACTGACCAGAGCAAGGCTGATGTGGAGCTTATGGACACCGTTCCCACACCAGTTATTTCGGGAAAGGACCAGGGAGAGGTTGATGTGAGACTTGTGAACAGCCTCCCCACACCTGTCATTGTGGAGACTAATCAGAGCAAGGCTGATGTGGAGCTTATGGACACCGTCCCCACACCAGTTACTTTGGGGTCTGACCAGGAAGAGGTCCATATGGAGTTTATGGACAGCCTCCCCACACCTGTTGTTTCGGGGACTAGCCAGGATGAAGTTGAAGTGGGGTTCATAGATGGCTCCACCAAGCCTGTTGTTTCGGATACCATTCAAAGGGAAGTGAAAGTGGAGCTTGTGAATTACCTGCTCACACCAGTCATTTTGGAGAATGACCTAGGGCAAGGACTATCCAGTCAGTTTGAAGAAGCCATCACCCACCTCCAAGCCAAGCAGGACCCTGATGTGGATCTTTCTAACATCTTTTCCAGGGATGGTTTGCATTCCCAGTCTCCATCATCCACTTCTGAGCCAAGAACCGTGAGTAAGCCTAACCACACTGTGGCTATTGACTGGGGCAGGATTGATAGTGGGAGATTTGTGCAGGCCCAACTCATGGACCCCACCTTAGTGCTTGTCCACAATATGGCTGCTCAACTTGGGGGAGGTAATCAGGGGGAGGTGTATAGATGCAAACCTCTGTTGCTGACCTCACCATTAAAAAGGACAATGCCGTCAAGAGGAGGATGATCGGAAGCCTATCATGTCTGGCTAATATTAAGAAGGGGGAGGAATGTGACGACATGGACTCTCATGGGTTAAAGTTTCTTAAAATCCAGCCAGACAGCATGATAGATTGTCTATAGACGGGGGAGAAATCCCTCATTGTTTTTACAAGACTCTTGTTGACTCAATGTAATTGTGTTGGCCACTGAAAGCCAGACGTATTGTTCTCCAGACATTTCCAGTAACCATTGTATTGTAGTTGTGTATTGATAATGTAATTACCTTAGTAGCCATTGTCTAGTCGGTGACTTGCCGACTCCATGTACAGTCATATGAAAAAGTTTGGGCACCCCTATTAATGTTAAAATTTTTTCTTTATAAGAATTTGGGTTTTTGCAACAGCTATTTCAGTTTCATATATCTAATATAACTGATGCACTGAGTAATATTTCTGTATTGAAATGAGGTTTATTGTGCTAACAGAAAATGTGTAATCCGCATTTAAACAAAATTTAACTGGTGCAAAAGTATGGGCACCTCAACATAAAAGTGACATTAATATTTTGTAGATCCTCCTTTTGCAAAAAATAACAGCCTCTAGTCTCTTCCTGTAGCTTTTAATGAGTTCCTGGATCCTGGATGAAGGTATATTTGACCATTCCTGTTTACAAAACAATTCCAGTTCAGTTAAGTTTGATGATCACCGAGCATGGACAGCACGCTTCAAATCATCCCACAGATGTTCAATGATATTCAGGTCTGGGGACTGGGATGGCCATTCCAGAACATTGTAATTGTTCCTCTGCATGAATGCCTGAGTAGATTTCGAGCGGTGTTTTGGATCATTGTCTTGAAATATCCATCCCCTGCGTAACTTCAACTTCGTCACTGATTCTTGCACATTATTGTCAAGAATCTGCTGATACTGAGTTGAATCCATGTGACCCTCAACTTTAACAAGATTTCCGGTGCCGGCATTGGCCACACAACCCCAAAGCATGATGGAACCTCCACCAAATTTTACTGTGGGTAGCAAGTGCTTTTCTTGGAATGCCGTGTTTTTTTGCCTCCATGCATAACGCCTTTTTGTATGACCAAACAACTCAAACTTTGTTTCATCAGTCCACAGGACCTTCTTCCAAAATGTAACTGGCTTGTGTAAATGGGCTTTTGCATACCTCAGGCGATTCTGTTTGTGGAGTGCTTGCAGAAACGGTTTCTTTCGCATCACTCTCCCTTACAGCTTTTCCTTATGCAACGTGCGCTGTATTGTTGACCAATGCACATTGACACCATCTGCAGCAAGATGATGATGCATGTCTTTGGAGGTGGTCTGTGGATTGTCCTTGACTGTTCTCACCATTCTTCTTCTCTGCCTTCTGATATTTTTCTTGGCCTGCCACTTCTGGGCTTAACAAGAACTGTACTTGTGTTCGTCCATTTCCTTACTATGTTCCTCACAGTGAAAACTGACAGTTTAAATCTCTGAGACAACTTTTTGTATCCTTCCCCTGAACAACTATGTTGAATAATCTTTGTTTTCAGATCATTTGAGAGTTGTTTTAAGGAGCCCATGATGCCACTCTTCATAGGAGATTAAAATAGGAGAACAACTTGCAAGTGGCAACCTTAAATACCTTTTCTCATGATTGGATACACCTGCCTATGAAGTTCAAAGCTCAATGAGGTTGCAAAACCAATTTAGTGCTTTAGTAAGTCAGTAAAAAGTAGTTAGGACTGTTCAAATCAAGAAATTGATAAGGGTGCCCATACTTTTGCACCGGTCAAATTTTGTTTAAATGCAGATTGCACATTTTCTGTTAGTACAATAAACCTCATTTAAATCCAGAAATATTACTCAGTCCATCAGTTATTAGATATATGAAACTGAAATAGCTGTTGCAAAAACCCAAATTGTTATAAAGAAAAAAGGTTAACATTAATAGGGGTGCCCAAACTTTTTCATATGACTGTAGATATACTGAGTCTTTCTATGCACATCATTTAAATGAACATTATCCATGCAGCTTGAAATTAATCCAATGGGAGAAGCAATCTTGTCCAACCAATCGATGAGGACGCAGTGTATCCTAAGGGAAGGTTATGGCTATAAAAGGGACTTCTTTAAGCCACCAGGGTTGATGAAGGTTGATGGATGCTGATTGATCCAGTCTAAGCTCTCAGGAGCTGACTAGAGGATCAGGATATCTTATGGCTTCAATCTAGGGGCTCCAGTTCCGGTTGGAGACCATATCCGCAGCCTAGGGATTTCGACTCCGGCTGCCAGGATTTTAACATCAAACCAGGACTACCTAAGGAGGACACTCAGGTTGGGACAGTTCAGTCACCTGTTACAGACTTTGCAGACCTCAGACAGCTTGGAACCTGTGAGGCATGGACATTCTAAATCCCTGGTGAGCCAGCGGAAGGGTGAGACTCTGTTGCCTGTTACATTTGTGTGTTTTGCTGGTTATGTGTTATGTGCCATTAATTGTTTGGGGATCCAATAAAGTCTAATTATTCTGGTTCCCTCACCCTGTGTTGTCTGAATAGTGTTACGCCCACGGTTAACGAGGCCAGCGTTCAGTTGGGATGAGCCCTGAGCCACGCTGTCTTTCTAAAAGCGGCGGGTTTTAGTGGACGAGAGCACCCACTGAGCCCCATGTCTCCACAACTGGGGTCTGATATTCTCAGACTAGGGAGGCCCATGGTTATTGGACTCTCCCCAGCCTAAAAATAGCAGGCCGCAGCCGCCCCAGAAGTGGCGCATCCATTAGATGTGCCGATCCTGGTGCTTCGCCCCAGCTCATCTCGTGCCCTAATGCGGTGGCAAATGGGGTAATATATGTGGTTAATACCAGATGTGTAATGTCACCTGGCATCAAGCCCTGGGGTTGGTGAGGTCAGGCATCTATCAGATACCCGACATCACCAACCCAGTCAGTAATAAAAAAAAAATAGACGACAAACACATTTTTATTTGAAAAAACACTCCCCAATACATTCCCTCTTTAACCAATTTATTACAAAAAAAAACAAATCCAGGTCTGGTGTAATCCAAGGGGTTACCATGACGATCCACACTGTCCCAGTCAATGAAGAGCAGGATGTTCCCCATTGGCTGGGATAGCAGTGTAGTGACCTGAGCTAACATTAATGGGTCAGCCCAGGTCACTGCAGGGGATGACAAGTGCTGCTGTCAGCGAGGTACATTACCTGCGCTCATCTCCTGCACACTGACTTCAATCATCTTCACAGCCAAGTATCGCAAGCGGCCCATGACGTCACCGCTAGTCAGTCTCGGGTCGGAAGCGAGAGAAGGTGATGTGACAAGCGGCGGCCATGGAGGACAGTGACAGCGCTGAGGTCGGGACTTCCTCACCGCAGGTAAGCCGAGCGGGACCATGTGTGCAGAGTGCCAGATGGGCGGAGCCTAGCGGGGTAATGTGTGCAGAGTGCCAGGTGTGCAGAGTGCCAAGTGGGCGGAGCCTAGCGGGGTAATGTGTGCAGAGTGCCAGGTATGCAGAGTGCCAGGTGGGCGGAGCCTAGCGGGGTAATGTGTGCAGAGTGCCAGGTGTGCAGAGTGCCAGGTGGGTGGAGCCTAGTGGGACCATGTGTGCAGAGTGCCAGGTGTGCAGAGTGCCAGGTGGGCGGAGCCTAGCGGGACCATGTGTGCAGAGTGCCAGGTGGGCGGAGCCTAGCGGGACCATGTGTGCAGAGTTCCAGGTGGGCGGAGCCTAGCGGGGTAATGTGTGCAGAGTGCCAGGTGGGCGGAGCCTAGCGGGACCATGTGTGCAGAGTGTCAGGTGGGCGGAGCCTAGCGGGGTAATGTGTGCAGAGTGCCAGGTGTGCAGAGTGCCAGGTGGGCGGAGCCTAGCGGGGTAATGTGTGCAGAGTGCCAGGTATGCAGAGTGCCAGGTGGGCGGAGCCTAGCGGGGTAATGTGTGCAGAGTGCCAGGTGTGCAGACTGCCAGATGGGCGGAGCCTAGCGGGACCATGTGTGCAGAGTGCCAGGTGTGCAGAGTGCCAGGTGGGCGGAGCCTAGCAGGGAAATGTGTGCAGAGTGCCAGGTGGGCGGAGCCTTGCGGGACCATGTGTGCAGAGTGCCAGGTGGGCGGAGCCTAGCGGGACCATGTGTGCAGAGTGCCAGGTGGGCGGAGCCTAGAGGGGTAATGTGTGCAGAGTGCCACGTGGGCGGAGCCTAGCGGGGTAATGTGTGCAGAGTGCCAGGTGGGCGGAGCCTAGCAGGACCATGTGTGCAGAGTGTCAGGTGGGTGGAGCCTAGCGGGACCATGTGTGCAGAGTGTCAGGTGGGCGGAGCCTAGCGGGACCATGTGTGCAGTGCCAGGTGGGCGAAGCCTAGCCGGACCATGTGTGCAGAGTGCCAGGTGGGCGGAGCCTAGGGGGACCATGTGTGCAGAGTGCCAGGTGGGCGGAGCCTAGCGGGACCATGTGTGCAGAGTTCCAGGTGGGCGGAGCCTAGCGGGGTAATGTGTGCAGAGTGCCAGGTGGGCGGAGCCTAGCGGGACCATGTGTGCAGAGTGTCAGGTGGGCGGAGCCTAGCGGGGTAATGTGTGCAGAGTGCCAGGTGTGCAGAGTGCCAGGTGGGCGGAGCCTAGCGGGGTAATGTGTGCAGAGTGCCAGGTATGCAGAGTGCCAGGTGGGCGGAGCCTAGCGGGGTAATGTGTGCAGAGTGCCAGGTGTGCAGACTGCCAGATGGGCGGAGCCTAGCGGGACCATGTGTGCAGAGTGCCAGGTGTGCAGAGTGCCAGGTGGGCGGAGCCTAGCAGGGAAATGTGTGCAGAGTGCCAGGTGGGCGGAGCCTTGCGGGACCATGTGTGCAGAGTGCCAGGTGGGCGGAGCCTAGCGGGACCATGTGTGCAGAGTGCCAGGTGGGCGGAGCCTAGAGGGGTAATGTGTGCAGAGTGCCACGTGGGCGGAGCCTAGCGGGGTAATGTGTGCAGAGTGCCAGGTGGGCGGAGCCTAGCAGGACCATGTGTGCAGAGTGTCAGGTGGGTGGAGCCTAGCGGGACCATGTGTGCAGAGTGTCAGGTGGGCGGAGCCTAGCGGGACCATGTGTGCAGTGCCAGGTGGGCGAAGCCTAGCCGGACCATGTGTGCAGAGTGCCAGGTGGGCGGAGCCTAGGGGGACCATGTGTGCAGAGTGTCAGGTGGGCGGAGCCTAGCGGGACCATGTGTGCAGAGTGCCAGGTGGGCGGAGCCATGTGTGCTGGCAGCGGAGTGCGAAGTGGGTGGAGCCTATTGGGGTCATGTGGCGCTGAAGACGTCAGTGTCGTGGACTGCATGGCTGGGGACAGGTGAGTGTGAGTGTGTGTGTGTGTGTATGTATGTGTACATGCCGCGTGCAGGAGGGGGCGGAGCGAGCTGAGCGGGGAAGTGTCGGCTTCCTGCACACGTAACTAGGATAAATATCGGGTTACTAACCAAACCGCTTTGCTTGGATACCCGATGTTTATCTTGGTTACCAGTTTCTGGCAGGCTGCCAGCGATGGCTCCTGCACACTGTAGCTGTAAAAAGCCCTGCTTTTTGCTGCTAGAACCGTTCTCGAACGTAACTAGAACTATCGAACTTTAGCAAAAAGCTCAAGTTCTAGTTCGATCTAGAACAGCCCCCAAGATCACTCGAACCGCGAACTGGAGAACCGCGAACCGCGCTCAACTCTACTAGTGACATCTCCCGGACTGCAGCTTCTCATCTCCATGAGGTTATTTACATTTAACCTAAACGGTTAATGTCAGTTTTGCTTCTGACAGCTTATCCAGCAGTCTCTAGCTGAGTGTGTTAGCTGCAGTAGCTTTGTAGTCACAGCCTTCAAGTTTAAATAAATGTGTTACCCAGCAATCCCTGCTGAAGATACAAAGCCATTTCTTCTCTGGCCACACTGGTATAAAGACCTGTGAAGGCTTGATCCTGCATTTGTTCTTTATCCTTTGTTGTTTTCCTTTGTTCATCTTTCCTTTCCCTGTGTGTATTAGTGCAGCAGTGGAGTTTGCATCTCCCACCAGCCAACGCACTAGCCAGGGCCACTACAGGATTTTTCTTCTCAAGTCTCAAGTTCCTATTCGGCAACAGTTGAAGAGACTGTATAGGGAGCAGCGGAAGGTGTGTGCAGGAGTTGTCCATCTAACCCTCTCACTAGAGCTAGGGTCTACTGTTATTGTGTTCCTGGTGTTCCCCCCTACCTGTTGTACTGTTGTTTGTATTTTGTCATACGTCCAGACATCGGTTGCTCTGAACGTGTTAGCCACATGTCAAAGTGTGACACCCTTTGGGATGATTCAATGTTTAACATATTTTTCAAGGGACTGGATTTCTCACCAGGATTTTATATTTTCCAAGTACACAGCTGTTCATTCATAGAAATGTTCCTTGAGTCCAACTAGATCATAGGAAGGCAGATCCTACTCAGCTTCAGAAAAGACCTCCATAGCATCAATCCTGCTGGTTGGTTCCCTTTAATTTTTAATTAAGCATATTTCGGTGAACCAATTATGTTTATATATGCTTATGCATTTTAGCCTGTGATACTTTTTTCCAGGGCCTATTGATTGCAACAAATGGGGAAAATCGCAAGCGCCGGTGATGTTATTGCGCAGGCGCGAGATTATGAGCGGCTGCTTGGATGATGCTGGTGATGACATTCACAGCGCTGCCCATATTCTCGCGCCTGTGTGATGCCTTTGCCGGGCCAGGTAGTCACAAATAGGCCCCTGCACTACACCTTTCCCTCACAGGTGACATCAGCCAACCATAAAACCCTAGTCACCCCCCTCAGGGCTAGATGGACACATCAGGGGGCGGAACCAGGCGGCTGGAAGACACCCACCAAGGAGTCTAGACAGCCCGGGGCGGGAAAGTAAAGAGACAGGTGTTAGAGTTCAAGTTGAAGAGAAGTGTGGGCTGGAGCTGTGTCCAGCTCCAGCAGAGGCGAATACCCAAATTGAACGGCGCCAGGGTAGGAGCCCTGGTGCCACTGGCTAGGAGGCAGACGGCTGTCTCCGCCTGCAGGAGCCGGGAAGACGGCTCGGTGGAACCGAGGTGGACCGGGACAGGGTAGTTGCCCGCCAGTACCGACCCGGGGAACCGACTCAGAAACCGGAGCACACAGGGGGTACTCGGACCCTGAAGCCGGGACCAGAAATGATTGGAACCGGTTAATTTACCGATTGAGGCCAAGACTAGAGGTCCTGTCCCATCCAAAGTCCCGATAGAAGACAACAGCACAACGAGGGGGATAAAAGACCACCGCCAGGGCTCAGAGATCCTACGGGCCAGCGTCTGCGGGCAAGGGCTCCTTAGGCCACATCCAGCCGGGAGCAGACTCCTGAAGTTGCAAGCACAGGCAGTCCACCATTCCACAAAGGTGCAGGAGAAAGACAGAGACCACCAGCCGGGTGGGGGAACCAGAACGCAGCCGTCTGCGGGCACCGACCACCATCACCTTGGTTTACCAGAGACTCGTATGTTTCCTTTAATAGTGAGTACACCAGCACCCTGCGGTCGCCTATCTCCCTGCACCAAAACCCAATGGGTCCCGGGGCCACCATCCCTGCCCACGGAGGGGTTAACAACTTGCTGCACAACATCTCCCCCGGGTGCCCCGTAACTGCAGCGGTGGTGTCCAACCTCACCACACACCATGGGTGGCGTCACAAACTTAATACGGCTCAGCCCATACATATACGTCCTATATCCACCATCCCCCACCCTTTTCATTCGGAGTGTCCGAAGGACCCCCCGGGTCCGGAGACCCTCGAGCCACCCACCGGAAGGTCCGGATCCGAGCAGCGGCAGGCTGCTGGCACAGGGGTGGCATACCTGCGCAATAACATCATCGGCGCTCGCGATTTGAAAACAGTGCTCAGTCCCACGATAGTGCCACTGCGCATATGTGAGACTTCAGGACTAGTGATGAGCAAGTACTAAAAAGCTCGGGTGCTCGAGGATCGGGCCAAGCATCCCAAGATACTCGTGTACTCGGCCCGAGCACCGAGCCCAATGTTATCCTATGGGAGACCCGAATATTTTTGTGAAATGACCCCCGGCAGCATGTAGAAACCCTAAAAATGGCACAAAAGTCTCAGAAGAGTGCTCAAATGACATGGCAACAGCATGGGGAAGACCCCTTGAAGCATTTATCACTCAAAAGTCACAGCTGTGAACAATTTTGTCCGCGTTTTACGCCATTTTTACGGACTCAACAGAAAACCTTCAAAAATGACACCAAAATGAATTTTTATGGCGGAAATGTTAAGGGCACATACCCAATAGTGAGATAGAGCTAATGTATGTTACTTTTTGAGATTAATACATGAAAGATTTTACGTAAAACATTGTGTGGCACTCCGATGTCCCTGAGAAGAGACGTACATAAAGGCCTCTGAGTCTAATGTGCCCATTTTGAGGAAGTGAGTCTTTGTAGTATTTTCCTTTGCCAGGGCAGTCCAAAATTGTGAGGTTCACCAATGCCCCTGCATACAGACGTGCATGAGGGCCTGTAAACCTGAAGTGCACATTGTAAGGAAGTGGGTCTATTGTAGTATAGCCCTTAGGCAGGGCAGCCAAAAATTGGGAGGCTCCACGTTGTCCCTGGATAGAGACGTGCATGATGGCCTGTAAACCTGAAGTGCCCATTGTAAGGAAGTGGGTCTATTGTAGTATAGCCCTTTGGCAGGGCAGCCAAAAATTGGGAGGTTCCACGTTGTCCCTGGATAGAGACGTGCATGAGGGCCTCAAAACATTAAGTGTCCATTGTCAGGAAGTGGGTGTATTATAGTATAGCCCTTAGGCAGGGCAGCCAAAAATTGGGAGGCTCCACGTTGTCCCTGGATAGAGACGTGCATGATGGCCTGTAAACCTGAAGTGCCCATTGTAAGGAAGTGGGTCTATTGTAGTATAGCCCTTTGGCAGGGCAGCCAAAAATTGGGAGGCTCCACATTGTCCCTGGATAGAGACGTGCATGAGGGCCTCAAAACATTGTGTCCATTGTCAGGAAGTGGGTGTATTATAGTATAGCCCTTAGGCAGGGCAGCCAAAAATTGGGAGGCTCCACGTTGTCCCTGGATAGAGACGTGCATGAGGGCCTCAAAACATTAAGTGTCCATTGTCAGGAAGTGGGTGTATTATAGTATAGCCCTTAGGCAGGGCAGCCAAAAATTGGGAGGCTCCACGTTGTCCCTGGATAGAGACGTGCATGATGGCCTGTAAACCTGAAATGCCCATTGTAAGGAAGTGGGTCTATTGTAGTATAGCCCTTTGGCAGGGCAGCCAAAAATTGGGAGGCTCCACATTGTCCCTGGATAGAGACGTGCATGATGGCCTGTAAACCTGAAGTGCCCATTGTAAGGAAGTGGGTCTATTGTAGTATAGCCCTTTGGCAGGGCAGCCAAAAATTGGGAGGCTCCACATTGTCCCTGGATAGAGACGTGCATGAGGGCCTCAAAACATTAAGTGTCCATTGTCAGGAAGTGGGTGTATTATAGTATAGCCCTTAGGCAGGGCAGCCAAAAATTGGGAGGCTCCACGTTGTCCCTGGATAGAGACGTGCATGAGGGCCTCAAAACATTAAGTGTCCATTGTCAGGAAGTGGGTGTATTATAGTATAGCCCTTAGGCAGGGCAGCCAAAAATTGGGAGGCTCCACGTTGTCCCTGGATAGAGACGTGCATGATGGCCTGTAAACCTGAAGTGCCCATTGTAAGGAAGTGGGTCTATTGTAGTATAGCCCTTTGGCAGGGCAGCCAAAAATTGGGAGGTTCCACGTTGTCCCTGGATAGAGACGTGCATGATGGCCTGTAAACCTGAAGTGCCCATTGTAAGGAAGTGGGTCTATTGTAGTATAGCCCTTTGGCAGGGCAGCCAAAAATTGGGAGGCTCCACATTGTCCCTGGATAGAGACGTGCATGATGGCCTGTAAACTTGAAGTGCCCATTGTAAGGAAGTGGGTCTATTGTAGTATAGCTCTTTGGCAGGGCAGCCAAAAATTGGGAGGCTCCACATTGTCCCTGGATAGAGACGTGCATGAGGGCCTCAAAACATTGTGTCCATTGTCAGGAAGTGGGTGTATTATAGTATAGCCCTTAGGCAGGGCAGCCAAAAATTGGGAGGCTCCACGTTGTCCCTGGATAGAGACGTGCATGAGGGCCTCAAAACATTAAGTGTCCATTGTCAGGAAGTGGGTGTATTATAGTATAGCCCTTAGGCAGGGCAGCCAAAAATTGGGAGGCTCCACGTTGTCCCTGGATAGAGACGTGCATGAGGGCCTGTAAACCTGAAGTGCCCATTGTAAGGAAGTGGGTCTATTGTAGTATAGCCCTTTGGCAGGGCAGCCAAAAATTGGGAGGCTCCACATTGTCCCTGGATAGAGACGTGCATGAGGGCCTCAAAACATTAAGTGTCCATTGTCAGGAAGTGGGTGTATTATAGTATAGCCCTTAGGCAGGGCAGCCAAAAATTGGGAGGCTCCACGTTGTCCCTGGATAGAGACGTGCATGAGGGCCTCAAAACATTGTTCCCATTGCAAAGGAGCGGGTCTCCTGTCGTTATAATGTCCATTCTGCAAAGAATGGGCGAAAAAATTTACCACTGGGGGTATACCTGAAACAAAGGCCTAACTATTGTAACGGTCATCATGGTGGCGCATGAGCAGAAGGAGGAGCAGTCCAGCGATTATCCAAAGTCCAGAAGTGTGTACCCATGGGTGAGTGGAGGTACATAGCAAATTCCCGTTACAAACTTTAAATTCCGCTCTCATTTGCTGGTGGTGTGGTGAAGTCTGGCCCAATCCAACCCTTGTTCATCTTGATCAGAGTCAGCCTGTCAGCATTTTCAGTTGACAGGCGGGTGCGTTTATCTGTAATGATTCCACCTGCGGCACTAAAAACACGCTCTGACAAAACGCTAGCGGCAGGGCAGGCCAGTACTTCCAAGGCGTAGAGAGCCAATTCATGCCATGTCTCCACCTTGGATACCCAATAATTGTAAGGCACAGAGGAATGTCGGAGTACAGTTCTTCGATCTGCAAGGTACTCCTTGATCATCTGGGCAAACTTAGGATTTCTTGTGGCACTACCCTGCACCTCAGGGGCTGTGGTACGTGAGGGGCTGAGAAAACTGTCCCACATCTTAAAGACTGTTCCCCTACCTCTGGCGGATTGGACTTGTGCCTCTCTCGGCTGTACGCCTTGGTTGTCCACTGATTCCTGACCTATGCCGCTAGCGTTTTGTGAGGGGAATGCTTTGCCTACTTCCGTGACTATGGCCTTCCGGAACTGCTGCATTTTGGTTGACCTCTCTGCCTCGGGAATAAGAGACATAAAGTTCTCCTTGTAGCGTGGGTCTAACAGTGTTACCAACCAGTAATGATTGTCGGCCAAGATGTTCTTAACGCGAGGGTCACGAGACAGGCAGCTTACCATAAAGTCAGCCATGTGCGCCAGACTCTTAACAGCCAGGACTTCAGTAGCCTGACCAACACGATGACTGAATATGCTGTCCTCCTCCTCCTCCTTCTCCTCCTCATCTACCCTGTCCTCTGGCCAGCCACGCTGAACCGAGGATATGACTGGTGTGCATGTCATATCCTCAATTTGGCCGGAGAGTTGGTCCATGTCTTCATCCTCCTCCTCGTCATAGTCCTCCACTGCACGTTGTGATGAGACGAGGCTGGGCTGTGTGTTATCACCCACACCCACTACTGTTTCTTGCTGCAACTCATCGCGCTCCGCCTGCAATGCATCATGTTTGTTTTTGAGCAGAGACCGTTTTAGAAGGCAGAGTAGCGGTATGGTGACGCTAATAATGGCGTCATCACCACTCACTATCTTGGTGGAGTCCTCAAAGTTTTGGAGGATGGTACATAGGTCGGACATCCATCTCCACTCCTCAGGTGTTATGTGTGGAGTTTGACCCATTTCCCGACGGCTTAGGTGATGCAGGTACTCAACAACTGCCCTCTTCTGCTCACATATCCTGACCAACATGTGCAGAGTTGAATTCCAACGCGTGGGGACATCACATACCAGTCTGTGAGCCGGAAGATGCAAACGGCGCTGAAAGCCGGCAAGGCCGGCTGAAGCAGTAGGTGACTTTCGAAAATGTGCAGACAGGCGGCAAACTTTTACCAGCAGATCAGACAGCTCTGGGTATGACTTTAGAAACCGCTGAACCACGAGGTTGAGCACATGGGCCACGCATGGAACATGTGTCAGCTGGCCTCGCCTCAAAGCCGTCACCAGGTTCTGGCCATTGTCACACACGACCTTTCCTGGCTTTAGGTTCAGAGGTGTGAGCCAGTGATCTGCCTGCTGTTTCAGAGCTGTCCACACCTCTTCTGCATTGTGGGGTTTATCACCTATGCAGATTAGCTTCAGCACAGCCTGTTGCCGCTTCGCCAAGGCAGTGCTGCAGTGCTTCCAGCTTGGGACTGGTGTGGATGGTACAGTGGATGAGGATGCGCAGGAGGAGGAGGAGGCTGAAGAGCATGACATTCCGGAGCTGTAGAGTGTGGGTGAAACCCTGACTGAGGTAGGGCCTGCAAACCTTGGTGTGGGAAGGACGTGTTCCGTCCCTCGTTCAGACTGGGTCCCAGCTTCCACAATATTAACCCAGTGTGCCGTCAACGAGATGTAGCGGCCTTGCCCACAAGCACTTGTCCACGTGTCTGTGGTTAGGTGGACTTTGGGTGAAACAGCGTTGTTCAGGGCACGTGTGATGTTTTGTGACACGTGGTTATGCAACGCGGGGACGGCACACCGGGAGAAATAGTGGCGGCTGGGGACCGAGTAACGTGGGACAGCTGCCGCCATCAGGTCGCGGAATGCTTCTGTCTCCACCAGCCTAAAAGGCAACATTTCCAGCGCAAGCAGTCGCGAAATGTTAGCATTTAGAACTGTGGCATGTGGGGCGTTGGCAGTGTATTTGCGCCTGCGTTCAAAGGTTTGCTGAATGGATAACTGAACGCTGCGCTAGGACAAGGACGTGCTTGATGATGGTGTTATTTCTGCGTAGGCAACTGCAGGTGCAGGACCGGAGGAGGCTTGTTCGCAGGCAGCATGGACAGGGGATTGGCTCGCATGCACAACCAGCGAAGACGTAGCAGTGACATCAGCAAGCACTGCTCCTCGACTCTGTTGTACTTCTCACAAAGTCGGGTGCTTGGCTGACATGTGCCTGATCATGCTGGTGGTGGTCAGGCTGCTAGTTTTGGTACCCCTGCTGATGCTGGCATGGCAGGTGTTGCAAATGGCCTTTTTAGAATCATCTGGAGCCAACTTAAAAAACTGCCAGACTCGGGAAGACCTAACATTTGTACAGGCACCTTGTGTCGTGTTGTTTTTCCGGGGAACGGTTGCCTGACTTCTGCCTGGAGCCACCACCCTGCTTCTTACTGCCTGTTGGGATGCTACGCCTCCCTCCCCCTGTGCACTGCTGTCCTCGCTCTGCATATCCTCCTGCCAGGTTGGGTCAGTTACTGGATCATCCACCACGTCGTCTTCCTCTTCCGCACCCTGCTCCTCCTCCTGACTTCCTGACAATTGTGTCTCATCATCGTCCACCCCTTGTTGAGACACGTTGCCAACTTCGTGAGAACGTGGCTGCTCAAATATTTGGGCATCTGTACATACGATCTCCTCATGACCCACTTCAACATGAGCTGGAGAGAGGCCAGAATGTGCGAATTGAAACGTGAACAGCTCTTCCGAGTGTCCAAGTGTGGGATCATTAATGTCCGAGGACGTGTACTCAGCCTTGTGGTAGGAAGGAGGATCAGGTTCTGAAATGTGCGGTGCAGTATCACGGCTACTGACACTTGACCGTGTGGAAGACAGAGTGTTTGTGGTGGTGCCAATCTGACTGGAAGCATTATCCGCTATCCAACTAACAACCTGTCGACACTGGTCTTGGTTCAAGAGCGGTGTACTGCTGCGGTCCCCAAGAATTTGGGACAGGACGTGCGAGCGACTAGATGCGGCCCTTTGTTGTGGCGAAATTAGAGCTTGCCCACGACCTCGGCCTCTGCCTGCACCACCATCACGTCCACTTCCTTGTTCCTTGCGCACGCCCTTGCGCATTTTGCAATGCTGTGCTGACGTGTATTCACTAGACTTGTGCGTTATATCCAAGTTTGTGCAAATCGTGCACCTGTACGCTGCCACCGACAGGCACACATGTGCGGTTTTTAAATGCAAGCACGGACGCACTAAGAACCTAACAGGTTTTTAGGAGCAAAAATTAATGAGAAGTCTGACACTATCAGCCACTGCTGACTGACGTGTATTATACACTACACTTGTGCGTTATATAATAGTTAGGTAAAAACGCACACAAGTGCACCTGTACGCTGCCACCGACAGGCACACACGTGCGGTTTTTAAATACAAGCACGGATGCACTAAGAACCTAACAGGTTTTTAGGAGCAAAAATTAATGAGAAGTCTGACACTATCAGTCACTGCTGACTGACGTGTATTATACACTACACTTGTGCGTTATATAATAGTTTGGTAAAAACGCACACAAGTGCACCTGTACGCTGCCACCGACAGGCACACACGTGCGGTTTTTAAATGCAAGCACGGACGCACTAAGAACCTAACAGGTTTTTAGGAGCAAAAATTAATGAGAAGTCTGACACTATCAGCCACTGCTGACTGACGTGTATTATACACTACACTTGTGCGTTAAATAATAGTTTGGTAAAAACGCACACAAGTGCACCTGTACGCTGCCACCGACAGGCACACACGTGCGGTTTTTAAATGCAAGCACGGACGCACTAAGAACCTAACAGGTTTTTAGGAGAAAAAATTAATGAGAA
Organism: Anomaloglossus baeobatrachus; assembly: GCF_048569485.1. Classification (NCBI taxonomy): domain Eukaryota; kingdom Metazoa; phylum Chordata; class Amphibia; order Anura; family Aromobatidae; genus Anomaloglossus; species Anomaloglossus baeobatrachus. The sequence continues at coordinate 385,375,614 of NC_134358.1, forward strand.
GTCTGACACTATCAGCCACTGCTGACTGACGTGTATTATACACTACACTTGTGCGTTATATAATAGTTTGGTAAAAACGCACACAAGTGCACCTGTACGCTGCCACCGACAGGCACACACGTGCGGTTTTTAAATGCAAGCACGGACGCACTAAGAACCTAACAGGTTTTTATGAGCAAAAATTAATGAGAAGTCTGACACTATCTGGACTGTTTTAGACTGTGACCACCCCTGACGCAGGCATCCGCCGAAACTGACGTCCGTCGGGTGGGGGGCCTCGGTGAGTGTTACATGGTGTTATGGTGGGCTTTACATATAACATTGGTTGTGTACTATGACTTGTTTGGCCATCTGATGGTGTGGTGGTTCTGTGGAAAACCCTGGACAGGTATATGCGTACTATACCCCATGGTAGGGGATTTAATATGGACATTGTGATTATTGTCTGCTGGGTTTCGCAGATACTCTCCACCACCAGTGGTCCCATTAAGCAATAGTTGCATCATTGTAAATGATTGACACCACCGTTGGATGCCCTCTGTTTATGCTTATTCCCATGCCATGCATTTGTACAAATAATAAAAAATATATATTTAGTTGCACTGGATGTCTGATCGCGCTTTTTTCTTTGTTTGTTGTCTGTATACTATGCGATTTATCCATGGTCCGTATGTTGCCACGCACCATTAATATAATATAATATATGGAAAATAATTTGGTAATGTTATGATGGTGGCGTGTACGTCAAAGAGTATAATCTTTACTGTTTTAGACTGTGTACACCAGCCCCAGATATGATGAAGGCTGGTATACGGTCACCACTAGGAATGGCTATATACCCTGCCTGCCTGCCTGCCTGCCTGTATACTGCTACGATAGTCCTGACAAGGACTCTTTTGGTCACTAGCCTGTATTCTGACCTGGCTATACCCTGCCTGTATATAGCAACAATAGTCCTGAGAAGGACTCTGCTACTGTACTCCGACCTGGCTATACCCTGCCTGCCTGTATATAACTAGAATAGTCCTGAGAAGGACTTTTGGTCACACTGTTTGCAGCCCTGCTACGGAAATAGCTATAAAGGGCCGCAAACCTTTCCCTGAAGCAGCAACACTCTCCCTGCACTGACTGTCTGGATGGCTGTGAGCAGAGCACAGCGCGCCCGCCAGTATAAAGGCTCGGTCACGCTGTGCAGGCCGGCCAATCACTGCAATTCCACAACTAACAGGGCTGTGGCATTGCAGTGGTCTGCCAGCCAATCCCTGCATGAGGGCTGGCTCTCAAAAGAGCACCAACATGCAGGGATGAAGACCACGAGTACAGCACGAGTATCGCGAGATTACTCGGTCCCCGCCGAGTAGCCCGAGTACAGTGATACTCGTGCGAGTACCGAGTAGTAACAAGCATGCTCGCTCATCACTATTCAGGACCACTGCGGAACATGAGCGCGGTGGCCTCATCTATGTAAATGAACACTGGGGACGGCGAACAGTGGCAGGAGGGGGAAAAACTGACGAAATACAGCCCGCCCACCGGGTCAATAAACCTCATTACCATAGCAAAAGGTAATATTTTATAAAGTTGTTAATTAGGTCTGAAAGGGGGGCCAGTAGCAAGATGAACCTTTATAGAATGCAGCCAATGAGTTGCAGAAGAGGATTCTTTTAGTTTAATAGCGAAAATTCTAGTGACAGTTTCCCTTTCAAATGTATTTGTTTCTTTTGATGTTGACAGGGTTAAGGACTCTTTCCTGTCTGGCTATCCTTTGGAGCCTTAATCTCAGGAGTAGCTCTTTGTGACCACTCCCCATTGCAATAAATTGTCATGTGTCTTAACATCTGATGTCAGTTATAAATTTTATATCTAAGCTATCCACTTTGGAAGTAGCCAGTTTCTGGAAGCAGCTGCAGTTTTTTGACAATTGCAGTTGTAGCATACCTCCCAACTTTTGAAGAAAGGAAAGATGGACAATGTTTCCAGCGCACGCAGCGCGCCGTGACAAATTTTGACCATGCCCCTAGTCACACCCATTTGGCAGTAAGGGTCATTCAGCAGATGCCCCAGGCTGTTCATTCATAGTCATAGAATTTTCTTATATTTATGTGTCACTATATGACATGTTGCTTATTTGTGCCGATAAAGCCGCGTTCACACGTTGCATAAATTCAATTTCTTTTTGTTTCTGCCGCTGTCTGCACCAAACTACACGATAATAATCTTCTATGATCTTTCCATTGTTGCTGCATTTTTTCTGCCTTTTCTCCATTATTTAATTTGTTTTTGGTTCAGAGGTGAATCTACGTTTTTAAGTGTTTTTATTGTACAGAGAAGCTTTTTTCTGTGTTTTTTAAGCTTCCTTTAGAAACTTCTAGAGGAAAAGGGCACCAAAATCGCAGATTTCAGTGGCGTCTTTTCATGGAATCACATCTACTTTAGGCTATGTGTCCACGGGAGAATGTAGCTGCGGATTTTTCTGCATCAAAATCCGCAGCTTTCCCGCAAAATCCGCACCTTTTCAAAGGTGCGGATTTGCCGCGGATTTACCACGGAATTGCCGCGGATTTGATGCGGATTTTGGTGCGGATTTTTATTTTTTTTTCCCAATTTTAAAGCCAAAATCCGGATGAAAATCCGCAACAATAATTGACATGTTACAGATTTTTCCGGATCAAAATCCGCACGAAATCCGCTGCGGAAAAATCCGCAGCGTGGGCACAGCATTTTCAAAATGCCATAGAAATGGCTGGGTAGTGCCTGAGCTGCAGATTTTTGGGAAATCCGCGGCTTTTCCGCGAGAAATCCGCGGCAAAACCCTCGCATTTTCCGCAGCACGGGCACATAGCCTTACTTGGACAATTAAGCACAGCAGAATTTATGTGCAATAAAAAGCAGCAGAAAAAAATGCAGCATTTACACTACATGTGAACATGGACTAAATATCTAGGCAAAGTGGATGAGACTTCATGAAATCTCAGCCCCTGGTGCATCTAAAGATGCTGCTGAACTATGCAGATTTGAGGGGTTTTTTTCTTCATAAGCTTCAGGATTGACATGTGCAACAAATGTGTATCAAATAAGGGGACAATGCATAAAAAATACCACAAACACGCAATAATCAGAGGAGATAGTTATTGTGCTTGTGGTGCGGACACCTGCAGGAAAAATGCAGCATTTACGCTACATGTGAAATCGGCCTTAACAATACATTTTTATTTCATTTATTATGGGTTTTAATACAGAAAAATAATAAATTGTGCCATTTCTTTTTTACGCCATTTACCGATCCCCATCAATAATCTGATTGCTGTGTTGTTCGGGACAGTACAATTACAGGCACATTAAATATGTCCATGTTATTTGCTGATTTGTGATGTTTAAATTGACATTATTTTATTATTATTTGTATTATTTGTAGTAATTTTATTAGAAGAAAAAAAAACTTTTTTGCTCTCCATCTAGAACACAGGACATACTATAGAGACGCTGCTCTGTACAATGGAGCTCTGTGTTTCTTGTGTAATCTGTTATGTAATCGGAGGTTGCATTGTAGGTTCATCCACATAAAATCTCCCTTTGACATCATTGTTCCTAGTAGCTCAACAGCTAGAATGATTAGAAAAGTTAGGGAGGGCTACTTGGACACGTGTTTGAAACTTGCTGGTTTGAATCCAAGGTGGTGAAAATAAAAAAAAACCTTTTTATATATATTCATATTTTTTTCTCATTTCTTTATAGTTGTTTTATGGGAACAAATGAATCTGACTCTTTCCTTCACCTACAAAGAGATATAGTATCTACAGTCATATGAAAAAGTTTGGGCACCCCTATTAATGTTAACCTTTTTTCTTTTTAACAATTTTGGTTTTTGCAACAGCTATTTCAGTTTGATATATCTAATAACTGATGGACTCAGTAATATTTCTGGATTTAAATTAGATTTATTGTACTAATAGAAAATGTGCAATCTGCATTGAAACACAATTTGACAGGTGCAAAAATATGGGCACCCTTATCAATTTCTTGATTTGAATACTCCTAACTACTTTTTAGTGACATACTGAAGCACTAAATTGGTTTTCTAACCTCATTGAGCTTTGAACTTCATAGGCAGGTGTATCTAATCATGAGAAATGGTATTTAAGGTGGCCACTTGCAAGTTGTTCTCCTATTTGAATCTCCTTGGAAGAGTGGCATCATATGCTCCTCAAAACAACTCTCAAATGATCTGAAAGCAAAGATTATTCAACATACAGTCATATGAAAATGTTTGGGCACCCCTATTAATGTTAAAAATTTTTCTTTATAAGAATTTGGGTTTTTGCAACAGCTATTTCAGTTTCATATATCTAATAACTGATGGACTGAGTAATATTTCTGGATTGAAATAAGGTTTATTGTACTAACAGAAAATGTGTAATCTGCATTTAAACAAAATTTGACTGGTGCAAAAGTATGGGCACCTCAACATAAAAGTGACATTAATATTTTGTAGATCCTCCTTTTGCAAAAAATAACAGCCTCTAGTCTCTTCCTGTAGCTTTTAATGAGTTCCTGGATCCTGGATGAAGGTATATTTGACCATTCCTGTTTACAAAACAATTCCAGTTCAGTTAAGTTTGATGATCACCGAGCATGGACAGCATGCTTCAAATCATCCCACAAATTTTCAATGATATTCAGGTCTGGGGTCTGGGATGGCCATTCCAGAACATTGTAATTGTTCCTCTGCATGAATGCCTGAGTAGATTTGGAGCGGTGTTTTGGATCATTGTCTTGCTGAAATATCCATCCCCTGCGTAACTTCAACTTCGTCACTGATTCTTGCACATTATTGTCAAGAATCCGCTGATACTGAGTTGAATCCATGCGACCCTCAACTTTAACAAGATTTCCGGTGCCGGCATTGGCCACACAACCCCAAAGCATGATGGAACCTCCACCAAATTTTACTGTGGGTAGCAAGTGCTTTTCTTGGAATGCCGTGTTTTTTTGCCTCCATGCATAACGCCTTTTTGTATGACCAAACAACTCAAACTTTGTTTCATCAGTCCACAGGACCTTCTTCCAAAATGTAACTGGCTTGTGCAAATGGGCTTTTGCATACCTCAGGCGACTCTGTTTGTGGAGTGCTTGCAGAAACGGTTTCTTTCGCATCACTCTCCCTTACAGCTTTTCCTTATGCAACGTGCGCTGTATTGTTGACCAATGCACATTGACACCATCTGCAGCAAGATGATGATGCATGTCTTTGGAGGTGGTCTGTGGATTGTCCTTGACTGTTCTCACCATTCTTCTTCTCTGCCTTCTGATATTTTTCTTGGCCTGCCACTTCTGGGCTTAACAAGAACTGTACCTGTGTTCTTCCATTTCCTTACTATGTTCCTCACAGTGAAAACTGACAGTTTAAATCTCTGAGACAACGTTTTGTATCCTGAACAACTATGTTGAATAATCTTTGTTTTCAGATCATTTGAGAGTTGTTTTGAGGAGCCCATGATGCCACTCTTCATAGGAGATTAAAATAGGAGAACAACTTGCAAGTGGCAACCTTAAATACCTTTTCTCATGATTGGATACACCTGCCTATGAAGTTCAAAGCTCAATGAGGTTACAAAACCAATTTAGTGCTTTAGTAAGTCAGTAAAAAGTAGTTAGGACTGTTCAAATCAAGAAATTGATAAGGGTGCCCATACTTTTGCACCGGTCAAATTTTGTTTAAATGCGGATTGCACATTTTCTGTTAGTACAATAAACCTCATTTAAATCCAGAAATATTACTCAGTCCATCAGTTATTAGATATATGAAACTGAAATAGCTGTTGCAAAAACCCAAATTGTTATAAAGAAAAAAGGTTAACATTAATAGGGGTGCCCAAACTTTTTCATATGACTGTAATAGATCCATGATAGATATATAGATAGCTAGATAGATAGATAGATAGATAGATAGATACTGTAATTAAATGAGTTTTTAGTGCTGGATCACTAAATCTCTTTTCCTTTGAGCAGAAAACCAGTTTTAGATGTTGGATGAAGTATGAGGGCTCCCAGGATTTCTAAAAATTCTGGGCCTGACCCTGTGTGGTGCATGTCTCATGCCTCACTGCTGTGGAAAGACACTATGGGTTCTCTAGGGCAATTGATGAAACTTCCTTGGTGTCTGCCCCTAATTTTTAGAAATGTGGAGATTCCAAGTTGAGTCTCTAGGTTGTGTCTTGTGTCTTGTGTGTAGTGGCAGGGGTCTCAGAGCAGCAGGCCTACTCCTGTCACTCATGCACCTCTTCATTTGAAACCTGTAAATTCTGGGCCAGACCCTGTCTGTTGCATGGCCCATGCCTGACTGCTTTGCAAAGCCAATATGGGTACTATGGTACAATTGATGAAATTGTCCAGGTATCTGTCCCTAATTTGGGGAAACGGGGATGGAAACTCCTAGCTGGGACACCCCATGTACTACACCACTATATACTACACCTGTAATAAACTACACCACTACATCCCTGTATACTATACCCCTATTGTTATTTTGACCATTTTGTATTTGCAGAATATAAATACAAAATTTATTGCTTAAAAATTCGGAGACATTGTCAGTAGTTTATAGAATAAAAGAACAATTTGCATTTTACTCAAATATATACCTATACAGAGAAAAATAAGAAAAACTGACAATTTTACAGTGGTCTCTTGATTTTTGCCAGAGTTGTATGTCTTAATAAAGTTCATGCTTTCATATACAGTATTACACTTTGGGTGTGCACTCTCTGTAACCAGGCAGCTTTTTCTCTTTTTTGGCACTAATTTTTGTGCCTGGTCTATATTGTTAGCACCCCAATCTGTACATACTATTATTGTTGTGGTGCCCACTAGTTTTCTACTTAACTGACATATGATATAATACCCTTTCTTTTGTGTTATGGTTACCCTTTTGATATATTGAGTTTTAATGACATTATTATTTTTGATTATTGTACCCTTTTTTTACACACAGAATATAAACTATGCACAACATGACGAATACTTATGCATTGTATAGATTATATAAATTTATTTTCATTTGCAGAGATAAAAAGTATTTCATCCCTCTAGCAAACAAGACGTAATACTTTGTGGCAAAACCCTTGTTGGCAAGCACAGCAGTCAGACGTTTTTGTAGGTAATGATGAGATTTTCTCACATGTCAGGACGAATTTGCTCCACTTCTCTTTGCAGATCATCTCTAAGTCAATAAGATTTTGAGGCTGTCGCTTGGCAACTCGGAGCTTCTGCTCCCTCCATAAGTTTTATATGGGATTAAGGTCTGACATATTGTTTGGCATTGTGCCCAATATGTTCGATTTTGGTTTCATCTGACCAGAGCACCTTCTTCAGCATGTTTGGTGTGTCTCCCAGGTGGCTTGTGGCAAATTTAAATGACACTTTTTATGGACATCTTTGAGAAATGGCTTTCTCATTGCCACTCTTCCATAAAGGCCAGATTTGTGCAGTGTACGACTGATTGTTGTCCTTTGGACAGACTCTCCCACCTCAGCTGTAGATCTCTGCAGATCATCCATAGTGATCATGGGCCTCTTGGCTGCATCTCTAATCTGTCTTTTTGTTTGAGATGAAAGTTTGAATGGACGGCTGGGTATTGATAGATTTGCAGTGGTATGATACTCCTTCCTTTTTAATATGATTGCTTGCACAGTGCTTCTTGGAATGTTTAAAGTTTTGGAAATCTTTTTGTAACCAAATCCAGCTTTAAACTTCTCCACAGCAGTATCACGGACCTGCCTGTTGTGTTCCTTGGTCTTCATGATGCTCTCTGTGCTTTAAACAGAACACTGAGACTATCACAGAGCAGGTGCATTTATACGGAGACCAGATTACAGTTGGCTTATATTTATCATCATCAGTCATTTAGGACAACATTGGATCATTCAGAGATCCTCAATTAACTTCTGGAGTGAGTTTGCTGCACTGAAAGTAAAGGGGATGAATAATATTGCCCACCCCGATTTTCAGTTTTTTTTACAAAAATTTTAAAATAAGCAATAAATTTTGTTCAACTTCATAATTGTGTCTCACTTGTTGTTGATTCTTCACCTTAACATTAAAATTTTTATCTTTATGTCTGAAGCCTGAAATGTGGGAAAAGGTTGAAAAATTCAAAAAGGCCGAATACTTTCACAAGGCACATACATGATACGTAGCCTCTTGGCATGATAGATAGAAAGATGGATAGATATATAATAGATAGTATTAATAGATTATATATATATATATATATATATATACATATATATAGTATATACTGTATATATATATACAGTGCCTACAAGTAGTATTCAACCCCCTGCAGATTTAGCAGGTTTGATAAGATGCAAATACGTTAGAGCCTGCAAACTTCAAACAAGATAGGAGAACTGGAGTCAAAAAGTGCCAATGAAGTGAATATATTTTATTAAATACAATAAAAAGATGTGCAAACAGCAAAAAAGAGGATAAAAACACATAGGGGTGTGAAAATGCATAATCAGGATCAAAATGATAGACAATAATCACGAATGGCCAGTTGGAGTAATGTAAATCAAGCAAAAGGGCAATGTCGGAACAGGCATGAACCAAAGGGTATACAGATAAAGTGCATGTGCAACAATGCGTGCGGTAGCCTGCTCAGGCACACCCAGATTAGTTAATGAGGCATAATACCGTCCAGTGAATATTGCAATACATTCAAAGACAAAGTGGCCAGTGCATTTTTAAAGTGACTAATGCATGATCCCAAGAACACAAGAAGGAGGCTCCCCCATACCCCACCAACGTACGTTTCGCCTAGTGAGCACCGTGCTCAAGTTCGGCTTCCTCAGGGAGGGAGAAGAATCAAGCACGTTTAGAGGAATGGAGCAAAACTCAGTGTTTCGTAGGGGCACCATATCAATGCCCCTATCTATGTGGGGCTCACCTCCCGTGAGCTCCGCATTAGGGTCAGGGAGCATGTTCGTGACATTGAGGCAGCAAAATCTGCCATGGACATCACACTGCTCAAAACGTTACCCCGGCACTTTAAGATCCACCACAATTGTAATTCTGCATTATTGGAGGTGCGGGGCATTGATATGGTGAGCAGCGGGTCCAGAGGTGGCAATCTCAAAAAACACTTGCCCAATGTGAGGCCCGTTGGATCCACCGTCTGGACACGCTGGTCCCAAAGGGACTCAACGAAACACTGAGTTTTGCTCCGTTCCTCTAAACGTGCTTGATTTTCCTTCATCACCAGGACTGATTTTTATCTATTCTTTTAGGGTTTGTGTGTTTTTTATATATCTCTATTTTTTATCATGTTTTACTCTTTGGTGCTTTCCCTCTCTCTCTTCTATATGCTATGCTTAGTTTTATTGCACCATCTGGCGTGCACACTTTTATGTGTACATTAATCCATATGTTCTTTACGTATATTCTTCCAGCATTTCTTTCCTGGATTAGCACTCTCCTCTTCCTGGACCTTCTTACCATCTTGGATACGCTGTCCCTAATGATTATCAAGTACATGAAGACACTGGATTCCTATTTATATTATGTTCTTTTACTGTTCACACTACTGTTGTTATCATCTGGGTTGCGTATCTCCCTTTGGCCCTGTGTTTATTTAGTCATTCACCTCTGCACGCGCGGCCCGTCTGTTCCTTCCTGGTGTGGGCGTGCTTGCCGTCGCTTTGGTTGCCGCGCTCTCGCGGGAGTGGGATGACGCGTCCCTGCTCCCGCGCGTGCGTGTTGCCGCCTGACGGCTGGCCCGCCCCCATCGGGACGCTGCCGACGTGCGCGCGCGTCACTTGAGGATGTGACGTGCGCGGAAGTATGTGTGCGCCCTATAATAAAAAACCCCTGGACTGCAACGAGCATAGCGCTGCCTTCTCCCTCCCTGAGGAAGCCGAACTTGAGCACGGTGCTCACTAGGCGAAATGTACGTTGGTGGGGTATGGGGGAGCCTCCTTCTTGTGTTCTTGGGATCATGCATTAGTCACTTTAAAAATGCACTGGCCACTTTGTCTTTGAATGTATTGCAATATTCACTGGACGGTATTATGCCTCATTAACTAATCTGGGTGTGCCTGAGCAGGCTTCCGCACGCATTGTTGCACATGCACTTTATCTGTATACCCTTTGGTTCATGCCTGTTCCGACATTGCCCTTTTGCTTGATTTACATTACTCCAACTGGCCATTCGTGATTATTGTCTATCATTTTGATCCTGATTATGCATTTTCACACCCCTATGTGTTTTTATCCTCTTTTTTGCTGTTTGCACATCTTTTTATTGTATTTAATAAAATATATTCACTTCATTGGCACTTTTTGACTCCAGTTCTCCTATTTTTATATCGGTTACATGAGTCTGTGCAATGGTCACACTGACCAAATTGGGCTAGACAATGCCTAGCATGACTTTTCATACTGCTGTATGGGGGTCCCTATATTTAAACTTCAAACAAGAGCAGGATTTATTAACAGATGCATAAATCTTACAAACCAACAAGTTATGTTGCTCAGTTAAATTTTAATAAATTTTCAAAAAAAAAGTGTGGGTCAATTATTATTCAACCCCTAGGTTTAATATTTTGTGGAATAACCCTTGTTTGCAATTACAGCTAATAATCGTCTTTTATAAGACCTGATCAGGCCGGCACAGGTCTCTGGAGTTATCTTGGCCAACTCCTCCATGCAGATCTTCTCAAAGTTATCTAGGTTCTTTGGGTGTCTCATGTGGACTTTAATCTTGAGCTCCTTCCACAAGTTTTCAATTGGGTTAAGGTCAGGAGACTGACTAGGCCACTGCAACACCTTTTTTTCCCTCTTGAACCAGGCCATGGTTTTCTTGGCTGTGTGCTTTGGGTCGTTGTCTTGTTGGAAGATGAAATGACGACCCATCTTAATATCCTTGATGGAGGAGCGGAGGTTCTTAACCAAAATCTCCAGGTAGGTCGTGCTATCCATCTTCCCATGGATAAGGACCAGATGGCCAGGCCCCTTGGCTGAGAAACAGCCCCACAGCATGATGCTGCCACCACCATGCTTGACTGTACGGATGGTATTCTTGGGGTCGTATGCAGTGCCATCCAGTCTCCAAACGTCACGTGTGTGGTTGGCACCAAAGATCTCGATCTTGGTCTCATCAGACCAGAGAACCTTGAACCAGTCTGTCTCAGAGTCCTCCAAGTGATCATGAGCAAACTGTAGACGAGCCTTAACATGATGCTTTGAAAGTAAAGGTACCTTACGGGCTCGTCTGGAACGGAGACCATTGCGGTAGAGTACGTTACTTATGGTATTGACTGAAACCAATGTCCCCACTGCCATGAGATCTTCCCGGAGCTCCTTCCTTGTTGTCCTTGGGTTAGCCTTGACTCTTTGGACAAGCTTGGCCTCGGCACGGGTGGAAACTTTCAAAGGCTGTCCAGGCCGTGGAAGGCTAACAGTAGTTCCATAAGCCTTCCACTTCCGGATGATGCTCCCATCAGTGGAGACAGGTAGGCCCAACTCCTTGGAAAGGGTTTTGTACCCCTTGCCAGCCTTGTGACCCTCCACGATCTTGTCTCTGATGGCCTTGGAATGCTCCTTTGTCTTTCCCATGTTGACCAAGTATGAGTGCTGTTCACAAGTTTGGGGAGGGTCTTAATTAGTCAGAAAAGGCTGGAAAAAGAGATAATTAATCCAAACATGTGAAGCTCATTGTTCTTTGTGCCTGAAATACTTCTTAATACTTTAGGGGAACCATACAGAATTCTGGTGGATTGAGGGGTTGAATAATAAATGACCCTCTAAATAAACTTTTCACAATTTAAAAAAAAAAAAAAAAAAGAAATAACATTCTTATTTGCCGCAGTGCATTTCACACTTCCAGGCTGATCTACAGTCCAAATGTCACAATGCCAAGTTAATTCCGAATGTGTAAACCTGCTAAATCTGCAGGGGGTTGAATACTACTTGTAGGCACTGTACATATATATATATATATACATATATATATATATATATATATATATATATATATATATATATATATATATAATAGATAGATAATAGACAGCGGTATATATATATAATAGATCCATGATAGATATATAGATAGATAATATATATATATCTATCCCTCTGTCTATTATCTATCTATATACATTGTATATATATATATATATATATATATATATATATATATATATAGTATAAATAATCTATTAATACTATCTATTATATATCTATCCATCTTTCTATCTATCCATCTTTCTATCTATCATGCCAAGAGGCTGCATATCATGTATGTGCCTTGCGAAAGTATTCGGCGTCTTTGAATTTTTCAACCTTTTCCCACATTTCAGGCTTCAGACATAAAGATAAAAATTTTAATGTTAAGGTGAAGAATCAACAACAAGTGAGACACAATTGTGAAGTTGAACGAAATGTATTGCTTATTTTAAAATTTTTGTAAAAAAATAAAAAACTGAAAATCGGGGTGGGCAATATTATTCATCCCCTTTACTTTCAGTGCAGCAAACTCACTCCAGAAGTTCATTGAGGATCTCTGAATGATCCAATGTTGTCCTAAATGACTGATGATGATAAATGTAAGCCACCTGTGTATAATCTGGTCTCCGTATAAATGCACCTGCTCTGTGATAGTCTCAGTGTTCTGTTTAAAGCACAGAGAGCATCATGAAGACCAAGGAACACAACAGGCAGGTCCGTGATACTGTTGTGGAGAAGTTTAAAGCTGGATTTGATTACAAAAAGATTTCCAAAACTTTAAACATTCCAAGAAGCACTGTGTAAGCAATCATATTGAAAAAGGACTATCATACCACTGCAAATCTATCAATACCTGGCCGTCCATCCAAACTTTCATCTCAAACAAAAAGACAGATCAGAGATGCAGCCAAGAGGCCCATGATCACTATGGATGATCTGCAGAGATCTACAGCTGAGGTGGGAGAGTCTGTCCAAAGGACAGCAATCAGTCGTACACTGCATAAATCTGGCCTTTATGGAAGAGTGGCAATGAGAAAGCCATTTCTCAAAGATAGCCATAAAAAGTGTTATTTAAAATTTGCCACAAGCCATTTAGGAGACACACCAAACATGTGGAAGAAGGTGCTCTGGTCAGATGAAACCAAAATCGAACATTTTGGGCACAATGTCAAACGATATGTCAGACCTTAATCCCATAGAAAACTTATGGAGGGAGCAGAAGCTCCGAGTTGCCAAGCGACAGCCTCAAAATCTTATTGACTTAGAGATAATCTGCAAAGAGAAGTGGAGCAAATTCCTCCTGACATGTGAGCAAATCTCATCATTACCTACAAAAACGTCTGACTGCTGTGCTTGCCAACAAGGGTTTTGCCACAAAGTATTACGTCTTGTTTGCTAGAGGGATGAAATACTTTTTATCTCTGCAAATGAAAATAAATTTATATAATCTATACAATGCATAAGTATTCGTCATGTTGTGCATAGTTTATATTCTGTGTATAAAAAAAGGGTACAATAGTCAAAAATAATACTGTCATTAAAACTCAATATATTAAAAGGGTAACCATAACACAAAAGAAATGGTATTATATCATATGTCGGTTAAGTAGGAAACTAGTGGTCACCACAACAATAATAGTATGTACAGATTGGGGTGCTAACAATACAGACCAGGCACAAAAATTAGTGCCAAAAAAGAGAAAAAGCTGCCTGGTTACAGAGAGTGCACACCCAAAGTGTAATACTGTATATGAAAGCATGAACTTTATTAAGACATACAACTCTGGCAAAAATCAAGAGACCACTGTAAAATTGTCAGTTTTTCTTATTTTTCTCTTTACAGGTATATTTTTGAGTAAAATGCAAATTGTTCTTTTATTCTATAAACTACTGACAATGTCTCCGAATTTTTAAGCAATAAATTTTGTGTTTATTTTCTGAAAATACAAAATTGTCAAAATAACAATAGGGGTATAGTATACAGGGATGTAGTGGTGTAGTTTATTACGGGTGTAGTATATAGTGGTGTAGTACATGGGGTGTCCCAGCTAGGAGTTTCCATCCCCATTTCCCCAAATTAGGGACAGATACCTGGACAATTTCATCAATTGTACCATAGTACCCATATTGGCTTTGCAAAGCAGTCAGGCATGGGACATGCACCAGACAGGGTCTGGCCCAGAATTTACAGGTTTCAAATGAAGAGGTGCATAAGTGACAGGAGTAGGCCTGCTGCTCTGAGACCCCTGCCGCTATACACAAGACACAACCTAGAGACTCAACTTGAAATCTCCACATTTCTAATAATTAGGGGCAGACACCAAGGTAGTTTCATCAATTGCCCAAGAGAACCCATAGTGTCTTTCCACAGCAGTGAGGCATGAGACATGCACCACACAGGGTCAGGCCCAGAATTTATAGAAATCCTGGGAGCCCTCATACTTCATCCAACATCTAAAACTGGTTTTCTTCTCAAAGGAAAAGAGATTTAGTGATCCAGCACTAAAAACTCATTTAATTACAGTCATATGAAAAAGTTTGGGCACCCCTATTAATGTTAATCTTTTTTCTTTATAACAATTTGGGGTTTAGCAACAGCTATTTCAGTTTCATATATCTAATAACTGATGGACTGAGTAATATTTCTGGATTGAAATGAGGTTTATTGTACTAACAGAAAATGTGCAATCCGCATTTAAACAAAATTTGACCGGTGCAAACGTATGGGCACCCTTATCAATTTCTTGATTTGAACACTCCTAACTACTTTTTACTGACTTACTAAAGCAGTAAATTGGTTTTGTAACCTCATTGAGCTTTGAACTTTATAGGAAGGTGTATCCAATCACGAGAAAGGGTATTTAAGGTGGCCACTTGCAAGTTGTTCTCCTATTTGAATCTCCTATGAAGAGCGGCATCATGGGCTCCTCAAAACAACTCTCAAATGATCTGAAAACAAAGATTATTCAACACAGTTGTTCAGGGGAAGCATATAAAAAGTTGTCCCAGAGATTTAAACTGTCAGTTTCCCTGTGAGGAACATAGTAAGTAAATGGAAGAACACAGGTACAGTTCTTGTTAAGCCCAGAAGTGGCAGGCCAAGAAAAATATCAGAAAGGCAGAGAAGAAGAATAGTGAGAACAGTCAAGGACAATCAACAGACCACTTCCAAAGACCTGCAGCATCATCTTGCTGCAGATGGTGTCAATGTGCATGGGTCAACAATACAGCGCACGTTGCACAAGGAAAAGCTGTATGGGAGAGTGATGTGAAAGAAGCCATTTCTGCAAGCACACCACAAACAGAGTCGCCTGAGGTATGCAAAAGCACATTTGGACAAGCCAGTTACATTTTGGAAGAAGCAACAAGAAGTAAATGGCACTTCCTCTGTGCTGATGGTAATAGATGTAGGGGTGCGCTTCAGGTTCCAAGGCCTTTTGTCAATAGAAGAATGCAAGGCACTCCCAAGATTGGCTGCAACATGTGATTTATTTAATGTGCATAACAACAGAACATTTTTGGTCCGTAGACCTTCCTCAGTAAGCACATTCGTGAAGAGGAGTTCAGCGTGGGTGATTAGCGCGGTGTCCACCGCCGCATGGAGGCTGCATGGTGGACACCGCGCTAATCACCCATGCTGAACTCCTCTTCACGAATGTGCTTACTGAGGAAGGTCACGGACCGAAAACATTCTGTTGTTATGAACATTAAATAAATCATGCAAGGGGAATACATGGAATAGCAGAAACTGCTGTGTGAATACTGACATGAAAAATTCAATAGCTATATGTAAGAATGAAATGTGAAAAATGGAACCTGCATTACTGCCATGAATATATGAATAAAGAGAAATTTAGCTACTGAATTGATCAATGCAATAGAGCCCCAACACTACGCCAAAGTATTTCTCTACGTTGGGGTCCCTAGCTTGTGTGTGTCCTCTCATGCAGTTAAAAAACTTACCGTGTATGGGAAGCTGAGACCCAGGCTATATATACGTAGAGAAATACTTTGGCGTAGTGTTGGGGCTCTATTGCATTGATCAATTCAGTAGCTAAATTTCTCTTTATTCATATATTCATGGCAGTAATGCAGGTTCCATTTTTCACATTTCATTCTTATATATAGCTATTGAATTTTTCATGTCAGTATTCACACAGCAGTTTCTGCTATTCCATGTATTCCCCTTACATAGTCACTGGTGTGCATACCGTATCTCCCCATAGTGATGTTTTTTAGGTTTTTGCACCCAGTTCAGACATAGAATGGAGTTCCAAACGTTATTTATTATTTGTTAGTTGTTTTTCGTTTGGGAACCCTCCCCACACACACCTATTGCCAATCCACATCGTATATATAGCCTGGGTCTCAGCTTCCCATACACAGTAAGTTTTTTAACTGCATGAGAGGACACACACAAGCTAGGGACCCCAACGTAGAGAAATACTTTGGCGTAGTGTTGGGGCTCTATTGCATTGATCAATTCAGTAGCTAAATTTCTCTTTATTCATATATTCATGGCAGTAATGCAGGTTCCATTTTTCACATTTCATTCTTACATATAGCTATTGAATTTTTCATGTCAGTATTCACACAGCAGTTTCTGCTATTCCATGTATTCCCCTTACATAGTCACTGGTGTGCATACCTTATCTCCCCATAGTGATGTTTTTTAGGTTTTTGCACCCAGTTCAGACATAGAATGGAGTTCCAAACGTTATTTCTTATTCATTAAATAAATCACACGTTGCAGCCAATCTTGGGAGTGCCTTGTATTCTTCTTTTTACATTTTGGAAGACGATCCTGTGGACTGATGAAACAAAGATTGAGTTGTTTGGTCATACAAAAAGGCGTTATGCATGGAGGAAAAAAAACACGGCATTCCTAGAAAAGCACTTGCTACCCACAGTAAAATTTGGGGGAGGTTCCATCATGGTTTGGGGCTGTGTGGCCAATGCCGGCACCGGGAATCTTGTTAAAGTTGAGGGTCGCATGGATTCAACTCAGTATCAGTAGATTCTTGACAATAATGTGCAAGAATCAGTGACGAAGTTGAAGTTACGCAGGGGATGGATATTTCAGCAAGACAATGATCCAAAACACCGCTCCAAATCTACTCAGGCATTCATGCAGAGGAACAATTACAATGGTCTGGAATGGCCATCCCAGTCCCCAGACCTGAATATCATTGATAATCTGTGGGATGATTTGAAGCGTGCTGTCCATGCTTGGCGACCATCAAACTTAACTGAACTGGAACTGTTTAGTAAACAGGAATGGTCAAATATACCTTCATCCAGGATCCAGGAACTCATTAAAAGCTACAGGAAGTGACTAGAGGCTGTTACATAGTTACATAGTTACTTAGGTTGAAAAAAGACCTAGGTCCATCTAGTTCAACCTTCCTCCACCAGTTCTACATTTGGTCACTAAGTCATTTATAACCAACAATGTTTTGTGTACTGAGGAAATCATCCAGCCCTTTTTTAAAAGCTGTTATAGTATCTGCCATTACTACCTCTTGTGGTAGGGCATTCCACAGTCTGACCGCTCTAACTGTAAAGAACCCTTTCCTATTTAGGTGTCGGAATCGCTTTTCTTCCACTCGCAGTGAGTGCCCCCTGGTCCTTAGTATTGTTTTCGGAAGAAATAAGTTATGTGCCAGTCCTTTATATTGACCACACATGTATTTATACATATAAATGAGATCTCCTCTGAGACGTCTTTTTTCTAAGCTAAACATATCTAACTTTTTCAATCTGCCATCATATGGGAGGCCTTCCATTCCTTGTAATAGTCTAGTTGCCCGCCTTTGAACTGACTCTAACTTCTGAATGTCCTTTTTAAAATGTGGAGCCCAAAACTGGATCCCGTATTCCAGATGTGGCCTTACAAGTGATTTATAGATGGGTAACAATACGTTGGGATCACAGGATCTAATCTCTCTTTTTATACACCCTAGAATCTTGTTTGCTTTAGCAGCTGCTGCCTGACATTGAGTGCTGCTGCTCAGCTTATTTGTAATGAGAATACCCAAGTCCTTCTCCTGTTCTGTAGTCCCGAGTTTACTTCCATTTAATGTATACGCAGCTATAGGATTACTCCGTCCTAGGTGCATTACTTTACATTTATCAACATTAAATCTCATTTGCCAAGTATCTGCCCATTCTGACATCTTATCCAGATGTAATATTGTACTATCCAGGTCAGTTTTTAATATCCTACATAGTTTGGTGTCATCGGCAAAGACTGACACTGTACTATCAATCCCATCCACAAGGTCATTAATATAGAGAGTAAAAAGAATTGGTCCTAGCACAGATCCCTGCGGCACCCCACTGCTGACTATAGCCCATTTAGAGAATGTTATTTTTGCAAAAGGAGGATCTACAAAATATTAATGTCACTTTTATGTTGAGGTGCCCATACTTTTGCACCTGTCAAATTTTGTTTAAATGCAGATTGCACATTCTCTGTTAGTACAATAAACCTCATTTCAATCCAGAAATATTACTGAGTACATCAGTTATTAGATATATGAAACTGAAATAGCTGTTGCAAGAAACAAAATTGTTATAAAGAAAAAAGTTTAACATTAATAAGGGTGCCCAAACTTTTTCATATGACTGTATGTATTAAAAGTAAAAACAATTAACATGGAGAAGACAGACAAAAGGCAGGCATTGTCCCATATATCCATGGTGCGCCATTATACTATTTGTACTTTGGGGAAATGAATGCCACTTTAGTGGTGTCTGCCCCTAATGAACTGTAGAGACTCCATGTTGGGTCTCTTTGTTGCCTGCACGGTAGGGGACTCAGAGCACTCGGCCTACATCTGTCACTCATCCACCTCTTCAGTTTAAATTAATTTGAAAGCCATAAATGCTAGACCAGACCCTGTCTCGTGCATGGCCCATGCCTGACTGCTATGCCACAACACTATTGGTACTTCAGGGCAATATCCCTTTCATGGTGTCTGCCCCTCATTTTTGGAAATAGTAACAGAGTTATCAATTAGTATTCATATGCAGTGATATATTGTTGGAGGCCCGCACAAGTATCCAAATCTTTTTTTTTTATCTCTGCTGAGGTGCTGTGGCAGGAGCAAAGAATTATCAATCAGTATTTATATGCTGAAATGTCTTTTTGTGGCAGGCCACAGGACCAGAGATTAGCTAGCAGAATTTAGATGCTGAAATGTCCAACTCTGGCATGATGACTGAAGTAGCAATCTCTATTTGGATAATCAAATGGCCATTTGTGGCTGGACCACAGATTTTGCAATCTGTATTTATATGATGAAATAGCAATTTTTAGCTGGACTACACAAACACCACTATTTAGATGATTATATTGCAATTTTTGGCTGGATCATAGATTTTGCACTATTTCGATGAAACCCCAATTTTGTAAGGACCACACATTTAGCAATCACTAGATGAAATGGTTATTTGTGGCACACAACGTTCCCTACACTGCATGCTCTTGCACTTCCTTATCTCAGACTATCACCCTCCTACCTATCTCAACTACCTAATATTAAACCCTCTAGCTAAGGTAACTATCTGTCCAGCAGCAGCAGCTGCAGTGTTAACGTGACGCCCTGGCCGGGCCAGGTAGTCACAGATAGGGCCCCGCATTACACCTGTCCCTCATAGGTAACATACAGCAAAACATTTAAACCCTAATCACCACCCTCAGGGCTTGATGGACACACCAGGGGGCGAAACCAGGCGGTTGGAAGACGCCCACTGAGGAGTTCAGACAGCCTGGGGCGGGAAAGTAAACAGTTAAGTTTAAGAGTTCAAGTTGGAGAGGTGTGTGGTCTGGAGCTGTGTGCAGCTCCAGCAGAGGAGAAAAAACAATTTGAGCAGGTGTCGGGGTAGGAGCCCTGGTACCTTTGACTTGGACATACCACCGATCCCAGAAGAGGCCGCGCCACAGATGACATCGGCCCCGGCAGTCTGCCCGGCCAAAGCGGAGGCGGTCCCCGACCAGAAGCCAGCACCGAAGGTAATGCTGGCCGCTCCTAGAACCCATGCATCGGCTGAGGCACTGTTGGGTTGCCGCTGTCAGGCAGCTGAGCAGGCCGTGACACAGCGGGGTTCCCCAGTGCAGAGAGTGTCGGTCGTGGCCGACACGGGGGAACTCCGGCTGGGCCCGTCCCCCGCGCGGAGCGAACCGGAGCAGGCAGACGCTTCATACTGGGAGCGGCAGCAGCGCCAGCTGGGCCGGGAGATCGCTGTCCGTGAAGAGACGACGGTGGAGGTGCTGTCCCGGACCATCCGGGAGAAGGACAACCTCTGCAATGCCACCTTTCGGGTAAGGGGCCCGACGCACGAAGGCCAGGTCCGGCACTTCAACCCCCAACGAGGATGGAGTTTCATCTTCGAGCCGGGCCTGGACGCAGACATCTTCGTGTCCCAGAGGGACGTCTACCCTCACCTCCCTATGGGTCATCCCGACCTGGACCTGGAACCCGGGGAGTTGGTAACATGCACCCGGCACTGTGGGGAGAGGGGGTGGTTTGCCCTGGATGTGAGAAAAAGGGTAACCATGGGCACTCAGCTGCACGTCCACCCCTCTCCGCCACTCTCCAGCCCTGGGGAAGAAGAATACTAAGTGGTAGCGGTTCCTGGCTACCTTTCTGCCCGTCCCTGTTGGGACCTTGTTGATGTTCCCGATGTGTTAATGTTAAATAATGACATGGCTGAGAACTTGCAGGCCAACCCAATAACTTTTGGGCCTTGTAAACAGCCTTGGACCACCCTTTCACCGTCCTGCAGTCTCCGGAGAGGCTGGTTGGAGGAAGGGCTTGCGGCAGAGTAGGCCGAGGTCCCGTCACCATGGAAATCGGTGACCAACCTCCGGGTCAGGGGTCCCCTGGACGTGGGGCCTCTGAGAGAGACTGCGGGGTAAGGAACTTATTACCCGGCCCGTATGGGCAACACCTGGACCCAAACCCGTTTCCTGGACTGGGGAAAAGGGGTGCTGACCTGGTTTTTATAGGCAGCATCAGGGCTAGGTTTTCTTGGGTGGGCAAAAGTGAAAAGGACCCGGTCCCGTCCCGTTCCCGGTTAATAAAAATGTTTTTTATTATGTTACGTTTAAACAAACTGCCTCCCGTCACAGGGATGAAACAAAGCCTTCATGAATGTAAATATGTTAGTATAATTGTAAATGTGTTTTATCTTTTACAGTTCAAAAAGCAAAATAAACCGGTGGTGGTCGGACAGCCCGCGGATGGTCTGTGGTTAACCAAGGGGGAGTATGACGCCCTGGCCGAGCCAGGTAGTCACAGATAGGGCCCCGCATTACACCTGTCCCTCATAGGTAGCATACAGCCAAACATTTAAACCCTAGTCACCCCCCTCAGGGCTCAATGGACACACCAGGGGGCAGAACCAGGCGGTTGGAAGATGCCCACCGAGGAGTTCAGACAGCCTGGGGCGGGAAAGTAAACAGTTGAGTTTAAGAGTTCAAGTTGGAGAGGTGTGTGGTCTGGAGCTGTGTGCAGCTCCAGGAGAGGAGAAAAAACAATTTGAGCAGGTGCCGGGGTAGGAGCCCTGGTACCGTTGGCTAGGGGGCAGACGGCGGTCTCCATCTGCAGGAGCCGGGATGACGGCTCGGTGGAACTGAGGTGGACCGGGACAAGGTTGTAGCCCGACGGTACCGACCCGGTGAACCGACTTGGAAACCGGAGCACGAAAGGGGGTACTCAGACCCTGAATCTAGGTCCAGAAGCTACTGGGGGCTAGCTAATTAACTGATTGTGGCCAGGACTAGAGGTCCTGTCTCACCCAAAGTCCCGACTGAAGGCAACAGCCCAACGAGGGGGATAAACGGCCACCGCCACGGCTCAGAGATCCCATGGGCCAGCGTCTGCGGGAAAAGGGCTCCTTAGGCGTCAACAAGCCGGGAGCGGACTCCAGAAGTTGCAAGCACAGGCAGTCCACCATCCAACACAGGTGCGGGAGAAAGACAGAGACCACCAGCTGGGTGGGGGACTAGACTGCAACCAGCTGCGGGCACTGACCACCATCACCTTGGTTTACCAGAGACTCGTGTGTTTACTAATAGTGAGTACAACAGCAACCTTCGGTCGCCCACGGAGGGGTTAACAACTTGCTGCGCAACATCTCCCCCGGGTGCCCCGTAACTGCAGCGGTGGTGTCCACCTGCACCACATCCCGTGGGTGGCGTCACGAACTTAACACGGCTCCGGCTGTACATCTATGTCCCCAAACCACAACCCCCCTTTCAGTTGAAGTGACCGCGAGACCCCCGGGTCCGGAGACCCTCGAGCTACCCACTGAAGGTCCGGATCCGAGCGGCTTGGCTGCCGAGCACGGGGCGGTACATTAGCACAATCCCTAAGCTTTAGCAATCACAAAATGGTGCATGCCTGCATTTAATATGCAGAAGAGCATGTGACTTAGGCAGCCAATGACACAAGCTCTTGTGTCTGAACATTCTAGATGTTTTCTGCGCCCTGATTGACTGCCAAAACATCCACACATAAAGTAAAAAAAACAAAACAGTCCTCTTATCTTCTAACATTTCCCCACCATCTCCCTTCATCAAACATGTCCCCCCTGTTCATCACACAGTACCACTATCCTAACCAAAGTGATAATAAGTTAGAAGAAAAGCAATAGTCTAACCGTGAACAGGTACCGAAGAAAACCGATCTGTGTTTATTTTTGAGAAACGTGTTCATGAATCCAATCCTGACCTGGACGAGCCAAGGCTCATGCCAGATTTGAGTTTGGTGAACCTTTTCTGAACAAATTAGCTTATCTCTAACCAGAACCCATTTGGGCCTGCAATAATCTGAATTTGATGTGGAGAATCACTATTAGTGTATTGGTAGTGTACGATCATTGGCCAAGATCATTTAACCCCTTAAAAACATCAGTAAAGCCCGCTTCACACACTACAATATTTCTTACGATGTGTCGGGGGGGGTCACGTCGTAAGTGACGCACATCCGGCATCGTAAGGTACTTTGTAGTGTGTAACAGCTATGTGTGATTGCCATTGAACGGTAAAACGTTCATCGCACGCACATCGTTCATTCCTCATGAATTGAATGTCAGGTTGTTCATCATACCCAGGGCAGCACACATCGCAGTGTGTGACACCCTGGGAACGATGAACAAATCTTACCTGTGTCTTGCGGCTCCCGGCCAGCAATGCGGAAGGAAGGAGGTGGGCGGGATGTTTACGTCCCGCTCATCTTCGCCCCTCTGCTTCTATTGGCCGGCTGCCGCGTGTCGTCGATGTGACGCCGAACGTCCCTCCCACTCCAGGAAGTGGACGTTCGCCGCCCACATCGAGGTCGTATGGATGGGTAAGTACGTGTGACGGGGGTTAATCGTTTGTGTGGTACATTCAACAAAATTAAACGTGCCGCACATACGATGGGGGCGGTTACGATCGCATACGATATCGTATGCAGAATCGTAACATTTAAAGCAGGCTTTACTGACTCATTGTTAAAATTGATTGTTTGACCACTGTGATGCCAGTTCTGATGCGCAGAACTCGTTTGGGCCAGGCTAAAATGACATGATTTACTGTAGATGTGGGGCATTACTACTGTATCTGTTTGTCTACATTGTCAAATCAGTGACCCAAACTCATTTAACACTTTCAAAAACATATTTCGGTGCCCACTTTGTTGCCCATTTTTGTGTAGGTTTCTTAATTTTTGTAGTTGCTATTAAAAGGAACCTGTCACGTCCTTTTCTTTATGTTAAACTGCCCCCAATATCTTCTTAGTGATGCAACATACATCACTTACATGTTTTTTTCAATCAAAAGCTCCTTGTATTTATCATAAAAAAAACCATTTTTTTATGCTTATGTAACTGTATTACAAATGTAGCTCCCCTGAGCTATCAGGAGCTACAGGGAACTGCATCCTGTCAAAGATGCAGGGCCCTCCCACAGGGACCCAGAAGACTAGTGCCGGTAACACCAAACCACACATATAATCCCAGTTTCCCCACTAAGAACTGGTGACAGGCTAGGGTTGGACCCAATGGATGGCCTCCTAGGGGTGAAACCAATCCAGTCCTCTAGACAGTCAGTAAGTGGAAGTGAGAGGAGATGGACGTAACGACACTGACGGGAGAGTGTAACAGTGACCTGTCAGGCTCAGGCGTGTGGTTGCCAAAGGAGTAGGGTGGAGTACTCTCAGAACCATAGCACCGACGGGGTGTAGAGCCCTAGGTCAGGAAAACTCTCCAGGCAGACCTGATAAAATCTGCACGGTGAGGGGACCATCCAGGACCTCACGACTGTAGAGTTCGGGGTACAGCAGTGATGGGAGAACCAAGGGACCGGGAACTTAGGACTGACCCGACAGGGTTCAAACTGCCTGCCATAGGGACCAGAACCAAAAGACAACCAGGAGGGGACTCCCAGAAGCTCTAAGCCACGGGGACCCACCAACTAGAGACAGGCTCAGGGGAATTAAGCCACCAGGTCATCATACTGGCACTAGAACTACAGGGACAAGTGGTGAGGACCAGCCTCCATCGGGTTGCAAGCATCACCATCGTGAGTAAAGAACCAGTTATCATGCAATCCCTTGTGTGGTGTACCTTCTTTCTGGGCCCCGGTATTGTGAACGGACTTAACATCAATCACCATCATTTATTCCCTGGGGCCTAGCCCTACTTGCGGAGGGCCACAACATCCAGGCTGCCATTAACATCAGCCCCAGCAGTGAGAGACTGTGCAGCGGCGGCTCCATCCATAGAGCCGCAACCCGCAAGTAGCGTCACGATAAAAACTTTAGTATAATCCCTGTAAATACCCCCTTTTAAAAGCGACCCTTCGGGGTCACGGAACTGGGCACCGGCCATTACACCCGTGACACTTCCCAGTGAAACCAGGCTCGGGACCAAGTACCCTATAGCCCTGGAGTGCAACAGGCTTTTCTTGGCGTCACGAACAGGATTGGACTGGACCCGTTAACATCGGCTGATGTGCACCTTGTGAACTGTATTGTGCTTGGACTTGTACTCCTGTCTGCCATCTTGGGTGGCAGAAAACTAAAAGTGCGCCATTGTGGTGGTGCAAAGGATGCAAAAAAGAAGCCCTGCCCCCTGGGAGTGACCATCATGTAAAAATGAAACTATCAACAGGGAGACCGGAACCCTGCGACAGAATGCGCCCTGGAACGCTAGTAGAATGTCAGCTCCAAAGGACCAGAAGAGGGAACCAGGTTGTTCAGGAGCATAGACTGCAGCGAGGCTGGAAGCAGAGGTCCAGCGGCTGTACTGGGTGAAGCGGGTGCAGCTGCTCCAGCAGATTGAAGAGTGGCAAGTGGAGATGATGAGAACGGTGATGACTATGTGGGCCCATGAGAACCGGACGCCGCTTGCAAAGATGACACCAGACCCTCCAAAACCTCTCCGATTCGAATGCTAGTACCCTCCTTTGACCAGACCGCACCGCCCTCCAACCCGGTCGAGAAGGACCAGGCCGCACCGCCCTCCAACCCGGCCAAGAATGACCAGGCCGCACCGCCCTTCAACCCGGCCAAGAGGGACCAGGCCGCATCGCCCTCCAACCCGGCCGAGAAGGACCAGGCCGCACCGTCCTCCAACCCGGCCGAGAAGGCCCAGGCCGCACTGCCCTCCAACCCGTCCAGACCAGACAAGGCCACACCACCGCCAGACCCGGCCAGACCCAGCCAGACCAGACCGAGCCGCACCACCGCTAGACCCGGCCAGACCAGACCAGGCTGCACCGCCTCCTGACGCGGCTGCGACAGACCAGGCCAGCTAGCTATCATTTAGTGCTGA
The DNA here is from genome assembly GCF_048569485.1 of Anomaloglossus baeobatrachus. NCBI lineage: Eukaryota > Metazoa > Chordata > Amphibia > Anura > Aromobatidae > Anomaloglossus > Anomaloglossus baeobatrachus. The sequence continues at coordinate 385,401,444 of NC_134358.1, forward strand.
TATAGCAGCAACATATGTGACCAGAAGAGGTGGGGCTTCAGCCAACAAAGCTGGATGCCAGGTCACATGGTATGACCTCACACAGGTCCTGCAAGAGACAAAGTGAGTCATTTGTATAATACTTATGCTAATTCTAACAGAGGGAGGGGATAATTCTGAATATATTTTCTGTTCCTTTGCTTCTGTAACTCAACAAGCAGGTAATTTTATAAACTTTACTTTCTTGGATTTCAAAACCTAAACATCCAAGCTGACCACTACAGGTATGTAGAGAATCAGCCTGATAGTGCCAGTACATCACTGGCTTTAGCTTATATACGAAAATCCTGGTGATTGGTCCCCTTTAAGGGGTAGGAATTTTCCATTGTGTGGGTAGGCTACTAGGTAATGTAAGAGACTGAAATGTGTGACATACCTAAAACAAAGAATTCATAATATGGCAGCCATGATAAACTGTAACATAAAAAATAAAACCCCCACTCAAGCCCATAGGTGTCACTGGAGTATACAAATCCAATACATCTCATGTTATTATGACCACATGCACTAATCACACTTTACGTGTATTGGCACTGTGCTGTATATAGTGTTACAGGGGGTGTTGGGACCTGGCACCAGCACCAACAGGAGATGTTATCAGGCACTAATCCCTCTACCTTCTAATATTTAACAATTTTATTATGACCACATGCACTACTTGTACTTTATGTGTATTGGCACTGTGCTGTATATAGTGTTACACGAGGTTACAGTAATTACCCATATGCTGTTCACCTCTTTATATGCTACGTGCCTTATCACTTGATATGGTGCAATATTTATATACTCAAAATTCCTTTCTTTCATATGTATATTTAAGTACTTTGCCACTTGGTCACTTTACTGTGAGATAATAGTTGTATTATCCCTCTTTTATTTCATCTCCCCCTGCCGTGCTGCGCTATCTTTTCAATAAAAATGTCATTTTATTATTTGGCTATATCATGTTTGTTCTTTTTTGTTTGTTCTATAAGTGATAATTATCTAGTCTGAGGTATATTTACCCCCTTTTTTGATCACCATGCCAGGGTGTATTATTAGACTTTTACATTGAGAGCGTACCTTTATCACGCCGTCTTTGGCACACTATTGGCCATATAACTCTATATAGCAATTGGCCATATAACTCTATATAGCAATGACCATATATTCTGAAGGGCCAAAATGTTCAACCCACTATAGTTTTTCTTTGTTTCAGATGGTTGTCTGAAGCATGCCATACACATTAAATTAACATTGACTCAATTTAATACTTCAAAAGAATTGGCCAATAATTTTTTCCCTTAACAAATCATGATTGGAGAGAAAGTGATCAAGTGGCTTACAATTAATTACCCAATTATTTTATACTCCATGCAGATGAGTTACTGCCAAATAAGTCTGACAGCGGCTTTCTCAGCTCTCAACAAAGAGAACACACGAATGCTTGGCTGAGCCATATGTTCACAGGCATTGGGAAAGTAGGCTGATGAAGCGTTTGGCCTGCAGCATTCTAAGGGTGGAAACACATCTATGCGAGTAAAATCGGTCCGACTGGGCTGAAAAATACTCAGCTGATTTTAGTTCACGATAGGTGCGAGTGCAACGCAAGTGCGATGCTTTTTGCTCGCGTGTGCGACGCGTGTGTGTTGCGATTGTGATGCGAGTTATCTGCAAGAGTTCACTTAATTTAAATGATCGACACATGGAATTTGCCTATTTAAATGTTCCAGCCCCCCACGTGGCTTTGGGTCTCATGTGTGCTTTGTATTCATCGCAAGACTCTGGATTTCGTTCTGCATTGAAGCATTATCCTATTGTCATCTAAAAAAGGAACAATGTCAAATCATTTGACATTCAATACGACAGAAAGAATATTGCTTCATTGGGTACTTTCACTCCGTTTTGGAACATACTATCATGAACCATCCCTTACATCTATGCGAAGATATTGGCTCCATCCAATTGTCCGTCGCCGTGCAACAAGAGGTCATTTTACCCGTCTTTATGAAAAATTACGCGAACACAGTGACAAGTTTTATGCCTACTGTCGCATGGATTTGACTACATTTGACTTCATCCTCACAGAAATTCGTCCTGATATAACCAGACAGAACACCCGTTTTCGAAAAAGTATATGCCCAGAGGAACGGCTATTGCTTACATTACGGTATTTTTTTTTTTTTAGCAAATCATTTATAAATTAACATCACGATACAAATGATGCCAAATTTAAATTGATGAAATATATCAAAATGAATTAATCCATATTCTCTATATACAGATATCTCTCTACTGGACTTTCATATGCTGCTTTGCATCTTGAATTTTTACTTGGAAAGTCCACTATATGTTCGATTGTGTCAACAACCTGTGCAGCAATTTGGGATAACCTGCACAATACAATGATGCCTGAACCAACAGTCGAAATGTGGCTTCAAATATCAAAGGGCTTCACTAATAACTGCCAAATGCCAAATTGCATTGGAGCAATTGATGGCAAGCATGTCCGAGTTCGCAAGCCTCCAAACTCAGGATCGCTTTATTACAATTATAAACATTATTTCTCTGTCGTTCTTCTGGCTGTTGCCGATGCGACATACCGATTTACTTTAATGGATGTTGGTGCCTATGGTGGTGCTGGGGATTCCCAAATTTTCTCACAATCCACTATGTGTGCACGTATGTTGCAATCTACTTTACATATTCCTTTTCCACAAATTTTAGAGGGTACTCAGGGACCCGCCATACCTTATTATTTTGTTGGTGATGAGGCATTTAAATTGTCAAGCAATATGATGCGACCATATCCCAGACGTACATTAACTCCTATGCGACGCATTTTCAATTACAGACTCTCGAGGGCCAGAAGGGTAGTTGAATGTGCTTTTGGGATAATGTGTGCTAAATGGCGAATACTGTACACACATATCCAGCTAAATGAACAAAATGTTATTAAAGTAATTAAAGCAATAGTAATTCTGCATAATGTGACACGAACAAAAGAATTGAATAGGATAACTGAAGTGAGCACTAATATATATATATATGAGTGCAAGCCAAAAAATACATACTATACAAAGGATAAGGCTGCACATCAAACATAGATAATAGTATAATGCCTCAAGCATATGGAAAAATATTGGAATATACAGTGAAAAATGCTACTTGCTAATTTGAACATGTGAATAATGAATTGCATACCTGCCATGAATATTAGGAAAAAGGAGATATTTAGCAATCGCATTGATCAATGTAACTGAGCCCCAAGGCCTCGTCAAGGCATATCTCTATATTGGGGTCCCTAGCTCTGTGACCCTAACTGTGTGTCATCTCATTGCAATTAAAAACTGCTATGGGTGGAGAGGGGTAACTAAGGACTTTCTTATATAGGAGATGGAAAAAACATGGCCGAAAGGGGCGGAGCTGTGTTCACATTCAGAAAAAAACTACATATAACTGAATAGGATAACTGAAGTGAGCACTAATATATATATATATGAGTGCAAGCCAAAAAATACATACTATACAAAGGATAAGGCTGCACATCAAACATAGATAATGGTATAATGCCTCAAGCATATGGAAAAATATTGGAATATACAGTGAAAAATGCTACTTGCTAATTTGAACATGTGAATAATGAATTGCATACCTGCCATGAATATTAGGAAAAAGGAGATATTTAGCAATCGCATTGATCAATGTAACTGAGCCCCAAGGCCTCGTCAAGGCATATCTCTATATTGGGGTCCCTAGCTCTGTGACCCTAACTGTGTGTCATCTCATTGCAATTAAAAACTGCTATGGGTGGAGAGGGGTAACTAAGGACTTTCTTATATAGGAGATGGAAAAAACATGGCCGAAAGGGGCGGAGCTGTGTTCACATTCAGAAAAAAACTACATATAACTGAATAGGATAACTGAAGTGAGCACTAATATATATATATATATGAGTGCAAGCCAAAAAATACATACTATACAAAGGATAAGGCTGCACATCAAACATAGATAATGGTATAATGCCTCAAGCATATGGAAAAATATTGGAATATACAGTGAAAAATGCTACTTGCTAATTTGAACATGTGAATAATGAATTGCATACCTGCCATGAATATTAGGAAAAAGGAGATATTTAGCAATCGCATTGATCAATGTAACTGAGCCCCAAGGCCTCGTCAAGGCATATCTCTATATTGGGGTCCCTAGCTCTGTGACCCTAACTGTGTGTCATCTCATTGCAATTATAAACTGCTATGGGTGGAGAGGGGTAACTAAGGACTTTCTTATATAGGAGATGGAAAAAACATGGCCGAAAGGGGCGGAGCTGTGTTCACATTCAGAAAAAAACTACATATAACTGAATAGGATAACTGAAGTGAGCACTAATATATATATATATATATGAGTGCAAGCCAAAAAATACATACTATACAAAGGATAAGGCTGCACATCAAACATAGATAATGGTATAATGCCTCAAGCATATGGAAAAATATTGGAATATACAGTGAAAAATGCTACTTGCTAATTTGAACATGTGAATAATGAATTGCATACCTGCCATGAATATTAGGAAAAAGGAGATATTTAGCAATCGCATTGATCAATGTAACTGAGCCCCAAAGCCTCGTCAAGGCATATCTCTATATTGGGGTCCCTAGCTCTGTGACCCTAACTATGTGTCATCTCATGAACACAGCTCCGCCCCTTTCGGCCATGTTTTTTCCATCTCCTATATAAGAAAGTCCTTAGTTACCCCTCTCCACCCATAGCAGTTTTTAATTGCAATGAGATGACACACAGTTAGGGTCACAGAGCTAGGGACCCCAATATAGAGATATGCCTTGACGAGGCCTTGGGGCTCAGTTACATTGATCAATGCGATTGCTAAATATCTCCTTTTTCCTAATATTCATGGCAGGTATGCAATTCATTATTCACATGTTCAAATTAGCAAGTAGCATTTTTCACTGTATATTCCAATATTTTTCCATATGCTTGAGGCATTATACCATTATCTATGTTTGATGTGCAGCCTTATCCTTTGTATAGTATGTATTTTTTGGCTTGCACTCATATATATATATATTAGTGCTCACTTCAGTTATCCTATTCAGTTATATGTAGTTTTTTTCTGAATGTGAACACAGCTCCGCCCCTTTCGGCCATGTTTTTTCCATCTCCTATATAAGAAAGTCCTTAGTTACCCCTCTCCACCCATAGCAGTTTTTAATTGCAATGAGATGACACACAGTTAGGGTCACAGAGCTAGGGACCCCAATATAGAGATATGCCTTGACGAGGCCTTGGGGCTCAGTTACATTGATCAATGCGATTGCTAAATATCTCCTTTTTCCTAATATTCATGGCAGGTATGCAATTCATTATTCACATGTTCAAATTAGCAAGTAGCATTTTTCACTGTATATTCCAATATTTTTCCATATGCTTGACGAACAAAAGAATGTCTTGATGCAGTAAATCAAGATATTCCTTTTTTTCAAGATCCCCATTTGTTAATTCGTTCACAAAATGTTGATCAACTTTGGTCAGGGATAAGAGTGCGCAATCATCTATGTAATTACTTCAATACAGCTTCTGGATCAATTCCATGGCAACCAAACTTAAATAACGTTTAAAAAATATGATAAAAAAAACTTATGATGGTTAACCAAATAATGTTTATTTTTTTTTTGCTTTTGTTCCTTTAAAAAAACATGCAAATCCAAATTAAAACTAATAAACGGTATCATGCAGATAATACTTCTTATCCAATAAGATACATAAGGTATAATTTTCAAATTTCCCTTAATAAACTGATTCTTGGTTTAAATAACAAATGTTTTGCTTCACCTATATGTTTTGGTAGACATAAATGCATGAAGATATATTGTTTGGTTTTGTAACACAATTATTTGTTATATTCACAAATAAATAACTAATGTTACACTCATAAATTCATGTATCTAGGTGTTACATTGGTAGATCGTTGCATCTGGCTTGCTGGGGTTTGCATCTTGTGGTCCTGATGCTGTTCAGGGCGTGTGCTGATTGGTTGAACTAGATTGTTGTCCTTGCTCGTGTAACTGCTTGGAGTATGATGGCTGTATGCTGGTTCTGGGAAATTTCTTAATGAAATTTCTCTAGCATTGGATGATGCATGAGTATGGTCATAATGTTGTTCTCTTTGGTTAATATAATGTATATTTGTTTTTATGTTTGGATTGTATGTTTGTCTTACTACATTATGGCCATTATCACCAATATTCATGTGTAGGTTGTGTGTTATTTCATTTGTATGTTCATATCCTGACATATTGTCGCGATTAGACACACAGACACTTGGTATGTGTGGTGGCTGGGGCAGGATGTTTGATGTTATAGCATCTATATTTGGAGGGGTATTGTCTAGTTTATTTTCTTCAGATAATTGCCAGCGTTCGATGTAATTGAAAATTAAATGTGGTGTATTGGGAGGGGTACATGCGTCAATTATGGTTTGCATACAGCTTCTTGCACGCAGCCTTACTCCACGTGGAATTTGACGCAAATATTGAGCAAGGCTGCGTGAAAATGCCTCCTCTCCATCGTCATTGATGGTTCGAGACAGGTAATCAAGTACCCCATTATCAACCTCTCTACGAGTATTGGTGACATTTTTTCCTTTGCGCCTTCTACCCCTGGTGTATGTTGGTGCATGATGTGTCGAGATATCTAGTGCACTGTTTTGATTTGAGGTTTCAAAATCATCATCTTTTTCATTAGTTACATCATTTGGATTAAAATCATTGTTTTCCTGGGATCCAGCCACAATTGGTCCTGATGATGCTTCATTTTCAACTTCATGCATGTTATCTTGTACATATCCATCCTCATGATTTGTCTCCCTTTGTGTGTCAGATTCTGATATTGTGTCTTTATCTGTCAAATTTGATTCAGTGCTGAAAATGTAATGTATGGAGACATTTTAATTTTTTGGACAAATGAAAACAAGGATTTTTACAATTACTAAATTATGTTCATCACAATTAGTGCCATTTGTCATGCAGCGACATTATTAGCATTCTTTGTCTCGATGTGAAAATAATGTTTGCATGTGCTTGTGTTTGACGTTGAGTTTGGGTACAAAGATATTTTGGGCCAAAAAATAAAGTGCACTTGCGAAATTTATTTTCACAATGTGAACGAGATCGCTAACAATGTCGCAACGGCCTAATTACCAGTGAATGTTCATGATCTGAGCAATGTTTATTTTTTGTATAGGATTTTTTGGATTGTTTGACTAAAAATTATTTAACATTTTTTTTTTTTTTTTATAAAAGCAAATAAATTAATTTACAAACGCTATTTTTAGCTATAAATGAAAAAAACACTTACGGACATAAATCAACAATTTGATGTAAGAAATTAAGTCGCTCATAATGTATATATGGCCTCTTATTAGATGCTGCTGAACCACTTGCTGCACGACTTTGCTTTTCCCTCCTGAATTGGTCCCGTACACTTCGCCATCTTTTTGTGATATCTGTAACTTTGTTTTTAAAATTTTTAGATTAGAAAAATAAATTAAACAAAAAAAAAAAATTAGATTTCACTGAAAACAAAAAAAACCTCCAATCGTTTTTAACAAATCATTTTTACAATAAAAAATGGGAATTCAAACTATAAAAAAAAAACAAAAACTCACTCATTCGCAGTTGTGCATCTGGGGTACTATTGTTGAAATGCGGAAACATTTTGCGACAGATCCATAACCAGGAGGCATCGCGTGCAGCCCAGTCTGCATACGAATTGTCCCGCTTGTCCCATAATTCCGGACGTTCCTGAACGAGCATTATGAGCATTTCAACATTGATGTACCTAGCCATGTTGGATATGCATCCGTGGAGCAATTGCCATGTGCTTTTGGAGAGGTAATATACACAAGTGCAACATAATTAAAACAATGACGTGCGATGGCACAGACATGTGTTAATTAATTATTTAAAATAGGACCAGCCCAACTCGCATATTTGAACGGTGTTGTGCAAGTGTGTGCCTTCAAAAAACACGCTTCCATAGGGAATCATTGAGACAAATGGTCTGAGAAACTCGCAAAAAAGCAGCATGCTGCGATTTTTTTCTCGGTCCGATTCGGACTGAGAAAAAAATCGCAAATGCGAGCTGAATCATTGACTAACATGTGTCCGATTCCGAAGCGAGTTTTTCACGCATTGCTCTACTGCGAGAAACTCGCAAGTGAGAAGCAGCCCTAAGGTGCAGGCTATGTTCACACAGTACATCTTTTCAAGCCACAAAGATGCAGCATTTTTGGTCATAAAAAATGCACAAAAAGCACCCGAGGCAAAAACGCATCAAAAAATGACGTGCTTTTACCGCATTTTGCCCAATGCATTTTTTAAGTCAAATCTATTGACTGGAAAAGCTCAAAAACGCTGGAAAAACACAAAAAAGAATTGACATGCTGCATCTTCAAAAACGCAGCCAAGATGCAGCCAAAAAAGATGCACAGTGTGAACAGCAAAATAGAAATCTCATAGACTTTGCTGGGAGAAGGAAATGCCTGCATTTAGGGGCATCTTGTTACCTCAATAACGCACCAAAAACACAATAAGGCCTTGTTCGCACGTACGTGCTGAATATTCTGCAGCGATTTGACAGCACATGTGCGCTTCAAATTGCTGCAGAAACACTGTATAATGGATGCAGTTTTTTAGTAGAAAAAAGCCGATTTCATGCGCTCTGGCTGCTGCCCCCACCATAGACAGAGTGGGAGCTGCATCCAAAGCGCACCAATAATTGACATGCTGCTTTTATGAACGCACGGATTTAGGTCAAAATTTTAGCACCCAAATCGCTGCGTTCAAAAAAGCAACGTGCGCACGTCTCATGCACAATCTACATAGATTGTGCAGGGGACGCAGGACACCTGCATTTACGCTGCAGTTCTATATGCAGCGTAAATGCATGGAATTATGCAACGTGCGCATGAGTCCTATAAGATGCACTGTGTGAACATAGCCTAAGGGCAACTTCCTGTTAGGGAAATAGAGATTTGCCAATATGATAAGGTTAGTACACTCACAATGATTCCTGTTTCTTTGATAATTGCATTTTATGGAGCTTACTGTACCCAAACCCCTGAAAAATAAAAACAGCAAAGAAATTGTAAAACAAACATATAATCACATTTGTGTTAGAAGACGCTAAACAGATCATACACTGAATTATCTGGAATGACCTCAATAATATGCCTGCATTATTCTGTACATACACCTGGCAGGCCACCACAGATATGCTGAAGTATCATCTTTAATTGCTGATCACAGGTTAAGTGCCACACATGGAGCTTTGGATAAATGAGGGGCCATCAAACAGATGCATTATAGTAATGATGTAAAGTATAGCTGTAGTGGACAAAAAATGTTATCTTCCAACAGTTCTTCATTCCTTAAAATTTTAACATATTTTTTATTTAACTGCAGGGAAACTGTAATACTTTTCATATTAATGATTGTTGCCTCTGGTTGTGTAAACATAAAAAAAAACATTTAGTAAAACATAAAATAAAATGAATGTATATATTTTGGAAAATATGTTTTATTAAATAAGGATAAATATTTCCAAACAAAAATACAACTTTATGTCATATAAATTATATACATTTAAACCTATAGGTTCATAGTGTTTAAAGAAGTTGTCCAGTTACCAAAACTGATTTTTTTTTTTTCTGATAAATCTTGCTAATATGTGCCCCTCAACACATCTATTATGTTTTTTCAGCAAAATTACCTTTCATTGTGCACTAGCAGCACATGCTCATTGCTGGCTCCAGCTCTGATGGGGTTAATCTCTCCTCTGACTTCCTGTGTTCAGTTCCTACAAGTCCCAGAATTCTTTGTGGCTCTAGGGCGGTGTCTAGCTTATCTAACACACCCATTGTGTCTAATACACCCACTCTGCTCTCCACCCAAACCCTCCTCCCTGCCTCTTCCCAGTGGATGTGCACTGAGAGCAATCACACAGAGACAGCTGCTCTACACAGCCAGGGGAAGAAAGTGTGTGTGCGCGTATATACAGTGTATGTGTATGTGTGCGCGTATATACAGTGTGTGTGTATGTGTGCGCGTATATACAGTGTGTGTGTGTATATATACAGTGTGTGTGTGAGTGTGTATGTGTGTGTGTATGTCATACTCACCTGTCTGCAGGGTCCTGGTGCTATGCCTGCTTCCAGCCCCTGTCTCGGTCCCGCCGCTCTGGCTGTGTGCAGTCTCCCCGGTGCATGCACGAAGCTTGCAGGACCTGGCCGTGGATCACCTGATGCAGTCACCTGACGCATCAGCTGATCGTCGTCTCACCGGCTTTTTCGCGCCCGGCCGGCTATCAGCTGATCCTGCCGTCAGGGGACTTCATCAGCTGACTACCGGCAGCTCCTGCCGTGATGGGCCAGGATCAGACTCCGCTGCAGGAGCTGCCGGTAATCAGCACAGGCGTGAGTATTTATTTATTTATTTATTTTTTTTGCACTGATGCATCTGCTGATTGTATAATCGGCTTTTATACAATCAGCTGATGTGTGATGGGATTCACATCCTTTAACCTGACACATCTGATCGGTATGCCTTCCAGCAAACCGATCAGATGATATTGTATCCGGATTGGACGGCGCGGGACCCTAACCCAGGATTACTGCGGAGGGGGGTTTATTTCAATAAAGATGGAGTCACTAATTGTGTTGTGTTTTATTTCTAATAAAAATATTTTTCTGTGTGTTGTGTTTTTTTTTTTTTATCATTACTAGAAATTCATGGTGGCCATGTCTAATATTGGCGTGACACCATGAATTTCGAGCTTAGGGCTAGCTGATAATATACAGCTAGCCCTAACTCCATTATTACCCGGCTAGCCACCCGGCATCAGGGCAGCTGGAAGAGTTGGATACAGCGCCAGAAGATGGCGCTTCTATGAAAGCGCCATTTTCTGGGGTGGCTGCGGACTGCAATTCGCAGTGGGGGTGCCCAGAAAGCTTGGGCACCCTTCACTGTGGATTCCAATCCCCAGCTGCCTAGTTGTACCCGGCTGGACACCAAAATTAGGCGAAGCTCACGTCATTTTTTTTTTTAATTATTTCATGAAATTCATGAAATAATTAAAAAAAAAAAGGGCTTCTCTATATTTTTGGTTCCCAGCCGGGTACAACTAGGCAGCTGGGGGTTAAGGGCAGCCCGTACCTGCCTGCTGTACCCGGCTAGCATACAAAAATATGGCGAAGCCCACGTCATTTTTTTTTTCTTTTTGGGTAAAAAACTGCATACAGTCCTGGATGGAGGATGCTGAGCCTTGTAGTTCTGCAGCTGCTGTCTGCTCTCCTGCATACAATGAACATTTTGAATAAGGAAATGACATCAGACCTTTTTTATTTTTTTCATCAACAATCTTTAATGGCATTGTGCACTGATTAAAAATGCAGTGAGCAAAAACGCAGCAAAAAAGGCACCAAATCGCGGCAAAAACGTGACATGCAGCACCGCAGGTGACAGAGCAGAGCAAGTTGGTGACATGCTCTGCTCTGACACATAGTGTGCTGCATGTCACTGTATCCACTCTAGGACTTGTTGTGCAGGTGACCAGATGATACATGTCACTAACTGCCCCACTCTGTGATTTCTGCTGCATAGTACCAACTGTATATACTCTCACCTGCAGAACAAGTCCCATAGTGGAGACAGTTAGTGACATGTAGCATCCGGTCACCTGCACTACAAGTGCCAGAGTGGAGAAAGATAGTGACATGCAGCACACTATGTGTCAGAGCAGAACATGTCACTGTCTCCACTCCGCTAACCTCACAGCCCGTACACGCTGCAATGGATGCAGGGGGACACAGAACAAGTAATCGGCCGACACTGGAGTCATCTGATTACTTGGGATGAATTGAGCAGTAAAATGCTCTGGTGCTCGATGGGCGAAGCCCATGCCGATTTTTTTTAAAAAAAATTCATTAAAAATAAAAAAAACAAAAAAAATCACATTGTTTGTGGGCTCCTGCTGCATTTTCTGTTGCTAAGGGTAACCAAAGCAGCTACTGGCTGCTAGCCCCCGCTGCTTGGTGTTACTTTCACTGGCAATAGAAATGCAGGGAAGCATTTTTTTTTTTATAAAGGTTTTTCCATGAAAACGTTTTTAAGAAAATGACGTGGGCTTCGCCATATTTTTGTATGCTAGCCAGGTACAGCAGGCAGCTACGGGCTGCCCCAACCCCCAGCTGCCTAGTTGTACCCGGCTGGGAACCAAAAATATAGAGAAGCCCTTTTTTTTTTTTTATTTCATGAATTTCATGAAATAATTAAAAAAAAAAATGACATGGGCTTCGCCGAATTTTTGAGTCCAGCCAGGTACAACTAGGCAGCTGGGGATTGGAATCCGCAGTGAAGGGTGCCCAAACTTTCTGGGCCCCCCGCTGCGAATTGCAGTCCACAGCCGCCCCAGAAAATGGCGCTTTCATAGAAGCGCCATCTTCTGGCGCTGTATCCAACTCTTCCAGTGGCCCTGGTGGCAGGTGGCACGCTGGGTAATAAGGGGTTAATACCAGCTATGTTTTACCCGCTGGTATAAAGCCCGAGATTCTGAATGTCAGGCCAAGGTTGACCTGGCCATTAAGAATCTCCAACAAAGGGTTTAAAAAAAAAGACCACACAGAGAAAAATACTTTATTAGAAATAAATGCACAGACACAGTAGGGACTCCATGTTTATTACTCCCTCTCACCCCTCCACGATGGAGAGATTTCTGTACTGACCATGCCAGGAGAGAGCGAGGGAAAAGAGAGAGAGCGAGGGGGGGGAGGAAAAGAAAGCGAGCGGGGGGGGAGGAAAAGAGAGCGAGCGGGGGGGAAAGAGAGCGAGCGGGGGGGAGAACAGAGCGAGGGGGAGGAAAAGAAAGCGAGGGGGGAGGAAAAGAGAGCGAGGGGGGAGGAAAAGAGAGCGAGGGGGGAGGAAAAGAGAGCGAGGGGGGAGGAAAAGAAAGCGAGGGGGGGAGGAAAAGAGAGCGAGGGGGGAGGAAAAGAGAGCGAGGGGGAGGAAAAGAGAGCGAGGGGGAGGAAAAGAGAGCAAGGGGGGAGGAAAAGAGAGCGAGGGGGGAGGAAAAGAGAGCGAGGGGAGAGTAAAAGAGAGCGAGGGGGGAGGAAAAGAGAGCGGGGGGAGGAAAAGAGAGCGAGGGGGGAGGAAAAGAGAGCGAGGGGGGAGGAAAAGAAAGCGAGGGGGGAGGAAAAGAGAGCAAGGGGGAGGAAAAGAGAGCGAGGGGGGAGGAAAAGAGCGAGGGGGGAGGAAAAGAGAGTGCAGGGGGGAGGAAAAGAGAGCGCAGGGGGGAGGAAAAGAGAGCGCAGGGGGGAGGAAAAGAGAGCGCAGGGGGGGGAAAAGAGAGCGCGGGGGGAGGAAAAGAGAGCGCGGGGGGAGGAAAAGAGAGCGAGGGGGGAAGAGAGCGAGGGAAAAGAGAGGGGAGAGGAGAGAGGGATAAGAGGGGGGCAGAGAAGAGGGGGAAGAGGGGAGGGGGAGAAGAGTGGGGGGAGAGAAAAGAGTGGGGAAAGAACAGGGGGGGGCAGAGGTGCTCTGTCACCAACTGTCTCCACTCTGTGACTTGTGGTGCAGGTGACAGAGTGCAGACAGTTGGTCCCATGCAGCAGGACAGATGGCAGAGCACAGCGGTGACATGCCTGTCAGTGTCTTGCTGCTGGGAGGAGCAGATGATCACACTGCCCGACACCGGCCGCTCTCCTGACATCGCAGCAGAGCGGGCGGGTGGACAGTGTGATCACATACTTACATGCAGGAGGGGATTCAGCTGAGGAACCCCCCCTGTACTGCACACTGGCGCCCCGTGCCTCACCATCTGCAGGACGCTTAGCCGGCTCCACACAAACGTCATCCGGATCCTCCCCTCGATGCTGAGCTGTGACGTGCGGTAGTCACCGCCCACAGCCCTGTCACTCAATCTGAGTGGCGCCGGCATCCTGTGACGTACCCGTCTTGTTTGAGAGCCCGGAAATGCCGGGACGTCAGAGGATGCCGGCGGCCACAGCTCCAGGGGGTCATGTGACCGGCACTGAGCGTGCAGCATAGCGCCGCTCAGTGCCAGAACTGGAAACTGAAGCCAATGCAGAAGACGCCTAGAAAGGTAAGTAGAGCTCATACAGAAAATAAAAAAAATGGGTGAACCACCCGGTTAAAGATAGACTTAGGTCCATCGAGTTCAACCCATGACCTACCTAACATGTTGATCCAGAGGAAGGAAAAAAACCCATAAGGTAGACAGTAAGAGCCGCATAAGGGGAAAAAATTCCTTCAGTTCTCCACATACGGAAATCAGACTAGTTCCCTGGATCAACGTCCCATCACAGAATCTGGTGCAGCTGACGCACCTCAGGGCTTTGGGGTACTCGGTTCCGAGCTGTATATTATTGGAATATTTCACTACGAGTGGCCATTCCTTGACCCTGGGGGTCACTTAAAAGGGGTTTTAGACAAGGGACAAAAATAAAAATAAAAGTGTTTTTTGTGACGCCACTTGCGGTATGCGGCTATATGGGAAAAGCCACCGCTGCAAAGTCTCTCACTGCTGGGGCTGGTGGTATTAAGCAGCTTAGATATGATGGCTCTCCGCAAGTAGAGCTATGCCCCACGGGAGGAAGATGGTGGTTCTATTATATAGATGCAGAGGTGTAGGAAGAATTCAGACAACACAGGGGCTGCGGTTTAACTTGTGCTTTACTCACTGGTTTGGAGTTGCTGCCACCCGGCTGGTGCTGTTTATTTCCAATCCAGTATTCCCTTTGTTCCAGTACCGGTGTAGTGAACTGGTGAACTTCACTTCCATTCACCTATTTTGTAGTTGATGGGTCCCCGTGGCCTGGAGCATTTTGGGGTCCACCTCCTGTTGTCTCCGTCCTGGCCCTTACAGCAGGCAGCTTGATTCTCTCTTGGGTCGGACCTCTGTCCTCATTTCCAGGTTCCCTATCTGCTACTGTGCCCCGGACACTAACGTCGGTAAGGTCCTTGATGGTCCCCTCACCGGGCGGATTATTATCAGGTGAGCCTGAAGTGTCTTCCTGAACTAGGGTTCTGTAACCCGCTGGTGCTCGGTCCAGTGCCTACTTGCACCGTACTCTCCCTGGCAAATGTAATCCTTTTTACTCAGTAGTGACTTTACACTTTCCTGTCAGCACGTCAACTTCTGACTGACTGCCTGTCTTTTCACTTTCTATCTGACAAGATGTCCATCGTTCGTCCACTCCACTGACTAGCCCCTCCTCTTCCCAGGTCTCTGACTAGTGGATTGGATGTGTCCCAGCCAATAGGTGACCACCCTTCAGTTCCATCTCTAGCCTGTTACCTAGTCTGAGGAAAAGGGCATGGATTTGTGTGCATGTTGTGCAAGTTACCAGCACTGGTCTTCCAGGAATCCGTGGTTAGATGTAGTACCCTGTAGCACCTGACAATCAGGGGCGCCACACACATAACCAGTATTTTTTTTCAAGAAAGGCATCCAGACTTCTTTTAAATTTTAGTAATGAATCAACCATTACAACATTATGTGATAGAGTGACAGAGTGACAGAGAGTTACATAATCTCACTGCTCTTATAGTAAAAAATCTGCGTCTGTGATTATGTTGACGACCATGCTGATCTCATTGTTTCTGCTCTCGTCAGGTCACAGACATTACTTAGTTTGAGGCCTGGCAAGTACCGCATGGGAAACTGGCTGGGAGTCTGTGATTTTGATTAAACCTCCATTCCTCTAACGGTAGTGGATGACTCCTTGTTCCCATCGAGAGGCCTAGGTGTAAATTGATCATTAGAGAGAGCTCTGTACCGTTCCTTTATATATTTGTATATTGTAATAAGATCATCCCTAAGCCTTCATTTTTCCAAACTGAAAAACCCCAAGTTTAATAACCTGTCTTGGTATTGCATTCCACCCATTCCTTTCATAACCTTGGTTGCTCTTCTTTGCACCGGCTCTAATTCAGCTATGTCCTTCTTATACATACAAAGAGCAACAAAAAGAGGAATACACTTTCCTCCAAAAATTCAGCAATTACTTACAGCAACAATAGGGCAGAAGTTTTCACCTGCCCAGACCAAAAAATCTAAAGCGGGCATTACACGCTACGATATATTAAACAATATGTCGTCGGGGTCACGTCGTAAGTGACGCACATCCGGCATCGTTTGACATATCGTAGCGTGTGACAGCTATGAGCGAGTGTGAACGAGCAAAAATACTCACCTTATCGTTCCTCGTTGACACGTCGCTCATTTTCTAAAAATCGAACGTCCGGTTGTTCATTGTTCCCGAGGCAGCACACATCGCTCCGTGTGACACCCCGGGAACGATGAACAGAGCTTACCTGCGTCCCGCCGGCAATGCAAAAGGAAGGAGGTAGGCAGGATGTTTACGTCCCGCTCATCTCCGCCCCTCCGCTTCTATTGGCCGGCCGCTGTATGACTCGCTGTGATGCTAAACGTCCCTCCCCCTTCAGGAAGAGGATGTTTGCCGCCCACAGTGAGGTCATTTGGAAAGTAAGCATGTGTGACGGGGGTTACGACTTTGTGCAACACAGGCAAGAAATTGCCTGTGCCACACAAACGATGGGGGCGGGTACGATCGCACATGCGATCGAACGAGAAATTGATACGTGTAAAACAGCCTTTATGCACTGACAGGATGTAGCAAAGCCCCTTAAGGCTATGTGCGCACACTGCGTCTTTTTGACGCTGCGTTTTTGTGCGTTTTTGGCCACTAAAAACGCACAAAAACGCACCTGCGTCAAAAAACACGTTTTGCTGCATTTTTGCTCACTGCGTCTTTATGCGTTTTTTATCAGTGAACAAAAAAAAAAGGTCTGATGTCATTTCCTTCTTCAATGTGTTCTTCATTCTCCACTAGTGTATGCAGAAGAGCAGACAGCTGCAGAACTACAAGGCTCAGCATACTCCATCCAATAGTGTATGCAGGAGAGCAGACAGCAGCTGCAGAACTACAAGGCTCAGCATGCTCCATCCAGGACTATATGCTTGAGGGAGAGTAAGGGGGAGCAGACCTACAAGGCTCAGCATAAGAGTTGAGCGCGGTTCGTGGTTCGAGGTTCTCCAGTTCTAGGCTCGAGTGATTTTGGGGCCTGTTCTAGATCGAACTAGAACTCGAGCTTTTTGCAAAAGCTCGATAGTTCTAGAAACGTTCGAGAGTGGTTCTAGCCTCAAAAAAACAGCTAATTCCTAGCTTGGTTTCCGCTGTAATAGTGTAAGTCACTCTGTGAATCACACTATTATGACATTTCAGTGTATAGTGTGCGTGAACAGCGCCTTCAGATCACTGCTGTTTCTATAATGGCGATCGCCATTTTTTTTTTTTTTCCTTGTCTTCCTTCCCTAAGCGCGCGCGTGTAGTGGGGCGGGCCAGCATGTCAGCCAATCCCAGACACACACACAGCTAAGTGGACTTTTAGCCAGAGAAGCAACGGCATGTGTGATAGGATGTCCATGTCACATGTCCCTGCATTATAAAACCGGACATTTTCCTTCAGGACGCAATTATCTCTTCTGCGTCTTTGGTGTCAGACATCACTGTCGCAGCTCCGTCCTCCTGAGTCCTATCGCCGATACAGCTGTATGCGCTCCATACACAGCGTTAGACAGCATAGGGATAGCACTTTCTATCAGTCCTTTTAAGGGCTGAAACCGGTAGGGTCAGAGCCATAGGTGACAGGTCCTGAAAACAGAGACAGTGTCTGTGTAGCCAAGGTCAGGGATTTCGTCGCTGCATTTCCCCATTAGGAGGGAATAGAAAGGCAGGCTTCCATTCCTCTACCCAGAGCCCCACAATCCTGGCACTGTACCCTCCTGTCCTCTGCACACTCCAACTCTTTTTAACTAAGCCATTATACTAGCAAACAGTCAGTGTACCTAGTGGCATCCTAAACGTGGCTATTGTACTTTTGTCTAGTCACACTATTGCAAAGATATTTGCAGCACGTCTGCCTGCATTGCACACTCCAACTCTTTTTAACTAAGCCATTATGCTAGCAAACAGTCAGTGTACCTAGTGGCATCCTAAACATGGCTATTGTACTTTTGTCTATTCACACTATTGTAAAGATATTTGCAGCACGTCTGCCTGCATTGCACACTCCAACTCTTTTTAACTAAGCCATTATACTAGCAAACAGTCAGTGTACCTAGTGGCATCCTAAACGTGGCTATTGTACTTTTGTGTATTCACACTATTGTAAAGATATTTGCAGCACGTCTGCCTGCATTGCACACTCCAACTCTTTTTAACTAAGCCATTATACTAGCAAACAGTCAGTGTACCTAGTGGCATCCTAAACGTGGCTATTGTACTTTTGTCTATTCACACTATTGTAAAGATATTTGCAGCACGTCTGCCTGCATTGCACACTCCAACTCTTTTTAACTAAGCCATTATACTAGCAAACAGTCAGTGTACCTAGTGGCATCCTAAACGTGGCTATTGTACTTTTGTCTAGTCACACTATTGCAAAGATATTTGCATCACGTCTGCCTGAATTGCACACTCCAACTCTTTTTAACTAAGCCATTATGCTAGCAAACAGTCAGTGTACCTAGTGGCATCCTAAACGTGGCTATTGTACTTTTGTCTATTCACACTATTGTAAAGATATTTGCAGCACGTCTGCCTGCATTGCACACTCCAACTCTTTTTAACTAAGCCATTATACTAGCAAACAGTCAGTGTTCCTAGTGGCATCCTAAACGTGGCTATTGTACTTTTGTCTAGTCACACTATTGTAAAGATATTTGCAGCACGTCTGCCTGCATTGCACACTCCAACTCTTTTTAACTAAGCCATTATACTAGCAAACAGTCAGTGTACCTAGTGGCATCCTAAACGTGGCTATTGTACTTTTGTGTATTCACACTATTGTAAAGATATTTGCAGCACGTCTGCCTGCATTGCACACTCCAACTCTTTTTAACTAAGCCATTATACTAGCAAACAGTAAGTGTACCTAGTGGCATCCTAAACGTGGCTATTGGACTTTTGTCTAGTCACACTAGTGCAAATCTATGTGCAGCACCTCTGCATGACACCCTCCTGCTGTGTTTTTAATAAGCTATAATGATAGCAAAAAATACTGCCATTTAGTGGCATCATAGAACTGGCTGTTGTATTCCATTAGTGCCCCACTGGTGCCAAGCTATTTCTAGCACCTCTGCATGACACCCTCCTGCTCTGTTTTTAATAAGCTATAATGATAGCAAAAAATACTGCCATTTAGTGGCATCATAGAACTGGCTGTTGTATTCCATTAGTGCCCCACTGGTGCCAAGCTATTTCTAGCACCTCTGCATGACACCCTCCTGCTCTGTTTTTAATAAGCTATAATGATAGCAAAAAATACTGCCATTTAGTGGCATCATAGAACTGGCTGTTGTATTCCATTAGTGCCCCACTGGTGCCAAGCTATTTCTAGCACCTCTGCATGACACCCTCCTGCTCTGTTTTTAATAAGCTATAATGATAGCAAAAAATACTGCCATTTAGTGGCATCATAGAACTGGCTGTTGTATTCCATTAGTGCCCCACTGGTGCCAAGCTATTTATAGCACCTCTACATGACACCCTCATGCACATTTTGCTACGCTAATGTTATAGCAAACTCATGGAATTCATTGCTGCATTTGATAATTCGGAGGGATAGAAAGTCAGGCTTCCTTTAGCTTTTCCTTCTGTTCATAGACAGCATCTCCAAGAGCAATTTCCCCTCCACGTCTAAGTGTGGAGAGGCAGCTAGTGCGCATGCGTGTGCCGATTTACCCCAGCTGCAGCCTAATTACAGTGTTTCGCCTAGTGAGTATGCTCAGCCTGACTGTGCTATTCCTGACGCTAAGTCTTCATTTCGGGATACAGCGCATGCTCCCACACTAAGTGTGAAAAGCCTCTTTGCACAGGTGCTTGCATTCCGTGCCGGGTCTAAGTCCTGTTTTGTGCCTAGACACCATGCTAAAGCTGATAGTCTTTTTTCAGAGACTGTATTTCATGCTACTGAGCATGCTCAGGCACTTACTGCATCAGAGACTAGGTCCGGTAATGAACTCTTTGGCCCTGC
Source organism: Anomaloglossus baeobatrachus (assembly GCF_048569485.1). Lineage (NCBI taxonomy): Eukaryota > Metazoa > Chordata > Amphibia > Anura > Aromobatidae > Anomaloglossus > Anomaloglossus baeobatrachus. Next base: position 385,421,621 of record NC_134358.1, read on the forward strand.
CCCTGACATGGGGGGGCACATATAGACCACAGGGCATCAGGTGTCCTCCCAAATGGCTTGCAGAGGGCCACCCCTATGACTTGTCACCGCATTATTGATGGTCAGACGATGACTGGTGAGGTGTTTGGGTCATGGCAGCCATGAGGTCATCATTGAAGTTGCGGTTCCAAATAGGACGCTAGTTATGCCACTCATGACGTGTCACTCTACTTTTGTCTCCAGGAGGTGCATTGTGGTTCACCCTGGTTTGGGGCGGACCCAGGTTATAAAAGGGGCTGGAGCCAACAAGGAGGTGCGCAGTCTTCTATTATGCTCCGAAAGAGCACACCTCCATGTGTTGAACCCATTGCGGCTTTAGGCCAGAGGTAGGCAAGGATAGGGTGTCGATGCAGGCCACCACCACAGTTGGTAACGCAGAACGGTTAAGACCAGCTCCTGTCCTACCAGTCCTGCTTGTGCAGCCCAGTGGCATTAACAGGCCTGCTGCTGCTGATGCGCCTGCTGTCCACAGGTGTGCCCCTACGCACACGGTCAGCGTACTCAATGGCCCCTGTGTTGTTAACAGGGAGTTCCTGGGCTGGGTGGGCATGTGGACCCTGTGACGCTAACAGGGCTCACAGTCTCCAGATCCGAATGGCGTCTAACTCGGTTCAGGCTACTATTAGTTTCATAGCCACACAGCTCTGTATCCTCCACCAAACCTTCCAGTTGCCAACCTCTCCTTTTCCAACTGGGAGCACGGTGGACACTGACTGCTGATGGGGATATATACCTTTCTCTTTCTTTTCTTATTAATTTTCGTTATATAGCGGTAACATAGTATATACCACTTTATCCAAATCTGCCAGTCCCACTGTAACAGATGGTGTTTCTTCAGCAAATGTTACTGTTGCTTAACCACCAAATCCACGGACCAAAACTTTTTTCCCCTTTCCAACACACCTGTTCCCCTTTCCACCAGCATCTGTCCTTTTTCAACTCATTTTGGTATATGACCAAAAGTGCAACTGTGCAGGGACACCGTACTCAACGCCATCTCAGCACAGCAGCCAGCCCTCGGTCCCTCAGATGTGGACAAGTAAAAGACCATTTCCTCCTATCCATGACAAAGCGTTGAGATTCACTCTGTGCAGCACTGGTGTTTAGTGGAAAAGTAGATCTAAGATTGCGTACCACATTCTGCAGATACTCCTGTATACGTGCGTCCATTTCTATGGCAGGAATTATTTTGCCAAATTTTGTCTTGTACCGGGGATGTAACAGTGTGGCAACCCAGTATTCTGGATTACTTTGAATTCGTACAATCCGAGGGTCATGTTTTAGGTAGTGCAGCAAGAAGCCGCTCATGTGTCTTGTGCATCCAGGAGGACCAAGTCCTTGGTGTGTTGGTGGCAGAGAGGTGAGAATCGTGCCTCCTTCCTCTGCCCTCTCCCCACAACCTCGCACAACCGAAATGTGAGCAAGCTCTCACTCATCTGCTGAGTCTTCCATGCCCATCGCCAGTTCGTCCTCCATTTCTTCATGGGCTCCTGCACCTTCCTCAACACTTTTTGCTGATACTATGCGCCCTTGTTAATCCCTCTCCCTCACCATGACTGCCGCATAGGTGCCGCTGACCATCTGGACCTCGTAGATCATGTTATCCCTTCCGCATATGACTCCTCCTGTACTTCCTCCCCTTCCTCTTGTCCCAACACCTGACTCCGAATAATAATTACAGTGTGCTCCATCATGTAGATGACCAGAATTGTCACGCTGAGAATGACATTGCCAGTGCTAAACATCTTCGTCGACATTTCTAAACTGTGTAGCAGGGTGCATAGGTCCTTGATCTGACACCACTCCAGCAGCGTGATCTGCACCACCTCTGCATCAAGTTATCCCAGGCTATATGTCATAACGTATTGCAGCAGGGTTCGGCGGTGCTGCCACAAACGCTGCAACATGTGCAGATTCAAATTCCTGCGTGTGGGCACATCGCATTTCAGGCGTTTAACCACCAGACCTAAAGACTTCTGTAGCGACGAAAGTTGTTGAGCTGCTCTGTGCGCACGATGGAAGTGAGCACATAGCGAGCGTGCACGCTGCACAAGGCCATGTAGGCCGTGATGGTGTTTTAAAAATTGCTGGAGAATTAGGTTCAACACGTGAGCCATACAAGGCACGTGTGTCACATTGCCCTGACGATGGCCCGCAGCCAGGTTTGCATCATTGCCGCACACGGCTATTAAGTCACCAACGGAGTCCGCTCCGTCAATTTGTACTCCGGTCGCCAGGTGACAACGTGTTCCTTTCATGAATAGTGCTGATGATGGGAGAGGAGTCGATACCAGCGGCGCAGGTGGACGCAGGTTATGCTCACCCACTGGGCTGCATTACCTTGACAGATGCAGAATCTCTGGCTGAATGTAGCTGGTGGGTATCTCACAGATGAAATACCATCATTCAGCTGCAACCAATGGGAAGACACCACAGCCTTTTTTATGCCCATCCTGTCTGCAGACCACTGCCAGACATAGCTATGACCTCTGGTTACTTTTACCCCCAGTTCAGTTTTATGATTTTGTGTGCTTGTTACCTGACTACTTTTCCTGCTTGCTGTTTATGTACCTTGTTGGCCGATCCGCATTTCACCTCTGCTTGTTTTCTGATTAAGTCCTGGCCATCCCATTCTGTTCCTGTTCCTCAATTAATGTTTTGACCCTGCCTGACTACTATTCTCTGGAACTGCAGCCTTCCACAGGTATTAATCACCTTGGGCCCTGTGCAATTCCTAATCCCTGTATAGGGGTTAAAGGGTTTCAGGGTTCTAGGGGTCCTGCTTGGTGAGTGGCTTCCCTCTAGCCTATCATTAACAGCCCATCTGAGTGTGTGGATCAAGGAAGGCGTTACACCGTGCTCTCTGCAGAAGGCCATGTGGGCCAGGATAGTGCTTTAAAAATTGCTGGACAACCAGGTTCAACACGTGAACCACACAAGGCATGTGTGTCACATTGTCACAGCGAAGGGCCGCACCCATGTTTGCATCATTGTCGCACCCGGCCTTCCCTGGCTGCTGGTTGAGTGGAGACAACCATTGATGAAACTCGGTATCCAGAGCTAACCGTCCACAACTTCTCAGCGGTGTGACTCACATTTCCCATACATTTCAAAGTAAACCTTTGACCGCCTGATGGCATTGAGCTCTGCTGCCAGCATAGTAAGGAGGTGTGTTGTAGTCCTTGTGTGCAGTTACAAGGAAGGGTGGCCTGACCACACAGGGTTTGCGCCAAGGTGGAGGACCCACACGAGGTTGAAGAGGCAGAAGCAGTGTATTAACTTCTACATACAGAAGAAGAATTGAAACAACTCGTGGGGACGGCAAGACTTGTACAGCAGACCCTTCTCCATCTCTCACCATAGTTTGCCAGTGCCAGTCAGTGACATGTAATGACCCTGTCTATGCTTACTGGTCCAAGTATCTGTGTTGAAATGCACCCTGTCGCACACAGAGTTTCTCAAGGAAGTGGTGATGTTGTGTGCGACATGCTGGTGTAGCGCGGGCATGCTTTTCTTGGAGAAGCAGTGGTGATTGGGCATCTGGTACTGGGGCACAGCGACAGACATAAGGTCTCTAAAATCCTGTGTGTCCACTAGGCGGAAAGGCAGCATTTCGGTAGCCAACAGCTTACAGAGGGATAGATCAACCTCTTAGCTTTGTCATGGGTCGCAGGAAGTGGCCTTTTATTTGACCACATCTGAGGGACAGAGATCTGGCTGCTGTGTGTAGACGGTGTTGAGTAGGGTGTCCCTGGAAAAATGCAGGTTTGTGAGGAAAGTGCAGGCGGAGACATGATGTTGCCTTCATCCAACGTTGGTGCTATCGATGTTTGAGAGAGCTGTACACACTCACTTGTTTCCCCTTCCAAACCAACTGACGACCTACCAAGCAAACTGCCTGTTGCGGTTACAGTGGTGGAAGTTGTGGGTGGAAAAACAGGTGTGACAGCTGTCCCCACAGTCCTAGAAGATGACGAGTGCGCGGATGCACTGGAAGGGGCAGGCGGTGGATGGTTCGCTCCGCTAGGCCGCATTGCAGCACGGTGAGCTTCCCACCAGGCCATATGATATTTATTCATGTGACGATTCATGGAAGAAGTTGTCAAACTGCTGAGGTTTTGACCTCTACTAAGAGAACCATGACAAATTTTACAGATCACATAATTTGGGCAATCTTTTTCTATGTCAAAAAAGGACCAGGCTAGGCAAGGCTTAGAGGCCATGCGACCTGTTGATCCACCCCGAATAATGCTCAGAGGCAGAGTGGTGGCTGAGGATGCAGTTGTAGACGTGCTACCAGTGCTCCGACTGTGTCCAGGAAGGCACAAGGTAACTTCGTCGTCGGTTGCATCCTCCTCCACCGCCTCTGTTGACCTCCTCGAGTGTCTGACTGTGGGTTGACAGTAGGTGGGATCTAGAACTTCATCATCAATTGTTGTGTTTGCACTCCCCTCCCCCTCAGACCGAGCCTTTTCTTGCCCTGACCGAATATTTAATTTGTCATCCCAATCGGGTATCTGCGTCTCATCTTCATCAGTATGTTCCTCATTGTCTATAACCACAGGTGTTGGAAAGGCAGCATTTTGGTAGCCAACAGTTTGCAGATGCTGAAAGTCAACCTCCAAGCCATGTCATGCCCTTCTAAAAGCATGTAAAACACAGTGAGGGGACTCCAACCACAGTCTCCCTCGTTTCCACTAACTGGGCCACACACACCCCACTTGCCTGGGATCGGTTGAGCCCCCTTTTGAAAAAGAAAAAGATGCTTTGCATGAAGCACTCTCAAAAATGCGCGTGCCTTTCCCGTCCCCTGGCTGACCCAGGGGAAGATAAGTACTCTGAGAGCCATGACTTGTTCATCTTGGTTCTTTTAGAAACACAGCGAGGGGACTCCAACCACAGTCTCCCTCGTTTCCACTAAATGGGCCACACACACCCCACTTGACTGGCATCAGTTGACCCAATTTTCAAGATGAAAAAGATGCTTTGAATGAAGCACTCTCAAAAATACGCGTGCCTTTCCCGTCCCCTGGCTGACCCAGGGGAAGAAAAGTCCTCTGAGAGCCATGATTTGTTCATTTTGGTTCTTTTAGAAACACAGCGAGGGGACTCCAACCACAGTCTCCCTCGTTTCCACTAAATGGGCCACACACACCCCACTTGACTGGCATCAGTTGACCCAATTTTCAAGATGAAAAATATGCTTTGCATGAAGCACTCTCAAAAATACGCGTGCCTTTCCCGTCCCCTGGCTGACCCAGGGGAAGAAAAGTCCTCTGAGAGCCATGACTTGTTCATCTTGGTTCTTTTAGAAACACAGCGAGGGGACTCCAACCACAGTCTCCCTCGTTTCCACTAACTGGGCCACACACACCCCACTTGACTGGCATCAGTTGACCCAATTTTCAAGATGAAAAAGATGCTTTGCATGAAGCACTCTCCAAAATACGCGTGCCTTTCCCGTCCCCTGGCTGACCCAGGGGAAGAAAAGTCCTCTGAGAGCCATGAATTGTTCATCTTGGTTCTTTTAGAAACACAGCGAGGGGACTCCAACCACAGTCTCCCTCGTTGCCACTAATTGGGCCACACACACCCCACTTGACTGGCATCGGTTGAGCCCCCTTTTGAAAAAGAAAAAGATGCTTTGCATGAAGCACTCTCAAAAATACGCGTGCCTTTCCCGTCCCCTGGCTGACCCAGGGGAAGATAAGTACTCTGAGAGCCATGACTTGTTCATCTTGGTTCTTTTAGAAACACAGCGAGGGGACTCCAACCACAGTCTCACTCGTTACCACTAATTGGGCCACACACACCCCACTTGACTGACATCAGTTGACCCAATTTTCAAGATGAAAAAGATGCTTTGCATGAAGCACTCTCAAAAATACGTGTGCCTTTCCCGTCCCCTGGCTGACCCAGGGGAAGAAAAGTCCTCTGAGAGCCATGAATTGTTCATCTTGGTTCTTTTAGAAACACAGCGAGGGGACTCCAACCACAGTCTCCCTCGTTGCCACTAATTGGGCCACACACACCCCACTTGACTGGCATCAGTTGACCCAATTTTCAAGATGAAAAAGATGCTTTGCATGAAGCACTCTCAAAAATACGCGTGCCTTTCCCGTCCCCTGGCTGACCCAGGGGAAGAAAAGTCCTCTGAGAGCCATGACTTGTTCATCTTGGTTCTTTTAGAAACACAGCGAGGGGACTCCAACCACAGTCTCTCTCGTTGCCACTAATTGGGCCACACACACCCCACTTGACTGGCATCGGTTGAGCCCCCTTTTGAAAAAGAAAAATATGCTTTTCATGAAGCACTCTCAAAAATACGCGTGCCTTTCCCGTCCCCTGGCTGACCCAGGGGAAGAAAAGTCCTCTGAGAGCCATGTCCACATTGTCAGTGGACAGACACGTGTGCTTATCTGCCAGCAGACCCCCAGCAGCACTGAAGACAGGTTCCGAGAGAACGCTGGCTGCAGGACATGACAAGATCCCCAAGGCGTACGTGGCGAGCTCAGGCAATTTATCCAGATTGGAAGCCTAAAATGAGCAGGGCTCAAGTTGCACATTAATGGAATCGATGTTTCCTTGCATATACTCATATATCTGTGTGTCCTCTTTTTCCTTGTCCAGCTCTTTTGTTTTCGCATGAGTACATGTCCTTGTCACTTTCCCATGTGTTGTGAGTTGTTTGTCACCTTTTGGACACCTTTGAGGGTGTTTTCTAGGTGTTTTTCTGTGTTTGTGATTGCCTGCCATTGTTTCCTATGCAGTTCGAGTTCGGTTCGTCGAACGTTCGACGAGCCGAACTCGAACGGGACCTCCGTTCGGCGAACCGACCTCGAGCCGAACCGGGACCGGTTCGCTCATCTCTACTCAGCATCCTCCTTCCAGGACTGTATGCAGGATTTCTTTGCCCCCCCCAAACAAAAAAAATGACGTGGGCTTCGCCATATTTTTGTATGCTAGCCGGGTACAGCAGGCAGGTACGGGCTGCCCCCAACCCCCAGCTGGCTATTTGTACCCGGCTGGGAACCAAAAATATAGGGAAGCCCTTTTTTTATAAATTATTTCATGAATTTCGCCCAATTTTTGAGTCTAGCCGGGTACAACTAGGCAGCTGGGGATTGGAATCCACAGTGCAGGGTGCCCATGCTTTCTGGGCACCCCCGCTGTGAATTGCAGTCCCGCAGCCACCCCAGAAAATGGCGCTTTCATAGAAGCGCCATCTTCTGGCTCTGTATCCAACTCTTCCAGCTGCCCTGATGCCGGGTGGCCCGCTGGGTAATAATGGGGTTAGGGCTAGCTGTATAGCTGGCCCTAAGCCCGAAATTCATGGTGTCACGCCAATATTAGACATGGCCACCATGAATTTCTAGTAAAGATAAAAAAAACCACAACACACAGAAAAATATTTTTATTAGAAATAAAACACAACACAACACAACTCCATCTTTATTGAAATAAAGAACCCCCCCTCCGCAGTAATCCTGGGTCAGGGTCCCGCGCCGTCCAATCCGGATCCAATATCATCTGATCGGTTTGCTGGAAGGCAAAGCGATCAGATGATGTGTCAGGATCAAGTGCCTGAATCCCATCACACATCAGCTGATTGTATAAAAGCCGATTATACAATCAGCAGATGCATCAGTAGAAAAAAAAAAAATAATACTCACTTATGTGCTGATTACCGGCAGCTCCTGCAGCGATAGGGCAGGAGTCTGATCCCGTCCGATCGCTGCAGCAGCTGCCGGTAATCAGGGATGAAGTCTCCTGACGCATCCGCTGATACCGGCCGGGCGCCCGCGTCACCGCGATACTTACGATCACCTGATGCGTCAGGTGACTGCATCAGGTGATCCATCGCCAGGTCCTGCATCCATCGGAGGTTTCCCGGCCATCTGCACACAGCCGGAGCGGGGGTGGCGATACCGTGAGAGGAGATGGGAGCAGGCATGGCACCGGGAGTCTGCAGACAGGTGAGTATAACTTTTTTTTTTTTTTTCTACTGTTAATTTTTGTTTTCGCAGCCGCTTCCACTTCCTGCCTGTACATGGCGCCGCACGGCAGCATACATGCACAGGACGGGAGGTGGACGCGGCGGTGACGGTACCGGGAGGATTCACGCTTCTGTATATACTGACAGAAGGAATCCTCTTCCTGTACACGTCACTTTACTACCCACCTCCTGCTTTTATAGCTGCGTTTTTGGTCTTCAAAACGCACCAAAACGCAGCTATTTGCGTTTCTCATTGCGTCTTTCAACATCCCATTGAACTCAATGGATGAAAAGCGCAGTGAAAAACGCGGGAATAATTGACATGCTGCGTTTTTGTGGCACCACAAAAACGCAGCTGAAAAAAAACAGATGTGTGCGGACAGCAAAAATTAAAACTCATAGACTTTGCTGGGGAAGCAAAGTCCTGCAGTTTTGAGGCCAAAAACGCACCCGAAAAATGCGCAAAAACGCCGCGAAAAACGCACTGTGCGCACATAGCCTAATAAAGAGTCTTTATCGGGGGGCATTGCTGCATCCTGTCAGTGCATTAGATTCTTTGGCCTGGGCAGGTGAAAACTGCTGCCCTCTAAGGCTAGGTTCGCACACTGCGTCTTTTTGACGCTGCGTTTTTGTGCGTTTTTGGCCGCTAAAAACGAACAAAAACCCACCTGCGTCGAAAAAACGCATCAAAAAACGCATGCGTTTTTGACGCGATTTGGTGCATTTTTGGCTGCGTTTTGCTGCGTTTTTTATCTCTGCATTTTGCTGCGTTTTTCAAATTCATTGCATGGGCGGAAAACGCAGAAAAACGCATGAAATAACTGACATGTCCATTTTTTTTTTTAACTCAAAAACGCAGGTAAAAAAACCAGATGTGTGCAGACAGCAAAAATGAAAACTCATAGACTTTGCTGGGGAAGCAAAGTCCTGCAGTTTTAAGGCCAAAAACGCACCCGAAAAACGCGCAAAAACGCCGCGAAAAACGCACTGTGCGCACATAGCCTAATAAAGAGTCTTTATCGGGGGGCATTGCTGCATCCTGTCAGTGCATTAGATTCTTTGGCCTGGGCAGGTGAAAACTGCTGCCCTCTAAGGCTAGGTTCGCACACTGCGTCTTTTTGACGCTGCGTTTTTGTGCGTTTTTGGCCGCTAAAAACGCACAAAAACCCACCTGCGTCGAAAAAACGCATCAAAAAACGCATGCGTTTTTGACGCGATTTGGTGCATTTTTGGCTGCGTTTTGCTGCGTTTTTGATCTCTGCATTTTGCTGCGTTTTTCAAATGCATTGCATGGGCGGAAAATGCAGAAAAACGCAGGAAAGAACTGACATGTCCATTTTTTTTTTTAACTCAAAAACGCAGGTAAAAAATACAGATGTGTGCAGACAGCAAAAATGAAAACTCATAGACTTTGCTGGGGAAGCAAAGTCCTGCAGTTTTAAGGCCAAAAACGCACCCGAAAAACGCGCAAAAACACCGCGAAAAACGCACTGTGCGCACATAGCCTTATTGTTGTAAGTAACTCCTTCTTATACAAACGCAGACCAAAATTGTACACAGTATTCTAAGTGTGGTGACACTAGTGACTAGAGTTGAGCGATGTTCGAGTTGAACGGTTCGCCAATTTCATGTTCGAGTGATTTTGGGGGGTGTTCGAGTCGTTCGACGAACTCGAACGATTTGCTTAAAGTTTGGCAGTTCGAGTTACGTTCGAGAACTGTTCGATCACCAAAAGCGTGGCTTTTCACAGTAAGGCTATGTGTGCACGTTGCATATCTGCATGCGTCCTGTGTCCCCAGCACAATCCCTCTCTCTTTCCTACTCACCGATCATGGGCGCCTCGCTGCACGGCTGTCACAAATCTCCGGCGGCTTTTCCTCTTTTGAAAATGGCTGCCGCTTCATTATTCAATCAGGTATTCCCTGCCTTCCCCACCCACTGGCGCCCATGATTGGTTGCAGTCAGACACGCCCCCACAATGAGTGACAGCTGTCTCACTGCAACCAATCACAGCCGCCGGTGGGCGGGTGGGTCTATATCGTGCAGTAAAATAAATAAATAAATAATAATAATAAAAAAAAAAATGCGGTTCCCCCCATTTTTGATACCAGCCAGGATAAAGCCACACGGCTGGAGACTGGTATTGTCAAGATGGGGAGCGCCATGTTATGGGGAGCCCACCACCCTAACAATATCACCCAGCAGTCGCCTGGAATTGCCGCATCCATTAGATGCAACAGTCCCGGGACTCTACCCAGCTGATCCCGAATTGCCCTTGTGCAGTGGCAATCGGGGTAATAACGGGGTTAATCATGACAAGCGTCTCCCCGAGATACCTTTCATGATTAACCTGTAAGAGAAAGTAAAGAAACACACAGTGAAAAATCCTTTATTTTGAATAAAAGACAAAAAAACACCTCATTTACCTCTTTATTAATCCCCAAACAACAATCCAGGTCCGAAGTAATCCACACGACACTGTCAGCTCTGCTACATGAAGATGACAGGGAGCGCTCTGTGTCCTCTCCACGCAGCACCTGAAGTGAGCCACGCTGTCACCGGAGACTTCACTCTGCGATGCAGAGGTCAAGATAACCAAATATTCCCATGTTTCTCATTAGAGGCAGTGGCTCAATGGTTAGGGCTACTGCCTAGGGAGCATTAGTTCACGAGCTCAAGTCCCGGCCACCCTGGCAAAGAATTTAATTTATTTTTCATTTTAAATTATAATTAATATTTATTTAGAATTATAATTTAATTTAATTTACTTTAATTATGCACTGAGGGGAGGAGCCGGACATCAGCTGTGAACCGCGGGCCACACCTCTAAAATCGGAGCAGTTCACGGAATGAGGCTGCATTGCTTTCTCCTCTCTCTTCTCTCTCTCTTCTCTCTCATCTCTCTCTCATCTCTCTTTCTCTCTCTCTCTTTTTCTCTCTTTTTCTCTTTCTCCCTATCTCCTCTCTCTCTTCTCTCCTCTTCTCTCTCTCTCTCTCTCTTCTCTCTCTCTTCTCTCTCTCCCTCTGTCTTCTCTCTCCTCTCTCTCTTCTCTCCTCTTCTCTCCTCTTCTCTCTTTGTTCTCTCCTCTTCTCCCTCTCCTCTCTTCTCTCTCTCTCTTCTTGACGGCATCAGCTGACACTGTAAGTCGAGCGGTGAGGCCGGCCTTTTACCGCCCGACCAGCTAAACTATCAGCTGCTGCTGTCGGACAGGAGTCTGCACAGAAGTGTGTAGTTTTGGAGTTTTTTTGCACTCATGCATCAGCTGATTGTATAAAAGCCGTTTATACAATCAGCTACTGTGTCATGTGATTCAGGCCCTTGAACCTGACACATCATCTGATCACTTTGCCTTCCAGCAAACCGATCAGATGATATTGAATCTGGATTGGACAGCGCGGGACCCGTAACCCAGGATTATTGCGGAGGGGGGTTCTTTATTTCAATAAAGATGGAGTCACTAATTGTGTTGTGTTTTATTTCTAATAAAAATATTTTTCTGTGTGCTGTGTTTTTTTTTATCTGTACTAGAAATTCATGGTGGCCATGTCTAATATTGGCGTGACACCATGAATTTCGGGTTTAGGGCCAGTTGATAATATACAGCTAGCCTTAACCCCATTATTACCCAGCGAGCCACCCGTCACCAGGGCAGCTGGAGGAGTTGGATACAGCGCCAGATGATGGCGCTTCTATGAAAGCTCCATTTTCTGGGGCGGCTGCGGACTGCAATTTGCAGCAAGGGTGCCCAGAAAGCTTGGGCACCCTGCGCTACGGAATCCAATCCCCAGCTGCTTAGTTGTACCTGGCTGGACACAAAAATTGGGCAAAGCACACGTCATTTTTTTTTTAATTATTTCATGAAATTTATGAAATAATTTTAAAAAAGGGCTTCCCTATATTTTTGGTTCCCAGCCGGGTACAAATAGGCAGCTGGGGGTTGGGGGCAGCCCGTAGCTGCCTGTTGTACCTGGCTAGCATACAACAACATGGCGAAGCACACTTAATCTTTTTGGGGTGGGGCAAAAAACTCCTGCATACAGTCCTGGATGGAGCATGCTGAGCCTTGTAGTTCTGCAGCTGCTGTCTGCTGTCTGACTGTATGGAGGAGAGAAGACAGCAGCTGCAGAACTACAAGGCTCAGCATGCTGCATCTAGGACTGTATGCTGGAGGGAGAGACAGGGGGAGCAGAACGACAAGGCTCAGCATACTCCATCCAGGACTGTATCCAGGAGTTTTTTGCCCCCTCAAAAAATGACGTGGGCTTTGCCATATTTTTGTATGCTAGCCAGGTAGAGCAGGCAGGTAAGGCTGCCCCCAACCCCCAGCTGCCTATTTGTACCGTCTGGGAACCAAAAATATAGGGAAGCCCTTTTTGTTTTTAATTATTTCACAAATTTGATGAAATAATTTAAAAAAAAAAAATGACGCGAGCTTTGCCCAATTTTTGTGTCCAGCCAGGTACAAGTAGGCAGCTGGGAATTGGAATCCGCAGCACAGGTTGGCTCGAGCTTTCTGGGCCCATCTGCTGCGAATTGCAATCCGCAGCCGCCCCTGAAAATGGCGCTTTCATAGAAGCGCCATCATCTGGCATTGTATCCAACTCTCCCAGCAGCCCTGAAGCCAGGTGGCTTGCTGGGTAATAATGGTTTAATACTAGCTTTGTTTTACTAGCTAGTATTAAGCCAGAGATTCTTAATGTCAGGCAAGTTTGACCCGGCCATTAAGAATCTCCAATAAAGGGTTAAAAAAAAGACACCACACAGAGAAAAAATACTTTAATAGAAATAAATACACAGACACTCCATGTTCATTCCTCCCTCTCAACCCTCCACGATCCTGGTCTTCTTTCTCCTTCAACCCATGCAGCTCTGCTACATCAGACAGCACTGCATGGGAGGAAGACACTGCTTCTCCCGTGCAGTCTAATCACTCAGTGAGTGAGCAGAGACTGCGGGCTGTAAGTGGTGACGTCACCGTTGCCACTGTTACTGTAGCAACGGCAATCTCCGATCACGTGATTCCCGGTGCCGCTATTTACCGGCTGTGGCAGCCAGTCCCTGCATGTGGGCTTTCTCTGTAAAGAGCGCCCACATGCAGGAACGGGGAAACCGACATTTGCCATAGCATCCCGCCGGTACACGGAGATGCTGGAACGAGCACCGCGTACCGGAGAGATGCACTGACAGGACTTAGCATGACGTCTAGCCATGTGACCAGTTTGTAGCCAATGAGATAATAGACACGTGACTGGTCACATGCTATTTCGACGTCACGGAAGGTCCTATTATCAGTGCTGGTTACCGGGAGGATGCAGCGATTATCAGAAAGAAAAGTGGCGGGAGACCGAGTGCAGGACGCGTCGCGGGGACCTGTAAGTGTAATGGCAATGTTTATTAACTGTATGTGTACATGTATAATGTGTTTTTATGTGTTTGTGTTTGCCTGCCATTGTTTTCAATGGGGTTCGAAGGAGTTTGTCGAACGTTCGTCGAACTGAGCCTCCGTTCGACGAACCAAACTCGAACGCTAGGGGGTTGGCTCATCTCTACTAGTGACTTGTATAGGGGTAAACCTATGTTCTTCTCATGAGCATCTATGTCTCTATTAATGCACCTCATTATTCTATTAGAGTTAGCAGCAGCTGCCCGACACTGGTCAGTAAAGTTGAGTTTTCCGTTCACTTATAAACACCAAGTCTTTTTCAGTGACAGATTTATCCAGTGTTTTATAATTGAGTACATTTTATTTAATCTGCCCAAGTGCATGACTTTACATGTATCCACATTAAACTTCAATTGCCATTTCTAAAGACCCCGTCACACGAAGTGATATCGATAACGATATCGATAGCAAGCGTACCCGCCCCTGTCGTTTGTGCGTCATGGGCAAATCACTGCCCGTGGTGCACAAAATCGTTAGGAGCCGTCACACGGACTTACCTGCCTAGCGATGTCGCTGTTGCCGGCGAACAGCCTCCTTTCTAAGGGGGCGGTTTGTGTGGCGTCACGGAAGCTTCCAACACATAAGCACCTTATTGCTCCACATGATTATCACTAGAAATGTATACAGTGGGATCTTCAGGATAAAAACAAGACAAATTGACAGTGTAATCTGAAAGACAAAAAGAAAAAGAAATGTAAAATATTTGTCTTCAGTACATAAATATATTGCTTGACATTTTAGAGTTTTTAAAGAAGAAGTGGTTCTAGCCTAAAAATCTTTTTTTAGTGTTTTATCATATATTCAGCAATGCATCCAGGCCAGGATAGTGTCCTAGAAAATTGCTGTACAACCAGGTTGAGGACGTGAGCCATGCAAGGAACATGTGTGAGGTTACCCCGGGGTAGGGTCACCACCAGGTTTGCAACATTATCACACACGGCTTACCCTGTCTCCAGGTTCTGTGGAGACAACCATTGCTCAAACACGGCCTGGATAGCTGTCCACAACTCTACAGCTGTGTGACTGCATTCTCCAATACATTTTATTTGCAACACTGCCTGATTACAGTGAATCCTGAGTGCACAGTTTGGAGGTGGGGGAGATTCTTTCTGCACTGTTGGAACGTGGTTAATATTAAGGGAGCACATGGATGCCCCAGAGGAGGTGGAGGAAGCAGAAGCAGTAGAGGAAGTGTTAGATGCATAGGTTTGTCCTGCAAGCCTTGAAGATTTCAAGACTTGAAGGTATCTTTAGTCTTTATTTTTTTAATGATTTTCTCTTTTTATGTCTTCCCGGTTTGCCTTTACACATTGCTATGGATTACCGTGGACCTTTGTTTTTTTGTTTTTTTTAAAAGAAAAGGTGAATGAGGGTTATAATCAGTGAGTGTTTGTTTTAGAACGTCATTGTCATCCTTTCTGTTGCCCTAACAGCATAGTACAGTACGCATGTTTTTCGGGTATCTGAGTCTCATCATGATCACCTCCACCCCCAGGGGTTAGTGTCTGGTGACAAGGGTGTGGACTTTGCTCACACCCTACTTTGTCTGGCCCTGGATTCTGTCTCATGCAAGGCCTATGTGTGCCGCCCCGTAACAGCAGCCGGGCTGCTCGGATCCGGATCCGCGGTGGCTCGAGGGGTCTCCTGACCCGGGGGATCGTGCGACCACTCAGTGAAAGGGGGATATTTACAGGGGGATTGAAAGTTCGTGACGCCACCCACGGTATGTGGTAATGTAGGATCACCGCTGCTGTTGGGGGAGCCCGGTGGCGATGGTGTAGCAGCAGGATGTTTAACCCCTCCATGGGTAGGGGGTTTGTGCCCCGGGGCTCGTTGGGTGTTGGCGTTTGGGGTGACATTGAGTGGAGTAAAAGGGGCTTTTCAGCGTACTCACTCAGTCCAGAAATAATGACACCGACAGCTTGTAAACCAGAATTCTGAGCACCGCTGCAGCATGGAGGGAGCACGTGTGGATCCGTGCCCTTGGTGTTGCTGTTAGCCTGTGGCCTTTTCCGTGGCACCTTCTCACTAGTTGGACCCTCAAACTTGAAACCTTTCGGGTCCTGCTCACCCGTATGGCTAACGGAGTGAGCTTGCTCTCATGGTTCACGCGTAGGATTTCTTTGGACTGTATTTGGGAAAGTCCTAGCCCATCAGTGCGCTAGTACCACGATTTTGGAGTGGGTTGGGGATGAATCTTGAAGTCTTCATCCCTGTTGGGTGAATTACCGGGATGCGTGAAGCTACTTCCCGGCCTAGGGTCCACGTACCCCGTCGTGCCCTGGCACCTGCCCGATGATTGATCAAGGCCGCCGCCTGCCCTTCTCGGCAGTCCGTGCTCCTTGACGTGATCCCCTGCGACCGGGGTTCCAGCTCCTAACAGGCCCAGACCAACATCTGCCACCTAGTAAACTCCAGGAGTCCTGCTCCAGACCGGTGACCTCTCTCTCCCAGAGAGTCACTTTCCACCTCCTACTCCTTTCACTCCTGTTTCACTTCTCTGTCAGTTTCTCACTTCTCCCTACCAACCCCCCATGTGGGCGGCCCTATTCCCTTGAGGCCCCCCAATGGTGTATCTGGTGGGTTCTGTGTAAAGTGTTCCTAGGATTTTGACTGGCTAAGCTGTTAGCAACACCAAAGGACCAGGATCCGTAACCAAGGAGGAGTGGATACTGTGCAGAAGGGCAGATTGCACAATAGCCTGTGATGACCTGATAGGCCAGGGCGTCACATATGCATGACCGCTGCACAAAGACAAAATGGGTACTCTGGAGCAATTGATGCCATTGTACTGTTGTCTGCCCCTACTTTATGGATATGTGGAGACTCAAAGTTGGGTATCCAAGTTGTGTGTTGTCTGTCGTGGCAGGGGTCTCATAGCACCAGGCCTACACCTGTCACTCATCTACCTGTTAATCATCAATGTTTAAGATAGAAATGCTGGGCCAGGTCTTGCTCCAGGCCCTGTCCCATGCATTCATGTTTTGCCATTATACTATTTGTTCTCTGGAGCAATTGATGCCACTTATCCTGTCCTCTACCCCTTAATTTTTGGAAATGTGTAGACTCTAAGTTGGGTCTCCAAGGTGTGTTGTCTATAGTGGCAGGGAGCTCAGAGCAGCCAGCCTACACCTGTCACTTATCCACCTCAATATTTCCTATGTTAATACTCTAGGATGCTAATGGCTGTCCCTCTACAGTGTAACTCCATTGTAGAACGATATGAACTGTTTTGGCAGCTCTTGGGCCCCCCTAAAGGTGTCGTTTATGCCTTTGTTTTTGCCTCCAATTTAATTAAATGGGGCTCAGATATGTCCGGCGAACTGTTCAGCAAACACAGGTGAATTCAGCGAACATGAACTGAATCGAACCTTAGGAGTTTCAGTCATCTTTAGATTTTACACCATTGAAAGCAATGATAAAGTCCTAAAGTGCAGGAAAAATGCTACATCTTAACAAGCATAAGAGGTAGAGGAGGCATTTTTTTTCTCTTTTTTAATTTGCCTTATATACAAGTCATATACATTGAACAATGTTTCCTAACATTTTTTCCTGTGAAATCCATTTTATCTTTGGTTTTGTATGTTTTATTATCAGTCCGTTAAAGTGGTGTAATACTTTGACAACATTGTCCTCAGCAGAGAACTGAGAGTCAAAGATGCATCTAGGCATCTTCCCTATGTTGTTCCCATTCCATTTGAACACTGTTTCTATCCTTTTCAGCAATTTTCCTGTCCCCCCGACTCCCTATGAGGGTCTTTCAGAAAAATGCTTACATTTCCCATTGACTTCCACTATACTCGTTACTCAAGACAAGCACCTGAACAGTTCTGTTTGCTCAATTCAAGTACCAAGCACCTGAGTATTTTAGTGGTCACTCTTCACTTCAAGTACCAAATATGTTTCTTATTCTCAGTTCTGCCTTTCCTGTTTTGTTTGAAAAAAAAAATACCAAAAAATGTGTGCTGTCGACCACATTAAAGAAATTTTGTTTTCCAAATATTTTTTTTTAATTTAATAACTATGCAAACAAAATAAAAAATACAATAAAACACTTTACTGTTTTTCAAAGGAAACTTTGTAAGATTCACAAACCAGCAAAAGTACAAAACTACAAATTATAATAGGTGCATGATCTGGTGATTTGTGTGTGTGTGGAAGGGGATCTGACAAAGATGCTGAGAGCCGAGTTGTGTTGGTATGGTGAGGACTGTGGGGGGCATAAGTTTCCTGGACACTTGGTCCACAAGCTGGCTCCTGTGGTTACTCTGTTTGGTGTCAGTGTGTGGTTGGGCCACTGCTGGGTTGCAAGCCTTCCTCTCCAAGGCAGAAATCTATTTGAGTGGAGGGTCCATATGGGTATGAGGCTGGTGGTGAAGGCAGCGGGGAGGTGCTATCTAGGTGGCCACGCTACTCATGTTGAGTAGCATGGTCGATTATGTGAACATTTTTGTTTCTAGAAGGACCAGACAGACTATCTACCTCATTTCCCTCATTTCTTATTCTGCTGCTTAGGACCTCCTTTCTTTGGTGGACAGTTGGAGCTATAAGTGCCACAGGAAGGATGTATTTAGGGGCACAGTGGGGCTACTGCTTGCCACTTCTTTGTCTTCTGCATGCTCTTATGTTGCATTCACAAATATACGTGGAGCCTCCTCCTGGCCTTCACCCACCTCAGATTTTGATTGGGTGTCCAGCTTGCAAATGTTGGATGTGGTCCTTAAAAAAATATGTATGTTACTGTAAAATGTGCTAGTCCAAATTTATACTACCATACAAAAAAAAACCAGCATACAAATAAATGTACCCTTAAAGCCATAGCCATGATGGGCTCCAGAAAATTGAGTTTTACCATATATAAATAAGGATGTTTTTTTCAATCAGCATCACCACTCCTTCCCTGCTGCTGGTACTCTTTCAAGAACTGGTCTTAACAGTTGTGCCAACTTTATGAGATATAAAGCTGTAAAGTAACTTTATGTCACCAAGTTCAAACTATCTGTTAGGGCCAGATGGACGGGTAGACCCTGGAGGTGGATCCACTGGGCCGAACTCCCGGATGAGGGAAAGGAGTCCGGTAGCCGGAGCACTGTAGGTAGCAGGACAGTCCGTGCACTGGGAGAAAATGGAGAAGTCCCTGGGACCACGAGGTCACTGATGGTGGTCCGGGTGACGGAGCTCAGGTTCGGAAGCCGTGATGGTGTCAGGCGGGGTCCGGAACCGTAGGAGCGAGATGACGGGTCACCGCAGGGATCCGAGATGGTACGGACTGTCAGGATGGCAGATGGGCAGCGTTCGGGGTTCGAGGTACCGCAGGACCGGATGGCGATGCAGGATCGGCTCTAGAAGACAGAGAGGTAAGTATCTCACAGAACACAAGGAGACCTGACTCCTAGCTTGGGAAAACACGAAGAACAGGCCCCGCTCCCTTGGACATTAACCCCCTATATACCCTGTACCTGTGTGCATCATTTCCTGTTAATTGACACTGGCCCTTTAAGAAAGGGTCAGTGACCGCGCGCGCGCCCTAATGCGCATGCGCGCGGCCCGGGTGCCAGAAGCCAGGGCAGGAAGCAGAGAGGAGGACGCAGGGGAGCCGGCCAGGGACTGGGAAGCCGTCGGGCGCCGGGAGCGGAGACCAGGGGGCCTGGGGAGTACGGGCACCGGAGGCTGGAGAGCGGGGAGCATGGCAGGTGAGCCGGGGAGCGGAGAAGAGGACCCGGGGAACGGAGCAGGGGGCCCGGGGAGCGGAGCAGAGGACCCGGGGAGCGTGACAGTACCCCCCCCACGTCCCCCTCCCCGCAACCGGGACAGGAAGGCACGGATCAGAGGAGTGCCCACGTTCTCCCTGGGCTCCCAGGACCTATCCTCAGGACCATACCCTTCCCAGTCCACCAGGAAGAACTGCCGACCACGTACGGTCTTCATGGCCACAATATCTCTTACCGCGTAGATGTCGTCCTCAGCAATAGGAGGAGGAGCCGGACTGGCGGCAGCGGAGAAGGGACCAAGGACAACCGGCTTGAGCAGAGAGACGTGGAAGGAGTTGGGTATTCTCATCGTGGCCGGGAGCTGCAGTTTGTAGGAGACCTCATTGATCTTGCCGAGGACTTTAAACGGTCCGATGTAGCGAGGTCCCAGCTTGTAGGATGGTATCTTCAGTCGGATGTACTTGGAAGCAAGCCAGACGAGATCTCCCGGAGAGAAACACGGAGGATCCAGGCGTCTCTTGTCCGCGTGTCTCTTCATCCGCAGGGTTGTCCGTGCAAGGGACGCTTTAACTGAGTCCCAAATGATTGCAAAGTCACGGAGTACTGCATCAGCAGCAGGGATGTCCGAGGACGAGGATACAGGCAATGGGACAGACGGCTGAAGTCCGTAGACGACACGGAAGGGAGAACTGGAGGAGGACTCACTGACGTGGTGATTATGGGAGAATTCAGCCCAAGGAAGAAGCGTGGACCAATCGTCATGATGGGCGTTCACGTAGTGACGTAAGAAAGAGGTCAATATCTGATTGACTCGTTCCACTTGGCCGTTCGACTGAGGGTGGTAGGCCGAAGAAAAGTCCAGAGTCACTCCCAGATGTTTGCAGAGAGCCCTCCAGAAGCGGGAGGTGAACTGAGTTCCTCTGTCGGACACTATGTGTGATGGAAAGCCATGCAAGCGGAAGATGTGATGTATATAAGCGTCCGCGAGTTCCTGAGCAGAGGGCAGTCCAGCCATAGGAACGAAATGGGCCATTTTAGAGAACCGATCCACCACGACCCATATGACTGTGTGCCCGGAGGACAATGGCAAGTCCGTAATAAAGTCCATCGCTATGTGTTGCCAGGGAACTGAGGGTATGGGCAGAGGCAGAAGACGGCCGTATGGCAGGTGTTTGGGTGTCTTGTTCCTGGCACAGGAGGAGCAGGCAGAGACAAAAGAGGCGACGTCCGTGCGAAGGGATGGCCACCAGTAATGACGTACAATAGCGCTCCATGTTTTCTTCTGACCTGCATGACCGGCTGTTTTCGAGGCATGGCCCCAGTGTAACACTTTTTGCCTGTCAGTCTCAGAGACATAGGTCTTCCCGGGCGGTATCTGGGCCAGGGTGACAGGAGCCACCGGAATAATCTTACTTGGACAGATGATGGGTTGAGATGTCTCCTCCTCCTGTTCCACGGGCACGAAAGACCTAGACAAGGCATCAGCGCATACATTCTTGTCCGCGGGTCGGAAATGAAGCTGGAAGTCGAACCGGGCAAAGAACAAGGACCACCTGGCTTGCCGTGGGTTCAGTCGCTGAGCAGTCCGCAGGTATTCCAGGTTTTTGTGGTCCGTGTAAACAATGACAGGGTACACTGCTCCTTCCAGAAGATAGCGCCATTCCTCCAGAGCCAGTTTGACCGCCAATAGCTCTCGGTCACCGATGGTGTAATTGCGTTCAGGCGCGGAGAAGCTCTTGGAGAAGAAACCGCACGTCACCATCTTCCCGGAGGAGGACTTCTGCATGAGCACTGCTCCGGCTCCCGAGGAGGAGGCATCCACCTCCAAGGTGAACTGGCGGTTTAACTCTGGACGGTGGAGTACAGGAGAGGAGGCAAAGGCTCGCTTTAGAGCGCCAAACGCGGCGTCGGCCGCAGGTGACCAGTCCTTTGGATTAGCCCCCTTCTTGGTCAAGGCGGAGAGAGGAGCAGTCAGAGCCGAGAAGTGAGGAATGAACTGGCGGTAATAGTTAGCGAATCCCAGAAAGCGTTGGATTGCCTTCAGTCCAGAAGGAGGAGGCCAGTTGAGAATGGAGGAGACCTTTTTTGGATCCATCTGCAGTCCGGTATCGGTGATGAGGTACCCCAGGAAGGGGAGAGAAGACTGTTCGAAGATGCACTTCTCGTACTTGGCGTACAGACGATTCTCTCTCAGTCTTTGTAGAACCAGTTGCACGTTCTCTCGGTGGGTCTGGAGGTCCGGAGAGAAGACAAGGATGTCATCCAGATATACCACCACACAGACGTAGAGAAGGTCCCGAAACACATCATTCACTAATTCTTGGAAGACTGCTGGTGCGTTACACAGGCCGAAGGGCATCACGCAGTATTCATAGTGCCCATCGCGAGTGTTGAACGCGGTCTTCCATTCATCCCCTGAGCGGATACGGACCAGGTTGTAGGCACCCCGAAGATCCAACTTGGTGAACACACGAGCTCCTCTGAGCCGATCAAACAATTCGGGGATGAGCGGCAGAGGGTACTTGTTTTTCACGGTGATTAGGTTCAATCCCCGGTAGTCTATACATGGGCATAGGTCGCCCTCTTTCTTCTTAACGAAGAAGAAGCCTGCTCCAGCAGGAGAGGAGGATCTCCGGATGAATCCCTTAGCCAGGCTCTCTGTGATGTACGTAGACATGGCCCTTGTTTCGGCTGGAGACAGTGGATATATCCGTCCTCGAGGTGGTGTAGTTCCCGGGAGCAGGTCAATGGCACAATCGTAAGGACGATGTGGCGGAAGTACTTCGGACTCCTTCTTATCAAAGACGTCCACGAAGGACCAATAGGCTGAGGGCAGTCCCGGTAGGGACTCGGGAACCGGAGGTCGCCGGACAGGTTGTATGGTCTTCAGACACCTCTCATGGCAAGAAGACCCCCATCGAGTGATATCGCCAGTGCCCCAGCTGACTGAAGGCTCGTGTGTCCGCAACCAGGGAAGGCCCAGCAGGATTTGATGTGACATATGTGGGAGGACGTAGAGAGCGATGTTCTCGGTGTGCAGAGCACCGATACGCAGTTCAAGCGGCTTGGTGATCCAGGAGATGGTGTCAGAGAGAGGTCTCCCATCCACAGAGGCAATCACAAGAGGTTTGGCGAGTGGAGTAACAGGCACCTGGTACTTGTCCACCGTGGCCTGCTGGATGAAATTGCCTGCTGCCCCAGAATCGAGGTACGCCTCAGCCGTAAATCGCGTCTCTCCCGTTGTCACTTGCACAGTCCATGTAACTGGGTCTGAGAGAGTCCCAGCACCTAGGGTGGCCTCTCCTACCAACCCTAGGCTTTGGAGTTTCCCGGCCTCTCTGGACAGGTGCGTAGCAGGTGTGTGCCCTCTCCGCAGTAAAAGCAGAGACCCTTGGCGAGCCGCTCTGCTCGACGTTGTTCAGACTGTCGCACACGGTCGATCTGCATGGGCTCATGGATGGAGACACCAGAGGCCGTTGACTGGAGTACGGCGGGCTTCTGTGGAGGCGAGGAATGCCGTACCGGACGTCTCTCACGGGATACCTCTTTGGACCGCTCCTGAAAGCGTATGTCCACTCGAGTCGCTAGGGTAATCAGGGCGTCCAGGGTGGACGGTACATCACGTCCAGCCAGCTCATCTTTGATTCGACCCGATAGTCCTTCCCAGAAGGCGGCGGTTAGGGCCTCGTTATTCCACCCGTGTTCTGAAGCCAAGGTGCGGAAACGGATGGCGTATTGACCCACCGTCAGTGTTCCCTGACGTAACCGGAGAAGTGATGATGCAGACGCGGAGGCGCGTCCGGGTTCGTCAAAGGTGCTGCGAAAGGCCTGCAGGAACTCCTGGAGGTTCTTGGTCATAGGGTCCTCCTTCTCCCACAAGGGGTTCATCCACGCCAGTGCCTCGCCTTCTAGGTGAGACATGATGAAGGCGAGCTTGGCTTGGTCGGAGGCAAATAGATGTGGCAGCTGCGTGAAATGGAGGGAGCATTGGTTTATAAACCCCCTGCAGGTCTTGGGATCTCCGGCGTACCGGGGTGGTGAGGCCAAACGCAGTCTGGAAGCATCCGAAGAGGCAGCCACGGGAGCGGGGGTCATGGCTTGACTAGTGGAGGCTCGGGATGTTGAAGACGTGACTGCCGCTTGTAGCGTGGTCAGGCGGGTGTCCACGGAAGTCATAAAGTTCAGCATGCGGGTCTGGACTTCACGCTGGCGTTGGAGTTCCTCATGCAAGGCCGCTAGTGCTTCGGCGGGATCCATGGCCTGTTCTTACTGTTAGGGCCAGATGGATGGGTAGACCCTGGAGGTGGATCCACTGGGCCGAACTCCCGGATGAGGGAAAGGAGTCCGGTAGCCGGAGCACTGTAGGTAGCAGGACAGTCCGTGCACTGGGAGAAAATGGAGAAGTCCCTGGGACCACGAGGTCACTGATGGTGGTCCGGGTGACGGAGCTCAGGTTCGGAAGCCGTCAGGCGGGGTCCGGAACCGTAGGAGCGAGATGACGGGTCACCGCAGGGATCCGAGATGGTACGGACTGTCAGGATGGCAGATGGGCAGCGTTCGGGGTTCGAGGTACCGCAGGACCGGATGGCGATGCAGGATCGGCTCTAGAAGACAGAGAGGTAAGTATCTCACAGAACACAAGGAGACCTGACTCCTAGCTTGGGAAAACATGAAGAACAGGCCCCGCTCCCTTGGACATTAACCCCCTATATACCCTGTACCTGTGTGCATCATTTCCTGTTAATTGACACTGGCCCTTTAAGAAAGGGTCAGTGACTGCGCGCGCGCCCTAATGCGCATGCGCGCGGCCCGGGTGCCAGAAGCCAGGGCAGGAAGCTGAGAGGAGGACGCAGGGGAGCCGGCCAGGGACTGGGAAGCCGTCGGGCGCCGGGAGCGGAGACCAGGGGGCCTGGGGAGTACGGGCACCGGAGGCTGGAGAGCGGGGAGCGTGGCAGGTGAGCCGGGGAGCGGAGCAGAGGACCCGGGGAGCGTGACACTATCTAAGCATTGTGCCACTATCATATAATAGAGGGAGATGCCTTCAAATATTAATTTATTTCCAAATCTAACAATTACTGTAGACATACATTGTTCGGTTTGGTGACCCACAGTACATTATGAGCAGTTGTGCAAAATATTTTAAAGGAAACCTGTCATCAGGATTTTCCCTTTAATCTTTGGCCACTATCAGTCAGTCATTATATAGAGCATTCTAAAATACTTTATATAAGTGCGCTGTATAACATAAAATAGATCTTTTATTATACTCACCTGGGGGACAGTTTGATGGCTGTCACTGGTCTTGGTTGTCTCCTTTTTCCATCGCTGTCCTCCTTTACACGTCTTACGTCATCCACACAGAGGCCTCCATTGCGCTCCTGCACAAGTGCACTTTGATCTACCCTGCTAGGGAAAGAGCAAAGTACTGTAATGCACAGTCACAGGGAAAAGTCAAACACCGCCTGCACATGCGCACTTCAATACTTTGATCTGACGTTCACATGTGTCATGGGTAATAGAGTGAAATACTGAGCTTCATGAATAGCACACCACCAAAAAGTAATGCAACAACAATGTATTTATCCAAAAACACACATTTATTAAAAACATGTAAAAACCGGTATCTGATTGCCTATGTAATATTAGGCCACAACCCCCAACGATAGCAATGTAATAAACTGCATGAATAAATAAGATGACCAATACGATTGGGACACTGCAAAGGGGATAAATAACAAAACATGCCCAGTGTTGATAGGGTTAAATGAATGACTTTACTGATGGGCCAAGAGAAGAAATTCTGTGCTGTACAAATATCCACTATTATTAAGTATGCTGTTACCAAGCAGGGTCCCCCTGTAAGAGGTATATGTGCAGATAGGCAGGAATGTATGTGCTAACAAAGAGCCCACATGGTATAGCACAAGTTCCAATGCATATCTTCGCATTAAAGCGGCTTCATCAGAAAAGGCATATAGCCAAACCAAGCTGTAGGCATGTTTTTTAAGGAAAAGAAATTACCTAGATAAGATATTGGGGTGTGGGACATCGGCAATGTCCCACATGATCCCCATGGCAGGCTGCCACATACAGAAAGACTGGAAGTATGGCGCAAGGCAGTGTCTGATGTGTGTGTGGGCATAATCCAGGGTTTGTGGGTCCCCAGTAACTCAGCACATGCACAAGTATGACTGTGTCATGGGTGAGAGACAACCCTGTTGTGTCCGGATAGAAGATCACTGTGTTTGGCTGCACAAACTGCTCCTTGATATTTCATTCCTTCTTCTGTGGTGTGAATGGAGTTCTATGTAGTTTCTCTGATAGGATGAAAGGCCACTTTATACACTGCGATCTCGCTAGCGAGATCGCTAGCGTGTGTACCCGCCCCCATTGGTTGTGCGTCACGAACAAATCGCTGCCCGTGGTGCACAAAATCGCGCGGACCCATCACACTTCTTACCTGCCTAGTGACGTCACTGTGACCGGCGACCCACCTCCTTTCTATGGGGGCGGTTTGTTCGGCGTTACACCAACGTCACTAAGCGGCCACCCAATCGAAGCAGAGGGGCGGAGATGAGCGGGCCAAACATCCCACCCACCTCCTTCCTTCCTCATTGCCGGCGGCCGCAGGTAAGGTGAGGTCCCTCGTTCCTGTGGTGTCACACATAGCGATGTGTGCTGCCGCAGGAACAACGAACAACATCGTACCTGCAGCAGCAATGATAATTGGGAATAGGGGAGCACGTCAACGATTAACGATTTTGCACGTGTTTGCGATGATTTTCTATCGCACGTAGGTGTCACACGCAATGACATCGCTAACGCGGCCAGATCTGCGTCACGAATTCCGTGACCAAAATGACATCGCTTTAGCGATGTCGCTGCATGTAAAGCGGCCTTTTCTCTTTCCCTTTTAGGACCCTGCAGATAATTTTACCTTTCAGCTGCTAATTATTATCCCCATCCATGTGTCCTTATATACCTGCATTACCCCTTGATTTATGCTGAGGATAGAATTTTCTATACGGTCTAGATTAAAAGTAGTCGGTTTGTAATCTCCTGGAAACACGTTGTTGCTTGTTACTGTTGTTCTCCCAAAGTCAGCTTAGAGATAAGTTGTCCATTTGCATTCCACTGTTTGCTTTCCCTGTGTATTCTTTAGGACTCAGAGGGCTTGATAAGTGCTCATCCCGTCCTATCATTACCTAGGGACAAGTTCAGGGTTTGCTAGGGTCTAGGTATCCTGCTCGGTACATAGGAGCAGAACCTATCTAGGGACACCATGGGAGCCAGGGGACAGTGGAAGGTTTATGAGGGATCACCATCTCCCTCTTCCCCTCTTTCCTCACCTCACTTTTTGCTGTTGGTCACATGTAGGTTGGCATGAGGATTCAAATTTCTGCAGTCACATAGATTGACTGCAGACTTTTGGGATAAGCCTAGATAGCCTCTTTTTGACTAGGCTGTTTGTTTTAGGCCTCTGTCATACGTTCGTGCCTACGGTACGTGTTTGCCAGTTTTTTCACGTACCGGAAGCACGTACACACGTGGACATATGATTTCATAATAGTTTGGACACACGTAAGTATTTTGGAATGGAACGTGTGTCCGTTCCGTACTTACGTGTGTCCGTGTGTTTCTCACGCCGACATGTCCACGTTTTCTCCGGCAGCACGAGTGTCACACGGCCCACACCCATACCACACGGATGTAGTGTGGATGCGGTCCCATTTGACACGTGCCGGAGAAACACGTGTCATTATTTTAAATAAAAAAAAACACATACTCACTTCCGCCAGCCCTGCAGAATCTTCTGCTCCAAACAGTTGCTGCTGGCCGCCGCTCATTATGAGCGTGTAAAGGAGGTGGGCGTGCTGTCACGGGCTCTAATCTCTGCCCCTTCGCTCAGCCGGAATCAGTATCAGCGGGGAGTGGGTGGGACTGGAGCCGAAGATCAGAACCCTGAACAACAGCGAGGACCACGTATGTAAATTACCGGTTCTCCATGTGTTGTCCCAGAAAGCACACGGAGAACACACGTGGACTACACGTACTGGAGACACGTGCTTACCACATGCAACACACAGGAAAAATACATGTCTCGCGGCACGTGCGTGATTTCCACGTGAGTGTGGCAGAGGCCTTAAAGAGCACAAAACGCTTCAATATAGTAATAGGAAACCTCAAAGTGTTCAACATTTATCCAGGGCAATTTGAGGTTTTTCAGTATTGAGATTCACAGAAATTTTTTTTTACTATAGAACAAATAGGGAAAGTTCAGCAAAGTTAGACTATTGAAAGTTTAAAAGATTTCTTGCTCTTTGACTAATGTGCAATTAAGGCTTATTCTTCACATGTGCTCATAGCCTCAGTCTTTTTTAATATCTTTAACTATTTTTAAAAGTATAAATAAGGTGTGCAGCACTTTTGTTACCAGGAATAATATCTTAACTCTACGGAACAACAAAAGACCCCAATTACCTTTAATAGGGTCCTTTGCAGACTTTGTATTGGAATACTGTAGTCTAATTTCATATCACTTTTTGTAATAACCTGTTTTTGAGAAACATTTGCATAAACTTGAAAAGTGTTAATGTTATTTAAAATCATCACTTACAATTCACTAGGAATCTTTGTATTGCTATACATTTGCTCTCTTCTTAAATCGTATAACTTCCCAGATTCCCCTGGGGGTTTTTTTTATCTGAGAATTTAGCATTGGAAGTGCTAAACTTATTTTATTTTACTGTTGTTGACCTTGAACAATATGCAGCTTAGTAACACATTTTACAACTAAACCTTTGTGATTTTTATCCAACAGTGAAAATGGGTTTTCCACAAACGTGTTCAGGCTTCAAATATGCAAAGCTGCATTGTCTTAATAGAGCTGTCTTTGTCTAATTTGCCAGTCTAGATTTCATCAATATTGTTCGCTTTTTCTGATTTCAAATTCTTGGATAATGGAAAGAAGTCTCTAAAACTGCTGGACTGAGAATGAAATATGTACTAGCCGGAGGCTATATCTTTCTTTCTGTCGCTAGGAAGTGCTTGTCAATATAATTGCTGTTATCCAGCAAAAGTACTGCACAGACAAAACATAAAAGGAGGAAAACAAATGTGTATCTGTTGGTGTGTTCAATAAAATAATTTTTTTATATGCAACTAATTAGGGAATATGAATGCAATCATCTGACTTGATTTAATTGACTTTTAAACTTCAATGTTTTGAAATTAATTGAAAATGTCAAACTAGTTAAATTATATTAATTCTTTTAGAAAGTACCTTGTTCAGGCCAATGGTTCATGTCTAGTTCACATATTGCACATCAGACATTTTTTTTATCATAATATTATAACTATTAATCTAGGAAACTTGAATGAAGTAATAAAATGTATGAATGAAGTATACAAATATCTTTACAATTTGCATATAGTTTGTGTTTAGAGAAAAAAGTAAAAATAGGATTGTAAGTTTCTTAACACATTACTGACATTAAATATTTCACAACCTAGAAAATGCCTTGTTTTTTATCTGTACAAAGATTTATGTTCAGAAGTTGCAAAAGCAAAATCTACACCAAATCTGCTCATGTGTTTGCAGGACAAACGTAGCATGAAATATATGGATTTTGTATGCTTTTTAGCATGTGTTTATGGTGCTTTTTTCCTACTCATAAGGCCCCTTTCACATGTCAGTGATTCTGGTACGTTTGTGCTTTTTTTTTAAATGTACCAGAATCACTTACATACGCAGACCCATTATAATGAATGGGTCTGCTCACACATCAGTGATTTTTCACTGTACGTGTCTCCGTGCGGCGTACCCGCGTGTCCGTGATTGCCGCACGGAGACATGTCCAATTTTTTCTGGCATCACTGATGTCCCATGGATCACGCAGTGGTGTGGTCCGTGAAACACGTGCCAGAAAAAAACGTGCTTCTAAAATAAAAAGCATTTTAACTCACCCGGTTCCAGCGACGCTCTCTGCAGCCTGTTCTCCCTGCTGCTTCTGAGCAGGCTCATTACTAGGTGAGTTAATCTCTAAGTGCAATCACGGGCCACGGAGAACGGAGCCCGGATTGTACTTAGACAACCCACGTGTGCCGTGATTCACGGCACACGGAGGGACACGTGCGTGTTTTACACGCTAGTGAAAAACGTCAGTTTTTTTCACTGACGTGTGAAACGGGCCTAAGTATGGATAAAATCTGTAGCAAAAACACTGACATAATTGACATGCTTCAGATTTAAATCTGTAAAGCAAGAAATAGGCAACGAGTGCATGAGACTTTAGACGTTTCCTTTTCTTTGCTAGGACTAAGATATCTACACAAAAACACAAAAACAACACAAAAACAAGACAACATCACAAAAAAAACCTCCAAGTGTGCACAGACCCTAGAATTACACTGTGTGCAGAATTATTAGGCAAGTTGTATTTTAGATGATTTTTTTACTATTGATCAACAACTATGTTCTCAATCATCCCAAAAGACTCATAAATATCAAAGCTTAATATTTTTGGAAGTTTGAGTGTTTTTTTTTAGATTTGGCTATTTTAGGAGGATATATGTTTTTGCAGGTAACTATTACTGTGCAGAATTATTAGGCAACTTAATAAAAACAAAATATATTCCTATCTCACTTGTTTATTTTCACCAGGTAAACCAATATAACTGCATAAAATTTAGAAATAAACATTTCTGACATGCAGAAACAAAACCCCAAAAAATGAGTGACCAATATAGCCACCTTTCTTTATGATGACACTCAACAGCCTACCATCCATAGATTCTGTAAGTTGCTTGATCTGTTTACGATCAAAATTGCGTGCAGCAGCCACCACAGCACCCCAGATACTGTTCCGAGAGGTGTACTGTTTTCCCTTCCTGTAGATCCCACATTTTATGAGTGACCACAGGTTCTCTATGGGGTTCAGATCAGGTGAACAAGGGGGCCATGTCATTATTTTCATATTAACATCAGAGGAAGCTTTGGCCCACAATCACCACAGCCACTCCTCACAACTACTCAGCCTTCTTCCTCCAAATCCAGCTTCTCCACCATGATGGAAGATCATCTTTCCACTCTACTCTCAAGATCACATCTCACAACGTGCCTGCTTGATCCACTCCCATCCCACCTCATCCCCAATCTAACCACAGTCTTCATCCCGACCCTAACCCATCTCTTCAACCTATCACTAACAACTGGTGTATTCCCTTCATGCTTTAAACATGCCTCCATCACACCCATCCTCAAAAAGCCCTCCCTTGATCCTTTCTCTGTGTCAAACTATATCCCCATATCACTTCTCCCCTATGCCTCAAAACTACTGGAACAGCATGTCCATCTTGAACTGTCCTCACACCTCTCTTCCTGCTCCCTCTTTGACCGATTACAATCTGGCTTCCGACCCCATCATTCCACTGAAACTGCCCTAACCAAAGTCACTAATGACCTACTAACCGCAAAATCCAAGCGACACTACTCTGTCCTCCTCCTTCTGGACCTGTCCTCTGCCTTTGACACAGTAGCCCACTTCCTTCTACTACAAATTCTCTCGTCTCTGGGCATCATAGACTTGGCGCTATCTTGGATCTCCTCATACTAAACCGACCGAGTTTTCAGCGTCTCCCACTCTCACACCACTTCCTGATCTCGCCCCCTATCTGTCGGTGTCCTCCAAGGTTCAGTTTTTGGACCCCTGCTGTTTTCCATTTACACCATTGGCCTGGGACAGCTCATAGAGTCCCACGGCTTTCAGTCTCATCTTTACGCTGATGATACGCAGATCTACCTCCCTGGATCTGACATCACCTCCCTACTAACCAGAATCCCGTAATGTCTGTCTGCTATTTCATCCTTTTTCTCTGCTCGATTCTTAAAACTGAACATGGACAAAACAGAATTCATTGTCTTTCCTCCTCCTCACTCAACCCGCCCACCTGACATATCCATCAATGTCAATGTCTTCCAGAAACTGGGCTGATTTAATAGTTTAAATAGATCAAATGTGGTGACAGACTTCTTGTAACATTATTGCTATTAATATTTTTATTATACTATTCTTTATTTTTTTTTACAAATGAGCTCATTACATCTCCTTGACGACCATTTTTGTTCATTCCCAGCATATCAATACACTTTTTTTGACAAATTCTAGACAACAAAGATGTCAGTTGGGCAAAACAGTAAATTACTTTATACTTATCTCTATAGACCAGTTTTTAACAAAGAGTAGTGCTTTATTGTTTATTAGATTTCATTACTAGCCATGAAACGGGTATTCTCAAGTTTGGAAATTATCCCCTCATCATGTCACAGAGGAAAACATCCCTATTGTTGGGCGTCAGACTCAAAGAAATTTCCACAAGATGGAAAGATAACCAAGCACAGCCCAAGGATGGATTTTGGTACTCCTATAAGAATTAATTGAGCCACAGTGTGCATGATTGGCCAATAGTCCTTTCACTAGGTGCTCTTTTTTTACTAGCAGCACGGATAAAATGGTCAAGAGAAGTCTATGAGTCTGTGAAAACACGTACAGCACACAAATGACATCCGTGTGATATCTGTGTGCTGTCCGTGTTCTGTCTGTGTAACATGTGCAAAAAATAAAATGCATTCAAGTATGCATTTGTGACGCCCTGGACTAGCCAGGTAGTCACAGGTAGGCCCTTACACAAACACCTCCCAACCTTAATAAGGTGACAGCAGCCAACCTACAAAAACCTTGTCACCTCCCTCTGGGTTTGATGTTCACACCAGGGGGCGGAGCCATGTGGTTGGCTCCGCCCACCGAGGAGTTCACAAGCCCTGAGGCAGGAAAAACAGTGCAGTTCCCGGTGGTGAGCACAGTGTTAGTTCAGTAGATGAGTCTTGACAGTGAAGTGGAGTGGAGTTCAAGTGCAGACCTGTGTCCAGGTCTGCCATAGTCTACACCAGGTGTCTAGGTTGGAGCCCAGTCACCTCTGCCAAGGAAGCAGACGGTGGTGGCTGCCTGCAGGAGCTAAGATTACAGCCGGTGGAACCGTAAGGACCGGGGACGAGTGGTGGCCCGCCGGTACCGAACCGGGGAACCGATTGGAAACCGGAGCACCAGGAGGGGTACTCAGACCCAGTATGAGGCCCAGAAACAACTGGGCTGAGTCAAATCAACTGATTGAGGACTGGACTTTAGGCCCTTTCCCACCTAAGACTCGACTGAAGACAACAGCCCAACCATAGGGGTAGAAAGCCACCGCCCAGGCATCGAGACCAGACGGGCCAGTGTCTGCGGGCAAAAGGGCTCTACCAGCACACACCAGGCTGGGGAGTGGACTACCGTTGCTCAGGCATAGGAGTCATCATTCCTACAAAAGTGAGGTGCAGGAGAAAGGTGGAAACCACCAACCTGAAAAGGGGAAAAGCGCAGCCGGCTGCGGGCACCGTCCACCATCTTGTTTGGTTTATCAGAGACTCCAGCGTGTTTGTGATAGTGAGTACAACAGTGCCTTCGGACCGCGTACCGTGCCGCACCGCACCGACACACCAGCACACATCCAATCCCCCACCTCAGCACCTCCCTCGGACCCCCGGGACAATCATTCCCCTAACCACGGAGGGATCAACACCAAGCTGCGCAACACCGTCCCCGGGAGCCTAGTCAATGGCAGCGGTGGTGTCCATCCATTCACCACAACCCGTGGGTGGCTTCATGAACTCAAATCCCCTACAAACAACCGCGGCTCCGGCCGTGGACCTCCCCACCGAAGTCCCTACGTGTAGCGCCATCCCCATCCAGAGCAACGTGACCCCCGGGTCCGTGAGGAGCTCGAGCCACCCACCGACGAGCACGGATCCGAGCGGCAAAGCAGCCGGCTGAGCCCCGAGGCGGTAAACATTAATGACTTTTATGTGATAAAGATGTGCAAAGATGATAGTTAGCCATATAGATAGCTAGATAATAGGTAGATAGATAGCTACATAGATATATATATATATATATATATATATATATATATATATATATTGATAGATACAGTTGAAACCCGAATTTACCATGCATTATCTAAAAAGATACATGTCCATGTTTTTCTCACTATCTGACATGAAATCAGAATAAACCTTTCCCATTTTAGGTCAATTAGGGACCAAAATTATTTATATTTCCCAAATGCCAGAAAATTGAGAGAGAGAGAGAGAGAGAGAGAGAGAGAGAGAAATAGAGAGAGAATGTTTTAAGTCATTTGTATTACTTTCTGCAAAGTCAAAAGATTACTTACATTTCATTAGTATTTGGTACCATTGCCCTTACACTGTATGACTTGGGTGAAACGTTTTAGAAACCCTTCGACACGCTTCTCACAATAGTTGGTAGGCATTTGGGCCCATTCCTCCTGACAGAACTGAGCCATGTTTCCTCCAAATGTAACGATGGTCATTATGGCTAAACAGTTCAATTTTAGTTTCGTCAGACCACAAGACATGTCTCAGCCAGATTAATGTTTGCAAATACACACAGGAACAAAGACCTTAATTTTCAGTTCTTTATGTTTCTTTTGGAATAATGGCTTCTTCTTATCAGAGTGGCTTTTCAGCTCATGTTGGTACAGTACTCGTTTCAGTGTGGATAAAGGCACAATATAACCAGCTTCCTCTGGCATTTTGACAAGGTCTTTTGCTTTTCACATTCATCTCTGGTACACAGAACTCATCTCCTTCCTGAGAAATATGATGGCTGGACATTCAGATCTCATTTGTACTGATGAACGATGCACTTTCAGGTATCTGGAAATTGCAGCAAAGGATGGATGAAACCAGACTTCTGCAAGTCCACAATTCTCTTCCTGAGGTTTTGGCTGATATTTTTTAACTTTCCCATGATGCTACACATAGAAGCAGTATGTTTCAGGTGTGCATTAAAATACATTCACAGGTGTGTCTCTAGTTAACTCAAATGTTGCTAATGAACCTATCAGAAGCTTCCAAAGACATGACATCTCATAGGCTGTCTCATATTGTTTAACGGCATAGAACTTTTAGTTTATGTAAACTTTTGACTTTGCAGAAAGTAATAAAAATGTTTTAAAACATTCTCTCTCTCATTATTCTGGCATTTGGAAAATATAAATAACTAGCTGTAGCACCCGACATTACCCGGGATAGTAACTGTCTCTCTTTTTCTCTCCCAGTCTCTGTCTGTCTCCCCCTCTGTCTGTCCCTCTATATCTCTGTGTCTGTCTGTCTGTCTCTCTCTGTCTGTGTCTGTCTCTCTCTATCTCTTTGTCTGTCTCTTTCCCTGACTGTCTTTCTGTCACTTTCCCTTTCTGTCTCTCTGTCCATTTCCTTATCTGTCTCTCTATCTCTTTCCCTGTCATTCCCTGTCTGTCTCTTTCCCTATGTCTGTCTCTTTCCCTGTCTTTCTGTCTCTTTCCCTTTCTCTTTCCCTGTCTCTTTCTCTGGCTGCATTGTGATACTGTGGTGTCCCTGAGGCGTCAGGTGCCACAGGGTACTACATCCAGTAACAGGTGCAGCGCTATCCCCAAGATTCCTGGAAGACCAGTGCCGGTAAATACCATTCAAACACACACATCCATGCCCTTTTTCCCCAGACTGGGTAGCAGGCTAGAGACGGACCTGATGGATGGCCACCTATTGGTTGGGACTCATCCAATCCGCTAGTCAGAAACCTGGGAGGGGGGGAGGTGCTAGTCAGTGCAGTGGACAGGAGATGGACATCTTGTCAGATGGTCAGACAGTGAGTCCAA
Organism: Anomaloglossus baeobatrachus; assembly: GCF_048569485.1. Classification (NCBI taxonomy): domain Eukaryota; kingdom Metazoa; phylum Chordata; class Amphibia; order Anura; family Aromobatidae; genus Anomaloglossus; species Anomaloglossus baeobatrachus. Next base: position 385,456,564 of record NC_134358.1, read on the forward strand.
AGTCAGACAGAAAGTCAAACAGACAGTCAATGTGCATACTGAAAGTGTAAAGTGACTTATTGGGCTAAAGGAGTACGGTTGCCAGGGAGAGTACCATGTGAGTACCCACTGGACTAAGTACCAGCGGGGTGCAGAGCCCTAGTTCAGGAAGATGCTTCAAGCTCACCTGATAAATCTGCCCGGTGAGGGGATCATCACGGTTCTTCACCAACGTTAGTGTTCGGGGCGCAGCAGCAAAGAGGGAACCCGGGAACGTGAACAGAGGTCCAACCCAGGAGAGAGGTTCAAGCTGCCTGCCATACAAACCAGGACTGTGACAATAGGAGGGGACAGGGACCTACCAATTGCAGACGGGTGCATGGAAGTAAAGCTCACCAGGTCCCCACACCAGCACTGGAATCAAGGGAATACCAGATTACCTGAGGCCCAGATTGGTAGAGATTAGCACCAGCCGTGTTGCAGCTACTCGAAACCAGTGAGTAAAGCACAAGTTAAACCGTAGCCCCTGTGTTGTTTGAATTCTTCCTACACCTCTGCATCACTAACTCCCACCATACTACAACCACCATCATTGTCCCCTGGGACTTAGCTCTACTTGTGGAAGGCCATAACCTCCAAGCTGCTCAATACCAAGAGCCTCTTCAGTGAGAGACTTTGCAGCGGTGGCTTTCCGCACATAGCTGCATACCGCAACTGGCTTTACGAAAGCACTTTATTTTTATTTTCACCTTTTTTAAGCAACCCCCAGGGTCAGAGAACTGGGCACCGGTCACGCCCGTGACACATACCCGTGATTCAAGGCCTGGGACGGAGTACCCCAAGGCCCTGGGATGCATCTCTTTCCCTGTCTCTTTCTCTGGCTGCATTGTGACATACTAACATTCCATTTAAGGGCGTGGCTGCGCATTCGTCTGCAGTTCTGGCTGCACTGTGGCTACCAGCTCCATTGACTTTAATTGAGGCAGGTTTTTTGGCTTTTTTTACAACTGTAAAGTGCGGGGTTAAAATTTCCCCTCAAAACATAGTCTATGATGTTCCATGAGTCCAGTGGAGTGTTTGTGCAAAATTTCGTGATTGTACATGTGACGGTGCAAATTCCTGTAATGGACATATATACATACATACATACACTCATTATATATTTATAAATTAAATTTTTGATAATTCTAATTGACCTAAAATGGGAAAGATTTATTCTGACTTCATTTCAGACAGTGAGAAAAACATACATATGTGTCTTTTTAGATATAGTGTATGATAAACTTTTGGTATCAACTGTAAACAGAATATACAGCTTTATATTTAACCAATAAATAATTAAAATAAATCACAACATGGGTTTCCCTGTATTTTTGATAATCAACAAAGGTAAGCAGAAAGCTGCGGGCTGATATTATCTGGCTGAAGGTCGATGGTTATTGGGCCCTTCCCAGCCTAAAAATACCAGCTCTCAGCTGCCCTGAAGTGGAGCATCATGAGATGCCCGAATTCTGGTACCTTGCCTCAGCTTTCCCAATTGCCTTGTTGCTTTCGCAGTTGGTATAATGGTTTTTGGGGTTGATGTCAGCTGTGTAGTGTCTAAAAACACAGCTGGCATAAAGCCCTGGTGTTAGTTTTATTTCTTGTCTTGTTTACTTCTTTGTTTGTATGTTTCTATTTTTTTCAGGTTTCTATTTGTGGACTACGATGGATTTGGTGCACTTGAGCAGATTCCCTGGACTATCGTGGACCTGATTTTTTTTTTTTAATAAATTGGCAAAGGAGGGACATTTTGGGGGAGGGTTAATTTCAATAAAGTATTTTGTGTGTCTTTTCTTATTACTGGATTAGTAATAGGGGTGTCTTATAAACACCTCTCTGTTATTTACACCAGGGCTTGATGACAACTATGTTTTTAGACACAACACAGCTGACATCAACTACAAATTCCATTACCCTGATTGCCAAAGTACCAAGGCAATTATTAGAATGGGGGATGATCAAAAGAAATCGGGTTAAATGCTGCGCTAAAAACCACAATCCAAAGATATATCGTGAATTCCTTTTCTTTATTTTCACAGGTCAACGCGTTTCAAAGGCATCTCCACCTTCTTCATCAGGACAAAAGTCAGAAAGGAACAGCTGTTCCTTTCTGACTTTTGTCCTGATGAAGAAGGTGGAGATGCCTTTGAAACGCGTTGACCTGTGAAAATAAAGAAAAGGAATTCACGATATATCTTTGGATTGTGGTTTTTAGCGCAGCATTTAACCCGATTTCTTTTGATCATCCCCCATCCTGTTGCAATATCGGGGCTGCAGCTGACCACTTTTGTATTCATTTATTCCATGCTGACAAGGAGTTGTGCCTGTCACAACTGAAGCAGGTGAGTACCTGTCCTATTCCCTGCACCTATATCTATCGGTTAAAACCCTATGTGCGCTTTCTTTCCACAGTTTTTGCTATCAAGGCAATTATTAGGCAGAGCATTGGTTAAAATGGAAGATCTTTTAGGCTAGCTGATATTTTTAGGTTGGAAAGAGTCCAATAACCATGGACCTTCCTAACCTCATATAAGCTCACAGCTGTCTGCTTTACCTTTGTTGATTATCAAAAATGGGGGGGACCCTCCATCCTTTTTATTTTTATTTAATTATTTACTTATTTTGTTAACAGCTGTACAAATTATATACCTATCTTTTAGCTCTCTATCATCTATCTCTCACATTATCTCTCTATTACACAAGTCTGCAGAAAAAAAAAATTAGGTGACAAGGTTTTTTAATGGATTTAGGGTATTTTGTGGGTATGGAATTAAAAAATACCATTACGTTTGCTGAATTGGCTCATTTTTTGCTAGTTTTTGAGATAATAGACATTCATGAAAATAATGCATTCCCCAATGTGACTTATGTGTGATAATAAATTAAATAGCTTTTGGTCTGTGTTTTGACTCTTTAATAGAGTCTTAGGTAATTAAACATCCAACATAATTATTTAGCATTTCAATTTGTATGCCTACAATGCTATAAATGAAATGTTTTGAAGCTAGAATCCTACTATAAATTTGCTGAGGAAAGAAGTTGGTTACTGTAAAAATTTGTCAGCCCAGTCTTGGTTTATACCCAAAAAGTTCTGTTTTAATAAGTATATAAATACATGTAAAAATTCTGACTTCATCAAGAAGAGCCTATATTAACAATCCTGATGTATTCAGCTATATCTGTGGAGAGTACATGGTTAAAATACAGAGAAGAAATACCACAGTTTATGCGTCGAATATACTTGGCTTATTTTGGAGTACAGCTTGAAAACCAGGATAAGTCTTTGTTCTACATATTGTTTGCAAATCATGTGTAGAGCACAAACGATAGAGGACAAATGGTGGAAGAAAAAGTTTAAACTTTGTTGTGCCAATGTTATGAAGAGAATCATAGTACCACCACAATGATTGGTTTTTTTGTGTTGTAAAGATTAAAGGTTTTAATCATCACAAGAAAGCTTGGTGGGATTATTCTGATTTGGAATCAGCAAGATGACTTATTACACATGACAATGATGTTCCCATACCAGCGCTTGCCACCATACCACACCATCCACTGTCAGACACTGAAGAGAGGCAGGGATTGGAGTGTATGGCAGGTAATAGCAGAGAAAGTGAATTTGAGGGAAGCTCTTTAAGGCTTCAAACATTAAGCCAAAAATAATTCAACTGCATGATTCAAGACTTAAATTCATCCAAGCAAGCATCTGAACTCTTAGCATCCAGACTTAATGAACAAAGTCTTATAAAAGCAGAAATTAAAATTGCAGCCTATTGGACAAAAGAAGAGAGTCTTTTCCCATATTTCAACTAAGAGTAAGAACTTGTATACTGCAATTATATCCCAGGAATTTGTACTTCAAATGGGACTAAATATAATATCGACCTTAAGACTGGCGACTTTTTATAGAACCTTGAAATGTGTTGTATTGCACAATGGTAACCATTATACATCTCTTCGCGTTGCTCATGCAATAAAACTTAAAGAAGAATATGAAAATGTAAAAATCATATTACAGATAATGCAGTATTTTGAACATTAGTGGTCAAATTCTGTTGATCAAAAGATGGTGAACGTCTTGCTTGTTCAACAATTTGGATACACAAAATACCAATGGTTCATGTGTCTCTGGGATAGCTGGGCAAAGCAAGATCATTGGCCAAAAGTGCTATGGCCTACAAGGGAAGAAATGATTGTTGGCGCTGCAAATATCATCCACAAGCTTTGGTGGAGAAGACCAAAATCATTCTCCCACCACTTCATATTAAGCTAGAATTAATTAAGCAATTTGTTAGGGTTTTGGAAAAATTGAGTAATTACTTCAAGTAAATTTGTAGATCTATAAAATAAACTGTAAAATAACTACTTTTTTTTTCAGTACATGTCTAACGGACGACACACACGTTCACACAGATGACACATATGGCCATATGGATGGTCAAAACAAAACGTGCCACACATACGTGGTTTTATTTTTTTGCACACATGTGGAGGATGCCTAAGATACCCTCACTGTGAATCTTGGAAATCATTTTGACACAACATGCTAAAATCTGGAGTTTAATAGAATATAATAATTTATAGCTACCATCTCATTAGGGAATCACCAAAAATAGTATGGCAATCTTTTTTTATGCTTTGTGGTACAGTGCTTTTTTATTCTACCAGCTAATTATTCCAAGAAATAAAATGAACAGGCCGTGGCTGCCAAACCAGAGCTCTCTGAACCTTCTCCAGTCTTTCAGCATTTCCAGTGCTGCATCTGATTAGTATGCTCGGCGCAATATTATGAAACTGCAAAAACCCTTACTGTCGCTCTCATTCATTCCCGCTTGGATTACTGCAACTCTTTATTGATTGGTCTCCCTCGGACCAAACTCTCCCCTCTCCAATCCATCTTGAATGCAGCTGCCAGGGTCATATTCCTGTCCCGCCGCTTCACCGATGCCTCTACCTTGTGCCAGTCACTACACTGGCTACCTATCAGCTACAGAATACAATACAAACTCATATCCCTCACCCACAAAGCTCTCCACAGCTCTGCACCACCATATATCTCATCCATCATCTCTGTCTATCATCCTACCTGCCCCCTTCGTTCCGCAAATGATCTTAGACTAACCTCCTCCATAATATGAAACTCACACCTCCGTCTCCAAGACTTTTCTCGTGCCGCGCCAGTTTTCTGGAATGCACTACCCCAAAGAATGCGACTAATATCCAGCCCCGAAGTTTTTACGCGTACATTAAAAACACCTCTCTTCAGACAAGCTTATCATAATAACTTACTAACCTAACTCTCCCCCGTCCCACCTTTTAAATGCTACTCGTAACCTTCTCTCTCCTATTTCTGTCCTCACATCCTACATACAACCAATAGTACGTAAGGGCACCCAAAAGGTTACTGTCTAAAGAACAGATCATTCATCTTTATATGTAATCAATTAACTAGCATAACAATGGCCGGCCAGATCTACAAGTGTACTTCACCCTTCTTCCCCATAGATTGTAAGCTTTCGAGCAGGGCCCTCATTCCTAGTGTAGCTGTTGAATTATGTACTATTTTGTTTTGTATTTGTCTATACAACCCCCCACCAGATTGTAAAGTGCTGCGGAATATGTTGGCGCTATATAAATAAACTTTATTATTATTATTATTATTATTATTATTATTATGCATCAATGCTCTAAAATATGCAAAAAGTCACCTCTTCAGTTCAGAGGACTCTGAGACTAGAATTTTCAGAAGACAAGGTTTACTAAGTGGTTCTTTCTTCTTGTTTAGGTGTTTAGATACCTTTAGATACCAGGTACAACTCTTTTGCAGGGCATATATAATCAGTGCTTTTAACACTTTAGTTGTACCAGGTATTATCATTGAATCATTACACTCTTTTTTTTTTTTAAATGTATTTTTTTTGTAATCTTCAATGACATCACGTTGGTTCTTTTCATTAAATGAAATGACAGAGTTGCAGATAGGTTTGCAGGGCTATGTTCCTGTAACCACAGACCACTGATGTATCATCTCTGAAATTTTCTGGGTGAAAGCTTTATAAATATAGCATTTATCAGAGGAAATCTGGCAACATTCCACCAAATATTTGTCTACCAGTATTATGGCTTAAAATAATTGGAAATGGGACTTTTTGCATATGCATTCCAGATTCCACCTACACTAATATATTAAACTAGAAGGTGGCCCGATTCTAACGCATCAGGTATTCTAGAGTTTACTGTGTAGTTAATGTATGATTTTTGTTATATATACAGCCATATAATAATAATAATAATAATTTTATTCATTTATATAGCGCTATTAATTCCATAGCACTTTACATACATTGGCAACACTGTCCCCATTGGGGCTCACAATCTAGAGTCCCTATCTGTATGTCTTTGGAATGTGGGAGGAAACCGGAGTACCCGGAGGAAACCCACGCAAACACGGGGAGAACATACAAACTCCTTGCAGATGGTGTCCTTGGTGGGATTTGAACCCAGGACCCCAGCGCTGCAAGACTGCAGTGCTAGCCACTGAGCCACCGTGCCGCCCATATGAAAACGTTTGGGCACCCCTATTAATGTTAACCTTTTTTCTTTATAACAATTTGGGTTTTTGCAATAGCTATTTCAGATTCATATATCTAATAACTGATGGACTGAGTAATATTTCTGGATTGAAATGAGGTTTATTGTACTAACAGAAAATGTGCAATCCGCATTTAAACAAAATTTGACTGGTGCAAAAGTATGGGCACCCTTATCAATTTCTTGATTAGAACACTCCTACTTTTTACTGACTTACCAAACCACTAAATTGGTTTTGTAACCTCATTGAGCTTTGATCTTCATAGGCAGGTGTATCCAATCATGAGAAAAGGTATTTAAGGTGGCCACTTGCAAGTTGTTCTCCTATTTGAATCTCCTATGAAGAGTGGCATCATGGGCTCCTCAAAACAACTCTCAAATGATCTGAAAACAAAGATCATTCAACATAGTTGTTCAGGGGAAGTGTTACACCTCGTGGCTCTCCTGTGGCAAGGAATGAGACAGTCTCCTTGCCTGCCACGAGCGCTCCTGCTCCGCAGCGCCAAAGGTCTGCCAGACTGCGCAGAGTGCAGGAGAAACCTCCTCAGAGAGGCAGCACAAGGGTGACACCTAGTGGTACTCCTGTTGCAAGAAATGAGGCGGTCTCCCATTCCTTGCCTGCCACAGCTCCTCCTGCTCAGCAGCCTCGAAGGTCTGTGAGGTTGCGCAATGTGCAGAGATTTGCTGCTCAGGGAAGCAGTGAGACTCCCGTTATCTCTACACATTGTGAGACCGAGGATCCCGCCTCTATTTCCCAGAGGCAGGAGGGTGAGCATGTGCTATGCTTGGTGGATCCTGATTCGCCCACTGACGTCACACGGCTTGATGACAAGGCTGGTGACGTGGTGAATCCTGACTGGCCAGGCTGGGATGTCGTGGATCCTGATTGGGTCAAGTCCGTCATCTCCGCCTCGCTCCCGCCCTTGGCTGGAGCTACACCTCCTTAAAAGCTCCTCCTGCCATCATGGCGGCGCGCGACTGTCCTTCTATGTTTGGATGTCTGGCAGCGTGCTGCCACGCCACTGCTCAGGCATTATCTTCTTCTGTGGGCTTGGCCCTTGCTGCTTAGGCAGCACCTGGTTTGCAGGCCGTGTCCCTGCCTTGCTGCTCCGGCAGTAGCTCCTTCTACAGGCCGTGTTCCTGTCCCAGGTGAGCTCCTCGAGTCTCCACTGGACTCACCTGGTTATTGAAAGCACACGTGCGTGGGCACCTCTGTGCTACCCTCGTGCCATATTCTCGTGACTTCCACTGGCACACGTGCGTGGGCACCTCTGTGCTTCCCCGTGCAACAGGTACACCGAGCCGTGTGATCCCTGCCATACAACCCACACGGGTTAGGGCAGACCGGTGTACATAGATCATCTGTGACATTCCAGACGATCGCTAGCAGCAACCCGCTCACTCTTCACCCACCATAGCAGCGGTCCCTTACACCGCACAGTGGACCTTGACCGGCGGAAGCTGTCCATTCCCCATCTTAGCACGCTTCCCCGGGTCCCCCTCGTAACATTACGGTCGCGCCAAAGGTCTGGCTATGGCTGAAGAGCAGCAGCAGTTGCTGCGTTATGTGCAGCAGTTGGAATCACGTTTGGCAGCAGTGGAGCAGTCTTCCTCCGACAAGACTGCTCTGACGACAGTCGCCACCCAGGCGGCTACCCAGGCTGTGCTATTGGGCGGAAGGTCTCCTCGCCTTGCGCTTCCAGAGTGCTTTAGCGGGGACAGCTCCGAGTGCCGTGGGTTTATAAACCAAGTTACCACCTACTTAGAGCTGTCCGCGACTCTTTACGCTACCGAGAAGGCGAAGGTAGCCTTCGTCCAGTCCCTGCTCACAGGGAGAGCGCTGAAGTGGTCCACGCCGTTGTGGGAGCGCGGAGATCGGGTGGTGAATAACTTAGCATCTTATCTTGGGGCCATGAGAATGGTGTTCCTCGGGCCTCAAGTCACCCACGACTCCGCGCTGCGCCTCCTACGACTTCAGCAAGGGTCCGCTTCAGTCGGGGACTTTGCCGTACACTTTAGGACACTTGCCGCAGAGCTGGACTGGCCCGATAAGGTCCTTGTCCCTGTGTTCTGGGAGGGCCTGGCAGGGTTCGTCAAAGACGCACTGGCCACGCGTGAGGTGCCTGCTACTTTAGAGTCCTTGATTGTGGTTGCCTCTCGCATAGACATCCGCCAGGCGGAGCGGAGGCTCGAGGTCTCTTCAGCACCCACGTCCTCACGGCCTAAAAAGCGTCTGGCTCCCGTATTCCACCAGACAGGTCTCCCAGCCAGCTCTGTAGGCGACTCCGTGGAGTCAATGGAGGTGTCCAAAGCGGTCTCCTCTACCCCAGGTTCTCGGTCTGGTGTCATCTGCTTTTCCTGTGGGCAGAGGGGACACATAGCTACCCGATGTCCCAAACCGTCGGGAAAAGACAGCGTCTAGTTTCCATCAGAGGGGGGTTACTAGACGCTGCTTCTCCCTCTAGGTTGACTATCAGCGCCCAGTTGCAGTTTGGCACTACTCTCTTCTCTGCTCTGGCCTGCCTGGACTCAGGTGCTGATGGCAATTTCATTTCGACCTCCCTGGCAACCCGATACTCAGTTCCCCTGGTTCTCTTACCCAAGCCACTCAGGGTTCGGGTAGTCAACGGGTCCCTACTAGTCGATCCCATCACCCAGATCACCGTCCCTCTCAGGATGGAAGTACCACCAGGACACCATGAGCAGGTGTCCTTCCTGGTGCTTCCAGGGGGGACGTATGAGATCCTACTGGGCCTCCCCTGGTTGAGACAGCATGCTCCTATACTCAACTGGGCAACAGGGGAGATCTCATCATGGGCAGGATCCTGTAGGGAGCACCTCATGACTACCGAACCACCCGCTACCATTAGGTCGGTTGGGTCCTCAGGGAATACAGGGGAGCCAGGTTTACCGACACCTTATGAGGCCTACAGGGACGTCTTCTCCAAGAGGGCCGCAGATACCCTTCCTCCCCACCGGCCATACGATTGCCGAATAGACCTGAAGCCAGGCTCCGAGCCCCCTAGGGGCAGAGTGTATCCCCTCTCTGCTCCAGAGACGGAGGCTATGTCCAAATATATTCAGGACAGCCTGGCAAAAGGGTTCATTCGCAAGTCTATTTCACCGGCCGGTGCGGGGTTCTTCTTCGTGCAAAAGAAGGAAGGGGATCTACGCCCCTGTATCGATTACAGGGGATTAAATGCAATCACGATCAAAAACAAATACCCTTTGCCCCTCATTACGGAGTTATTTGATCGATTCCGCGGGGCAAAGATCTTCACGAAGCTGGATCTACGCGGGGCGTATAATCTAGTGCGAGTCCGAGAGGGCGATGAGTGGAAGACCGCCTTCAACACCAGGGACGGTCACTACGAGTATCTCGTAATGCCCTTCGGACTCTGCAATGCCCCCGCCGTATTTCAAGACTTTGTGAATGATGTTTTCCGGGATTTGTATCTTTCCGTGGTTGCATACCTGGATGATATCCTTATCTTCTCCCCCGATCTTGCCACCCATCGGAGGGATGTCATCCGAGTACTTAAGAGGCTCCGCACTCATTCGTTATATGCTAAGCTAGAAAAGTGCGTTTTTGAACGTGAATCCTTGCCGTTCCTGGGGTATATCGTGTCCAGTCAGGGGTTAGCAATGGATCCGGGGAAGTTGGAGACAGTGATGAAATGGCCTGAGCCCCGCTCGCTGAAAGCGATCCAGCGATTCTTGGGGTTTATCAATTATTATCGCCAGTTCATTCCCAACTTCTCGACGGTGGCAGCACCCATCATTGCCCTTACCCGCAAGGGCGCTAATCCCAAAGCATGGACACGGGAAACGGTAGAGGCATTTCACACTCTCAAAACTTACTTCTCCAGAGCTCCCATCCTTCATCGTCCAGACATCTCCAAACCCTTTCTACTTGAGGTAGACGCCTCTTCGGTCGGTGCTGGTGCAGTCCTGTACCAGAAAGACGAACGAGGAAGGAAGCATCCTTGTTTCTTTTTCTCCAAGACCTTTTCTCCGGCCGAGAGGAACTACTCCATAGGGGATAGGGAGTTACTGGCGATGAAACTAGCATTCCAGGAATGGCGGCATCTCCTGGAGGGTGCGAAGCATCCATTTGAAGTATTTTCCGACCATAAAAATCTCACATACCTCCAGACAGCACAACGCCTGAACCCAAGGCGTTGGTCCTTGTTCTTCTCCCGGTTCCGCTTTATTATCCGCCACCTGGCCGGTGTGAAGAACGTACGGGCCGATGCCTTGTCACGTTGTATGGTTGTCTTGGAGGAGGACGAGGAGGAGCCTCGTCTTATACTACCCCCGGACAGCTTGAGGATGGTCACTCCCACTTCTTTGGACCAGGTGCCACCTGGCAAGACCCTCGTTCCCCCTTAACTACGGAATGAGGTGCTATCGTGGGCCCATGCCTCCAAGGTCGGGGGTCACTTTGGGGTCAAAAGGACCAGAGACCTTGTGACTAGGCACTATTGGTGGCCGAGACTACCCCAGGACATACAGGAGTATGTGGGAGCCTGTATGTCGTGTGCACAGAATAAGCCGTCCCGGCAGAGACCGGCAGGTCTTCTTCACCCACTGCCAGTGCCGGATCGTCCCTGGGAAGTGGTGGGAATGGACTTCCTGGGAGATCTGCCCAAGTCAGCAGGTCACAAGGTCGTATGGGTCATCACGGATCACTTCTCTAAAATGGTCCACTTGGTGCCTCTCCCACGACTCCCGACGTCACGTGCTCTCGCCACCTTATTCATTAGGCATGTATTTAGGCTGCATGGCATGCCTGACAAGGTGGTGAGCGACCGGGGTCCCCAGTTCGCGTCTCGCTTCTGGAGAGAGCTCTGTAAGCTCCTGCAGATAGAGCTGAACATCTCCTCCGCATACCATCCCGAAACCAATGGACTGGTAGAGAGGACCAATCAGACCTTGGTAACTTACCTCCGCCATTTTATCTCCACGCACCACGACAACTGGGCTAACCTCCTTCCTTGGGCCGAATAATTGCCATTAATAATTCGGTCCATGAATCCTCTGGTCAGACTCCGTTCCTGCTCAATAACGGACAACATCCCAGAATCCCGGTTCCGATGCCCATTACGTCACCCGATCCTAGAGTGGAGGATTGGGCGACCGAGGCCCGGGAGATCTGGGATAACACCCAAGAGGCCCTTAAGAGGGCTAAAGACCGGATGGTGACAACGGCTGATGAGCGCCGCCGCCCTGCACCATCCTTCGCCCCTGGTGACCTAGTGTGGCTGTCCTCTAAGAATGTTAACCTACGGGTACAGGCAGCCAAGTTCGCCCCTAGGTACCTGGGTCCATTTAAAGTGCTAGAGCTCCTTCTACAGGCCGTGTTCCTGTCCCAGGTGAGCTCCTCGAGTCTCCACTGGACTCACCTGGTTATTGAAAGCACACGTGCGTGGGCACCTCTGTGCTACCCTCGTGCCATATTCTCGTGACTTCCACTGGCACACGTGCGTGGGCACCTCTGTGCTTCTCCGTGCAACAGGTACACCGAGCCGTGTGATCCCTGCCATACAACCCACACGGGTTAGGGCAGACCGGTGTACATAGATCGTCTGTGACATTCCAGACGATCGCTAGCAGCAACCCGCTCACTCTTCACCCACCATAGCAGCGGTCCCTTACACCGCACAGTGGACCTTGACCGGCGGAAGCTGTCCATTCCCCATCTTGGCACGCTTCCCCGGGTCCCCCTCGTAACAGGGAAGGATACAAAAAGTTATCTCAGAGATTTAAACTGTCAGTTTCCACTGTGAGGAACATAGTAAGGAAATGGAAGAACACAGGTACAGTTCTTGTTAAGCCCAGAAGTGGCAGGCCAAGAAAAATATCAGAAAGGCAGAGAAGAAGAATGGTGAGAACAGTCAAGGACAATCCATAGACCACCTCCAAAGACCTGCAGCATCATCTTGCTGCAGATGGTGTCACTGTGCATCCGTTAACAATACAGCACACGTTGCACAAGGAGAAGCTGTAAGGGAGAGTGATGCGAAAGAAGCCGTTTCTGCAAGCACGCCACAAACAGAGTTACCTGAGGTATGCAAAAGCACATTTTGACAAGCCAGTTACATTTTGGAAGAAGGTCCTGTGGACTGATGAAACAAAGATTGAGTTGTTTGGTCATACAAAAAGGCCTTATGCATGGAGGCAAAAAAACACAGAATTTCAAGAAAAGCACTTGCTACCCACAGTAAAATTTGGTGGAGGTTCCATCATGCTTTGGGGCTGTGTGGCCAATGCCGGCACCGGGAATCTTGTTAAAGTTGAGGGTCGCATGGATTCAACTCAGTATCAACAGATTCTTGACAGTAATGTGCAAGAATCAGTGACGAAGTTGAAGTTACGCAGGGGATGGATATTTCAGCAAGACAATGATCCAAAACACCGCTCCAAATCTACTCAGGTATTCATGCAGAGGAACAATTACAATGTTCTGGAATGGCCATCCCAGTCCCCAGACCTGAATATCATTGAAAATTTGTGGGATGATTTGAAGCGTGCTGTCTATGCTCGGCGACCATCCAACTTAATTGAACTGGAATTGTTTTGTAAACAGGAATGGTCAAATATACCTTCATCCAGGAACCAGGAACTCATTAAAAGCTACAGGAAGCGACTAGAGGCTGATATTTTTGCAAAAGGAGGATCTAGAAAATATTAATGACACTTTTATGTTGAGGTGCCCATACTTTTGCAGCGGTCAAATTTTGTTTAAATGCGGATTGCACATTTTCTGTTAGTACAATGAACCTCATTTCAATCCAGTAATATTACTCAGTCCATCAGTTATTAGATATATGAAACTGAAATAGCTGTTGCAAAAACCCAAATTGTAATAAAGAAAAAAGGTTAACATTAATAGGAGTGCCCAAACTTTTTCATATGACTGTATAGATGTTGTTGTGTGTAGTTGCCAAGTGTTTGTGTAGGGCGCTGTAAATGTTCTGGGTGTTGTCTGGGTGTGGGGGGGTGTGAGAGCGGTGTTGTTTGTGTGTTGCGTTGTGTGTATTGCGTTGTTTGTGGAGCGCTGTGTGTCTGCAGTGTTGTCTGTGTGTTGCGCGGTTTGTGTGGGTGTGGGGTGCATGTGTGTATTTTGAGGGGAGGTATGTTTTGTGCAGTGTGTGTGTGTTGCGCGGTGTATGCGTATATTTGTGTGTGCCGCGGTGTTTCTGTGTTGGGTGTTGTGTGTGTGCGGCATTGTCTGTTTTTGTGGGTGTCTATGTAGGGCGGTGTTTTTGGTTCTCAGTGTGTGTGGTGTGTTGTGTGGTGCGCGTGTGGCGGTGTGTGTGTGTGTTTTGGGGGGAGATGTGCACCCCCATCGTGCTCCATCCCCCATGCTGCGCACCCCTCATCATGCTTCATCCCTCATGCTGCGCACTCCCCATCGTGCTCCATCTCCCATGCTGCGCACCCCTCATCATGCTCCATCCCCCATGCTGCGCACCCCCCATCATGCTTCACCCCCCCATGCTGCGCACCCCCATCGTGCTCCATCCCGCATGCTGCACACCCCCCATCGTGCTCCATCCCCCATGCTGTGCAACCCCCATCGTGCTCCATCCCTTATGCTGTGCACCCCCCATTGTGCTCCATCCCCCATGCTGCGCACCCCCCATCGTGCTCCATCCCCCATGCTGCGCACCCCCCTATCGTGCTCCATCCCCCATGCTGCGCACCCCCCATCGTGCTCCATCCCCCATGCTGCGCACCCCCCATTGTGCTCCATCCCCCATGCTGCGCACCCCCCATTATGCTCCATCCCCCATGCTGCGCACCCCCAATTATGCTCCATCCCCAATGCTGCGCACCCCTCAGAGAGGTGTATAATAGGAGGACTATAATAGGAGGAGTAGTCCTGAGGAGAGAGAAGTATAATGGGAGGAGTAGTCCTGGAAGTGAGGAGTATAATAGGAGGAGTAGTCCTGGGGAGAGAGGAGTATAATGGGAGGAGTAGTCGTGGGGAAAGAGGAGTATAATGGGAGGAGTAGTCCTGGGGAGAGAGGAGTATAATGGGAGGAGTAGTCGTGGGAAAAGAGAAGTATAATGGGAGTAGTAGTCCTGGGGAAAGAGGAGTATAATGGGTGTAGTAGTCCTGAGGAAAGAGGAGTATAATGGGAGGCGTAGGCCTGGGGAAAGAGGAGTATAATGGGAGGAGTAGGCCTAGGAAAAGAGGAGTATAATGGGAGTAGTAGTCCTGGGGAAAGAGTAGTATAATGGAAGGAGTAGTCCTGGGGAAAGAGGAGTATAATTGGAGTAGTAGTCCTGGGGAAAGAGGAGTATAATGGGAGGAGTAGTCCTGGGGAAAGAGGAGTATAATGGGAGGAGTAGTCCTGGGGAAAGAGGAGTATAGTGGGAGTAGTAGTCCTGGGGAAAGAGAAATTTAAATGGGAGGCGTAGGCCTGGGGAAAGAGGAGTATAATGGGAGTAGTAGTCCAGGGGAAAGAGGAGTATAATGAAAGGAGTAGTCCTGGGGAAAGAGGAGTATAATTGGAGTAGTAGTCCTGGGGAAAGAGGAGTATAATGGGAGGAGTAGTCCTGGGGAAGGAGGAGTATAATGGGAGGAGTAGTCCTGGGGAAAGAGGAGTATAGTGGGAGTAGTAGTCCTGGGGAAAGAGGAATTTAAATGGGAGGCGTAGGCCTGGGGAAAGAGGAGTATAATGGGAGGAGTAGGTCTGGGAAAAGAGGAGTATAATGGGAGTAGTAGTCCTGGGGAAAGATGAGTATAATGGGAGGAGTAGTCCTGGGGAAAGAGGAGTATAATGAAAGGAGTAGTCCTGGGGAAAGAGGAGTATAATGGGAGGAGTAGTCCTGGGGAAAGAGGAGTATAATGGGAGGAATAGTCCTGGGGAAAGAGGAGTATAATGGGAGTAGTAGTCCTGGGGAGTATAATGGGAGTAGTAGTCTTGGTGAAAGAGGAGTATAATGGGAGGAGAAGTCCTGGGGAAAGAGGAGTATAATGGGAGGAGTAGTCCTGGGGAAAGAGGAGTATAATGGGAAGAGGAGTCCTAGGGAAAGAGGAGTATAATGGGAGGGGTAGGCCTGTGGAAAAAGGAGTATAATGGGAGTAGTAGTCCTGGGGAAAGAGGAGTATAATGGGAGGAGTAGTAATGGGGAAAGAGGAGTATAATGGGAGGAATAGTTCTGGGGAAAGAGGAGTAAAATGGGAGTAGTAGTCCTGGGGAGTATAATGGGAGTAGTAGTCCTGGGGAAAGAGGAGTATAATGGGAGGAGTAGTCCTGGGGAAAGAGGAGTATAATGGGAGGAGTAGTCCTGGGGAAAGAGGAGTATAATGGGAGGAGTAGTCCAGGGGAAAGAGGAGTATAATGAAAGGAGTAGTCCTGGGGAAAGAGGAGTATAATTGGAGTAGTAGTCCTGGGGAAAGAGGAGTATAATGGGAGGAGTAGTCCTGGGGAAAGAGGAGTATAATGAAAGGAGTAGTCCTGGGGAAAGAGGAGTATAATGGGAGGAGTAGTCCTGGGGAAAGAGGAGTATAATGGGAGGAATAGTCCTGGGGAAAGAGGAGTATAATGGGAGTAGTAGTCCTGGGGAGTATAATGGGAGTAGTAGTCTTGGTGAAAGAGGAGTATAATGGGAGGAGTAGTCCTGGGGAAAGAGGAGTATAATGGGAGGAGTAGTCCTGGGGAAAGAGGAGTATAATGGGAAGAGGAGTCCTAGGGAAAGAGGAGTATAATGGGAGGGGTAGGCCTGTGGAAAGAGGAGTATAATGGGAGTAGTAGTCCTGGGGAAAGAGGAGTATAATGGGAGGAGTAGTATTGGGGAAAGAGGAGTATAATGGGAGCAGTATGCCTGGGGGGAGCTGTATAGGTGCCCAACATCTGCCGGGGGCGGGGCCGAGTGAGCCGCCGGGGGCGGGGCCGAGCGGGCCACCGGGGTGTGGCCGAGCGGGCCAACGTGTGGCGGGGGCGGGGCTGAGCGGGCCAACGTGTGCCAGGGGCGGGACCGAGTGGGCCAACGTGGGCCAGGGGCGGGGCCAAATGGGCCACCGGGGGCGGGGCCGAGCGGGCAATGTGTGCCGGGGCGGGGCCGAGCGGGCAAATGTGTGCCAGGGTGGGGCCGAGCGGGCGAGGCGTCAGCCTATGCCGGTTCCCTGCACATGTGTTCCGGGAGCTGGGGTAAGCTAGTAACCATGATACACATCAGGTAACTAAGGGAAGCGCTTCCCATAGTTACCCGATGTGTATTATGGTTACCAGCGTACACCGGCTCCGTCATGATCCCAGCATCGCAAGGTTATGTCTGGGCTGGGTTGCCGGTGTGGACTCCTGGGAGTGCAGCAGTCACCTGGGAGTTGGGGCTTCGTTTGAATTCAGGGGAAGGGGCGTGGCCGAGCGGGCGATGCGTGCGGAGGGCCTGGGCGAGTAGTCAATCCGTGCAGGGGGCAGAGCCTGGGCGAGCGGCCAATCTGTTCGGGGGGCGGAGCCGAGGCGAGCGGCCAATGCAACGGTTGTCACTGTAACGACATAATTTTGGAGCAAGACAGACAGACAGACAGACAGACAGAATAAGGCAATTATATATAGAGATGAGTGGAGCTTAGCAGAAAGTAGACTTAGCCAACCACAGAGGACAAATGCAACATCATTTATGGCCTGAAAGATGTTTAAATTATAGCAGTATTGTACTCCAATGTGTACAGCTGCTGGCAGATGCACCAAATTCTCTAGGATGCTTTGGTGAAACCAGAGCAGATACGTATGTTGCAGAATAATTGTCATACAGAGTTTTGCACAAATTTCTCCCACTGTCATGACGGCGTTGGACTCTGTTCAGATTGTAGACTCTGACACTCCACCCGATGGTGTCTCTAGTGTCTGGGATCAACATAGGCAGACTCTTGAGTCTACCTGATGTGTGCTGATTCATAGGTTAGCAAGAGTTCATCTCTGCTGGTCTGCTTGCTCCTTTGATCACATGTTGTAGGGAAGTCTACATGATCTGCGCCACACCTATTTCTTCAATCCTTCAAGCCATGCCAGCTATAGTTTGTTCTATGTTGTTCTGTGAGGTCTTATGTCCCAGCATGTCTATTTAAAGTTGGGCTTATTTGCTAGGTGCAGTTGTGGAGTTGAACACTGTTGTTTTGTAGTTTCCTTTTTGCTATTTCTTTCCTCCTGTCTATTATTGTCTTATCCTCTATGTGTGTGCTGATGGCAGAGTTTTGTTTTTTCCTTGTCTGTCTTTATCTGTGGATATCATCACACTCCTGTCCTGTCCCTCGCTGGTAGGAGAGGAAGACCAGGACTGGTCAGTAGCAGGGCCAGGAAGGTGACTCAATCATCTCCACCATCAGGAGTATCCCTGATGTTAGGGATAGTGTGTGTCTCCCTAGCTTAAGGGACAGATTAGGAGCCTCAGTTCCCCAATATCCCATAGTCATCATGACAATAATTTACAGCAGCAACAGACATAAGTGGGGATCTGAGTATCTAGGGGTCAAGCCACTTCTATATTTGTCAATGGCACTAAGCATAGAAGGAAAAATATTTTTTTCCAAGATTTAGATATATGTGAATGAAATACAAAATATGGTATTTAGCCTCCAGGTCTTTTAGGGACCCGACAATATCCCTTTTTTTTGCTTTTTGAATGATCACACAAAATGTCATGATCATTAAGAAAGATAATTTCCAAAATCTTTCAACCTTCCATGATTTTGCAATAAAAAGTGTTGGAAGTTGTAAAAACTGAGTTTCCTTCCAAAAGGTTTGATTTTCTGTGGTTTATGATCCTCCTCATTCAAGAGAGAAAACAATTAAGTATGAAGATTTAACTCCAAGAATATCTAATTGAGTTATACACCTTTCCAGATAGGACACGGAGAGCTGTAATGTTATACAATGAACAAAACAAATATCACTATAATGCAAATTTTACGGTATTTTTTAATTACCAGACTTTGGTTTGAAAGGGTAATATTACCCTCTGGTAACCTAGGCATAGCTAACTGAATTCCATCATTTATAACAGTTTATAAAAGTCAATCTGCCTCACTGTTACGATATTTTTTAAGACTGTGCAATTATGTGTTTATGTGTAACATTCACAATATATGTTTACATTAGTTTCTAATTGTTTTTTATTATTTATATTTTTATATAACTATTGCATACTAATAATCAAGTTAACTATGCATGCATGTCATTAAGCGTGCTGCTTTGTTTGCCATGATCAAACTTCCAGAGTTGTATTGGTGGTATGATGGCTTCCTACACTAATGAGGTCAATGACATACATTTGATTGTAATGGCAAATCTTATACAGTGCCCTTTATTGTCATCTTCATTTTTAAAATCTTAGCTTCTGGCAAGCAATGACATAGATATTTAGAGGTGTTTCCCAATAATGCAATATTTATTACCGTATGGTTGAGTTTAACCACGGCCCAATCATCTGCAAACAAGTCCAGGGGCTGTCCATTGTCCAAAGTGTATGAACACCATAGCCCCATACACTATGTGCTGCCCATTCTGGTGCACTGCAGCTCAACTCTTGCTGAGCTAAATAGGATCTGAGCTGCAGTACTCGAGAATAGGGATGAGCAAACCCGAACTAAAATTCTGGGTTCGTACAGTACACCTAGTGATTCATTTTCATGCAAAATCTTATGAAGGTTTCTGTATATCTGAAGTGCTGAGTGACATTTCGAGAATGTGCCAGGTGTCTACTTTCATAAAATATACAGGTACTAAAAAATGTTTATTTTGTAATGTAGGCTATATACATGTCAAAAGTGCAAAAATTCTCTTGATTCCCATGAGTGTGAAATGATGAAAAAACTCTTGTAGCCAGTACCTTAGCTACCTTGGGGGAATAGGGGGCATTTTTCCTGGGCCACTACTCAAACAGTTCCACCTGGTGCCACTGGTACCCTTAGGCGGGCTTTGCACACTACGACATCGCAGGCCGATGCTGCGATGCCGAGTGCGATAGTCCCCGCCCCCGTCGCAGCAGCGATATGTGGTGATAGCTGGCGTAGCGAAAGTTATCGCTACGCCAGCTTCACACACACACTCACCTGCCGTGCGACGTCCCTGTGGCCGGCGACCCGCCTCCTTGTTAAGGGGCGGGTCGTGCGGCGTCACTGCGACGTCACATGGCAGGCGGCCAATCGGAGCGGAGGGGCAGAGATGAGCAGGATGTAAACATCCTGCCCACCTCCTTCCTTCCGCATATCCTACGGAAGCCGCAGTGACGCCGGTAGGAGATGTTCCTCGCTCCTGCGGCTTCACACACAGCGATGTGTGCTGCCGCAGGAGCGAGGAACAACATCGGACTGTCGCGTCAGCGTAATTATGGATTACGCCAACGCTGCAGCGATGATACGATTACGACGCTTTTGCGCTCGTTAATCGTATCATCCAGGCTTTACACACTGCGATGTCGCATGCGATGCCGGATGTGCGTCACTTTCAATTTGACCCCACCGACATCGCATCTGCGATATCGCAGTGTGCAAAGTGCCCCTTAACTGTATCGGTTAACAGCTAAGCTGTGCGGTAGAGCAGAGGGACATGATCTCCCTGCACTACCATACTCTGGCAGGGTGATGCACAGACAGAAATGCTGGCACACGCAACGGATGTCAGAGTACTGATACGATGACATGTGGACTTGTCAGGGTCCTGGATTATCATATGTTACCTTACTTAAAATGTGTGTTGTGACTGTGGAGGCATCATAACTTATGGGAGCCCTCATATATTGTAGAGATTGCTGTGGAGGGCCATCATAGAGTGTGGAGGCTACTTTAGATGGCCCTCATACATACAGTGTGGGGGATATTGTAGGGGCCCTCATACAGTGTGAAGGCTACTGCAGAGGGGGTCCTCTACAGTGTGGAGGCTACTGTGGGAGCCCTCATACAATGTGAGGGCTATTGTGGGTGGCCCCCATGCAATATGGGGATACTGTGGGGACACCTCATACAGTGTAGGTACTACTGTGGGAGCCGCAATAAAGTGTGGGGGCCATTATATAGCAAGGGAACTAATGTGAGGGCCACTATAAAGTTTCGGGTCTACTATGGGGTCTATCATAAGGTGTGAGGACTACTTTGGGGACCATTAAACAGTGTAATATCTAATGAAGGGGCCACTATTGGGTGTGGGAGCTAGTGTGAGGGCCATTATACAGTTTGGGGGGATACTGTAGGGGCCATTATATAGTGTGTGGGCTACTATGTAAGCTGTTATATAGTGTCTGGACTACTAGACATTAAACAGAGTGGGGTATAGTGGTGGTCAGGGCCGCCACTAGGAATTTCAGGGCCCCATACCGGCAAGATTTTCAACCCCCCTTGGGAATCCGCCCAGGCTCCACCCCCTCAAACCTCCTACAGTCTCCATTTAGATATATATGTCCCATCCTGGGCCCCTCCTGCTATATACATAACCCTCCTGGGCACATTCTGGAATATACAGTGCCTTGCAAAAGTATTTGGCCCCCTTGAATTTTTCAACCTTTTCCCACATTTCAGGCTTCAAACATAAAGATAAAATGTTAATGTTCTGGTGAAGAATCAACAACAAGTGGGACACAATTATGAAGTTGAATGAAATTTATTCCTTATTTTAAACTTTTTTAAAAAATAAATAACTGAAAATTGGGGCGTGCAATTTTATTCATCCCCTTTAAGTTGATACTTTGTAGCGCCATATTTTGCTGTGATTACAGCACAAGTTTCTTGGGGTATGTGTCTATCAGTTTTGCACATTGAGACGCTGAAATTCTCGCCCATTCTTTCCTTGTAAACAGCTGGAGCTGAGTGAGGTTGGATGGAGAGCGTTTGTGAACAGCAGTTTTCAGCTCTTTCCACAAATTCTCGATTGGATTCAGGTCTGGACTGTGACTTGGC
This sequence comes from Anomaloglossus baeobatrachus, assembly GCF_048569485.1. Lineage (NCBI taxonomy): Eukaryota > Metazoa > Chordata > Amphibia > Anura > Aromobatidae > Anomaloglossus > Anomaloglossus baeobatrachus. Next base: position 385,478,084 of record NC_134358.1, read on the forward strand.
CATTCTTACACCTGGATACGTTTATTTGTGATCCATTTCATTGTAGATTTTCCTTTATGTTTTGATCATTGTCTTGTTGGAAGACAAATCTCCGTCCCAGTCTCAAGTGTTTTTCAGACTCCAACAGGTTTTCTTCAAGAATGGTCCTGTATTTGGCTCAATACATCTTCCCATCAATTTTAACCATCTTCCCTGTCCCTGCTGAAGAAAAGCAGGCCCAAACCATGATGCTGCCACCAGCATGTTTGACAGTGGGGATGGTGTATTCAGGGTGATGATCTGTGTTGCTTTTACGCCAAACATATCGGTTGGCATTGTGCCCAAATAGTTTGATTTTGGTTTCATCTGACCAGAGCACGTTCTTCCACATGTTTGGTGTCTCCCAGGTGGCTTGTGGCAAACTTTAAACATTTTTTATGGATATCTTTGAGAAATGGCTTTCTTCTTGCCACTCTTCCATAAAGGCCAGATTTGTGCAGTGTACAACAGATTGTTGTCCTATGGACAGACTCTCCCATAGAGATGAGCGAACCGATCCCGGTTCGGCTCGAGTTCGGTTCGCCGAACAGAGGTCTCGTTTGAGTTCGGTTCGTCGAACGTTCGACGAACCGAACTCGAACTGCATAGGAAACAATGTCAGGCAATCACAAACACATAAAAACACCTAGAAAACACCCTCAAAGGTGTCCAAAAGGTGACAAACAACTCACAACACAACACAAACACATGGGAAAGTGACAAGGACATATACTCATGCGAAAACAAAAGAGCTGGACAAGGAAAAAGAGGAGGAGACACAGATATAGGCATGGCACGCCCTTCTAAAATCATGTAAAACACCGCAAGGTGACTCCAAGCGAAGTCTCCCTTTTTTCCAAAAATTGTGCCCCACACACACCCACCCCTTCAGTGGCAGCACTTGTGCCCCAGTTGTACACTTCACAGCTAGATTTGCATCAAGCACATTCAAAAATACGCCATGCTTAACCGTCCCCAGGATGACACCGGGGTAGGTAGCAAAATCTTTCCTGATCCCAGCTCTGTGCATCTTGGATCATTTTTAAAAACAATGTAAGCAAGGGTTACTCCAAGTGGAGTCTCCCTTTTTTTCCAAAAATTGGGCTCCAGACACACCCACCCATTCAGTGGCAGCACTTGGGCCCTAGTTGTACACTTCACAGCTAGACTTGCATCAAGCACATTCAAAAATACGCCATACTTAACCGTCCCCAGGATGACACTGTTACGGTTGCTGTGGCTCTGGAGACTATGTCCGGATTTCTTGCTACTGCACATGTGCAAGCGCTGGAGACCAAGTCCTATCTTGGAGCCATTGCACATATGCGGGTGACATCATCGCTGACATGAGGTCACATGTCTCTGACACCTTCTAAGCTGATTGGTCGCTGGTCATGTGCTTGTGACGCTTTGCTCGGTGATAGGCCAGCGTGACGTCATTGCTGTCATTCTGGCAGCGGATTGGCTCTGGTGTCCTCCATCTTGGATGAGGCACAGAGTCTATATAAGACCCTGACGCATGCCGCCCGGCGCTCAGACCTCTTGGTTCATGCATGAGGGTAGACGCCCTGTGCACGTCCCTCTAGGCATCTCTCTGTCTATGTTAGGTGAGCACTACTGGCAGGGTAGCGTTCTTATACCTTACAGCTTCGGCTGCAGTCCGTATCCTTACCTCTTAGTGGAGCGGACATAGGCAGGTGCCTGAGGCACATGGTCCGGCTGGGTCTTGTGATTCTACTCGTAGGTGGACGTTGCCGCTAGGGTAACGTTCCTTATACTGCGTCTGGCAGTTGTTCGTATCCTCGCACACTAGGGGAGCGAACAGAGCGGCTTATGCTGCTGTCCGTCTCTTTTGCACCACTAGAAGAGCGGACCTAGGAAGGTGCCATATCTAATGGTTCGTGTCCTCGCACACTAGTGGAGCGAACGCAGGTAGGAGCTTTGTGCGGCTTACGCTGCTGTCCATCTCTTTTGCACCACTAGAAGAGCGGACCTAGGCAGGTGCCATATCTAGTGGTTCGTGTCCTCGCACACTAGTGGAGCGAACGCAGGTAGGAGCTTTGTGCGGCTTACGCTCCTGTCCGTCTCCTGGCACCACTAGAGGAACGGACCTAGGTAGGTGCCATTTCACACTCACTGCTTTTGTCTTTGTGATATTTAACACAGACCATTCCACACGCCCTCCAAGTAAGGGTATTGCTTTATTTTCTAATTATATTCCTCTGTGAGTTTAACAGAGGTATTGCACTCTGCACTTGTGCTATTATTTTTTACAGTGGTACACTTATATACCCCTTATGCTCTGCCATAGTCTGCAGCAGAGTCTTTGCACGGTGGACCCTGACTATCTGACATTACTTTAGGTTTATTATCAGACAGCCCCCCGTAACAGACACCGGGGTAGGTAGCAAAGTCTTTCCTGATCCCAGCTCTGTTCATCTTGGATCATTTTTAAAAAACACAGCAAGTAAGGGTTACTCCAAGCGGAGTCTCCCTTTTTTTCCAAAAATTGTGCCCCACACACACCCACCCATTCAGTGGCAGCACTTGTGCCCCAGTTGTACACTTCACAGCTAGATTTGCATCAAGCACATTCAAAAATACGCCATACTTAACCGTCCCCAGAATGACACCGGGGTAGGTAGCAAAGTCTTTGCTGAACCATGACTTGTTCATCTTGGCTCCTTTTAAAAAACACAGCAAGCAAGGGTTACTCCAAGCGGAGTCTCCCTTTTTTTTATAAAAATTGGCCTCCAGACACCCACCCATTCAGTGGCAGCACTTGGGCCCTAGTTGTACACTTCACAGCTAGACTTGCATCAAGCACATTCAAAAATACGCCATACTTAACCGTCCCCAGGATGACACCGGGGTAGGTAGCAAAGTCTTTCCTGATCCCAGCTCTGTTCATCTTGGATCATTTTTAAAAAACACAGCAAGTAAGGGTTACTCCAAGCGGAGTCTCCTTTTTTTTCCAAAAATTGGGCCCCACACACACCCACCCATTCACTGGCAGCACTTGTGCCCTAGTTGCAAACAGGATGTTTTGATTTGCATCAAGCACATTCCAAATCCACAAGCATTTACTCTCCCCAGGATGACACAGGGCTAGTAAATTCCTTGTGGATCCATGACTTGTTCATTTTGATGAACGTTAGTCTGTCCACGTTGTCACTGGACAGACGCGTGCGCTTATCTGTCAGCACACACCCAGCAGCACTGAAGACACGTTCAGAGACAACGCTGGCAGCTGGACACGACAAAATCTCCAAGGCGTAACTGGAGAGCTCTGGCCATTTTTCAAGATTTGAAGCCCAAAATGAGCAAGGCTCCATTTGCAAAGTCATGGCATCGATGTTCATTTGGAGATACTCCTGGGAGATTCACTCCCTGCACCTGCACGGTTGTTTGGTGGAAAAGCCGAGCCAAGATCGAGTAACAGCTTCTGCTGATACTCCTGCATACGTGCGTCCCTTTCTATGGCTGTAATTATGTCACAAAATTTGGACTTGTACCGGGGATCTAATAGTGTGGCAAGCCAGTAGTCATCATCACTTCTAATTTTGACAATACGAGGGTCATGTTGGAGGTAGTGCAGCAAGAAGGCACTCATGTGTCTTGCGCAGCCATGCGGACCAAGTCCACGCTGTGTTTGTGGCATAGAGGTGCTACCCGTTGTTTCTTCCTCTGACATCTCCCCCCAACCTCTTTCAACTGAAATTTGACCAAGGTCTCCCTCATCCGCTGAGTCTTCCATGTCCATGGACAGTTCGTCCTCCATTTCTTCATGTTCTCCTGCACCTTCCTCAACATTTCGCCTGCTACCATGCGCCCTTGTTGATCCCTGTCCCCCATGGTCCCATGCCTGCCGCGTTGGTGATGATGAACGTCTGGACCTTGGTGATGTTGTTGTCTCTTGCGCATATGAATCCTCCTGTAGTTCCTCCCCTTCCTGTTGTCCCACCCCCTGACTCCGAATAGTGTTTAGCGTGTGCTCCAGCATGTAAATGACTGGAATTGTCATGCTGATAATGGCATTGTCAGCGCTAAACATATTCGTCGCCATGTCGAAACTGTGCAGAAGGGTGCATAGGTCCTTGATCTGAGACCACTCCATCAGGGTGATCTGCCCCAACTCTGCATCTCGTTGGCCCAGGCTATATGTCATGACGTATTGCACCAGGGCTCGGCGGTGCTGCCACAGTCACTGTAACATGTGGAGAGTCGAATTCCAGCGTGTCGGCACATCGCATTTCAGGTGATGAACCGGCAGGCCGAAAGACTTCTGGAGCGATGCAAGTCGCTCAGCTGCAGCGGTTGAACGGCGGAAGTGAGCAGACAGTTTTCGTGCCCTGGTCAGAAGGCCATCTAGGCCGGGATAGTGTGTTAAAAATTGCTGGACAACAAGGTTCAACACGTGAGCCATACAAGGCACGTGTGTCACCTTGCCCAGGCGAAGGGCCACACCCAGGTTTGCAGCATTGTCGCACACGGCCTTACCAGGCTGCAGGTTGAGTGGAGACAACCATTTATTAAACTCGGACCGCAGAGCTGACCACAACTCCTCAGCTGTGTGACTCCTATTCCCAAGACATGTCAAGCTAAAGACCGCCTGATGCCGTTCCGCTCTGCTGCCAGCATAGTAATGAGGGGTGCGTGATTCCTTCTGCGCAGTGAGAACGCTGGTGGCCTGACCAGGCAGGCTTGGGGCGGAGGTGGAGGACCCAGATGAGGTGGAGGAGGCAGAAGCAGTGGCGGAACTTGGACAGACAGAGGATTGACACACAAGTCGTGGGGACGGAAAGACTTGTGCAGCAGACCCTTCACCATCTATCACCATAGTTACCCAGTGCCCAGTCAGCGACATGTAACGTCCCTGTCCATGCTTACTGGTCCAAGTATCGGTGGTGAAATGCACCCGTTCACACACAGAGTTTCTCAAGGAAGCGGTGATGTTGTGTGCGACATGGTGGTGTAGCGCGGGCACACCTTTCTTAGAGAAGTAGTGGCGACTGGGCATCAGGTACTGGGGCACAGCGACAGACATAAGGTCTCTAAAATCCGGTGTGTCCACCAGGCGGAAAGGCAGCATTTCGGTAGCCAAGAGCTTACAGAGGGATAAAGTCAACCTCTTAGCTTTGTCATGGGTCGCAGGAAATGGCCTTTTATTTGTCCACATCTGAGGGACAGAGATCTGGCTGCTGTGTGTAGACGGTGTTGAGTAGGGTGTCCCTGGAAAAATGCAGGTTTGTGAAGAAAGTGCAGGCGGAGACATGATGTTGCCTTCATCCAACGTTGGTGCTAACGATGTCTGAGAGAGCTGTACACACGCACTTGTTTCCCCTTCCAAACCAACTGATGACCTACCAAGCAAACTGCCTGTTGCGGTTACAGTGGTGGAAGTTGTGCGTGGAAAACCATGTGTGACAGCTGTCCCCACAGGCCAAGAAGATGAAGAGCGCGCGGATGCACTGGAAGGGGCAGGCGGGGGATGGTTCGCTCCGCTAGGCCGAATTGCTGCACGGTGAACTTCCAACTGGGACATATGATATTTATTCATGTGACGATTCATGGAAGAAGTTGTCAAACTGCTGAGGTTTTGCCCTCTACTAACAGAATCACGACAAATTTTACAGATCACATAATTTGGGCGATCTTTTGCTATGTCAAAAAAGGACCAGGCTAGGCAAGGCTTAGAGGGCATGCGACCTGCTGAGCCCCCCCGACTAGTGCTCCGAGGCAGAGTTGTGGCTGAGGATGCAGTTATAGACGTGCTACCAGTGCTCCGACTCTGTCCAGGAAGGCGCAAGGTAACTTCGTCGTCGGTTGCATCCTCCTCCACCGCCTCTGTTGACCTCCTCGAGTGCCTGACTGTGGGTTGACAGTAGGTTGGATCTAGAACTTCCTCATCAATTGTTGTGTTTGCACTCCCCTCACCCTCAGACCGAGCCTCTTCTTGCCCTGACCGAATATTTAAGTTGTCATCCCAATCTGGTATCTGCGTCTCATCGTCATCAGTATGTTCCTCATTGTCTATAACAACAGGTGTTACAGTTTGTGAAAAAGGGTCAACATTATGCTCAGAAACTTGGTCCTCACGGCCTGAATCAGAGTCACAAAGGTTCTGGGCATCACTGCAGACCATTTCCTGGTCTGTACTCACTGTAGCTTGGGAGCAGACCTCTGATTCCCAGGTTATAGTGTGACTGAACAGCTCTGCAGACTCAGCCATCTCAGTTCCACCATACTGTGCAGGGCAGATGGAGACTTCAGAGCTGGGAGAAAGCAAGTTTGATTGGGATGACAACTCAGAGGACTGGTGTTTTTTGGATGCGGCAGTTGAGGTGGCGGAGAGGGCACTTGTTGGACCACTTGAGATCCATTCAAGCATTTTCCTTTTTTGGCCATCATCTACCTTTGTTCCAGTTGTTCGAGTCCGTAAAAAAGGGAGCACATCGGATTGTCCACGGTAAGTAGTAGACATCTTACTTTTGCTGGTAGATGGTCTATCTTCAGCAGATGTTAATGGAGCTTTGCCACCTTCCCCGCGGACAAACCCTTTTTTTCCTTTTCCAACAAGCCTCTTCCCCTTTTCACCAGCATCTGTCATTTTGCCACTCATTTTGATTGCGACAAGATTGTGCACTTAAAATGTGGTAGTAAAAATTGAGAGGTGGTGTAGATTGCAGCGGTGGTCTAGCTATATTAACAGCAGAATAAACAACAATAATTATCCCTGACAATGCAACTACGGCCCTTAAACTGGCAGCATAAATTGCTAGTTTAATAGCTTTGTAATAATGAGCTTGGATATTCAATGCAGAGGTGCTGAAAATATCTTTGCACTAGTGGGACAATACAGAAGTCCAACAGCCACGTTTAGGATGCCACTAAGTTCACTCAGTGTTTGCTAGTATAATGGCTTAGTAACAATGAGTTTGAGTGTGCAATACAGGCAGACGTGCTGCAAATATCTTTGCACTAGTGGGACAATACAGAAGTCCAACAGCTACGTTTAGGATGCCACTAAGTTCACTCAGTGTTTGCTAGTATAATGGCTTAGTAACAATGAGTTTGAATGTGCAATGCAGGCAGACGTGCTGCAAATATCTTTGCACTAGTGGGACAATACAGAAGTCCAACAGCCACGTTTAGGATGCCACTAAGTTCACTCAGTGTTTGCTAGTATACTGGCTTAGTAACAGTGAGTTTGAGTGTGCAATGCAGGCAGACGTGCTGCAAATATCTTTGCACTAGTGGGACAATACAGAAGTCCAACAGCCACGTTTAGGATGCCACTGAGTTTACTCAGTGTTTGCTAGTATAATGGCTTAGTAACAATGAGTTTGAGTGTGCAATGCAGGCAGATGTGCTGCAAATATCTTTGCACTAGTGGGACAATACAGAAGTCCAACAGCCACGTTTAGGATGCCACTAAGTTCACTCAGTGTTTGCTAGTATAATGGCTTAGTAACAATGAGTTTGAGTGTGCAATGCAGGCAGACGTGCTGCAAATATCTTTGCACTAGTGGGACAATACAGAAGTCCAACAGCCACGTTTAGGATGCCACTAAGTTCACTCAGTATTTGCTAGTATACTGGCTTAGTAACAATGAGTTTGAGTGTGCAATGCAGGCAGACGTGCTGCAATTATCTTTGCACTAGTGGGACAATACAGTAGTCCAACAGCCACGTTTAGGATGCCACTGAGTTCACTCAGTGTTTGCTAGTATAATGGCTTAGTAACAATGAGTTTGAGTGTGAAATGCAGGCAGATGTGCTGCAAATATCTTTGCACTAGTGGGACAATACAGAAGTCCAACAGCCACGTTTAGGATGCCACTGAGTTCACTCAGTGTTTGCTAGTATAATTGCTTAGTAACAATGAATTTGAGTGTGCAATGCAGGCAGATGTGCTGCAAATATCTTTGCACTAGTGGGACAATACAGAAGTCCAACAGCTACGTTTAGGATGCCACTAAGTTTACTCAGTGTTTGCTAGTATAATGGCTTAGTAACAATGAGTTTGAGTGTGCAAAGGGCAGGAGGGTACAGTGGCAGGGTTGTGGGTCTCTGGGTAGAGGAAAGGAAGCCTGCCTTTCTATCCCTCCTAATGGGGAAATGCAGCGAGGAAATCCCTGACCTTAGCTACACAGACGCTGTCATCTTGTGTAGCTGTTAAACTCTGTTTTCACGGACCTGTCACCTATGGCTCTGACCCTGCCGGTATTAGCCCTTAAAAGGACTGATAGAAACTTCTATCCCTATTCTTTATAGCGCTGTGTATAGAGCGTACACAACAGTATCGGAGATAGGAGCTGTGCCAGTGGTAACTGACACCAAGGACGCAGAAGGCAGATAATGGCGTGCTGGAGGAAAATGTCCGTTTTTATAATGCAGGGACATGTAACATGGACATCCTATCACACATGCCGTTGCTTCTCTGGCTAAAAGTCCACTTAGCTGTGTGTGTGTCTGGGATTGGCTGACATGCTGGCCCGCCCCACTACACGCGCGCGCTTAGGGAAGGAAGACAAGGAAAAAAAAAAAATGGCGATCGCCATTATCCATACAGCAGTGATCTGAATGCGCTGTTCCCGCACACTATACACTGAAATTTCATAATAGTGTGAGTCACAGAGTGACTTACACTATTACAGCGGAAAGCCAGCTAGGAATTACCTGGTCTTTTTGCTGCTAGAACCGTTCTCGAACGCATCTAGAACTATCGAGCTTTAGCAAAAAGCTCGAGTTCTAGTTCGATCTAGAACAGCCCCCAAAATCACTCGAGCCGCGAACTGGAGAACCTCGAACCGCGAACCGTGCTCAACTCTACTCTCCCACCCCAGCTGTTGATCTCTGCAGTTCATCCAGTGTGATCATGGGCCTCTTGGCTGCATCTCTGATCAGTCTTCACCTTGTTTGAGATGAAAGTTTGGATGGACAGACGGGTCTTGGTAGATTTGCAATGGTGTGATACTCCTTCCATTTCAAAATGATCGCTTGCACAGTGCTTCTTGGGATGTTTAAAGTTGTGGAAATCTTTTTGTAACCAAATCCAGCTTTAAACTTCTCCACAACAGTATCACGGACCTACCTGTTTTGTTCCTTGTTCTTCATGATTCTCTCTGTGCTTTATACAGAACACTGAGACTATCACAGAGCAGGTGCATTTATACGGAGACTTGATTAAACACAGGTGGCTTATATTTATGATCATCAGCCATTTAGGACAACATTGGATCATTCAGAGATCCTCAATGAACGTCTGGAGTGACTTTGCTGCACTGAAAGTAAAGGGGATGAATTATATTGCACGCCCCACTTTTCAGTTATTTATTTTTTTACAAAAATTTAACATAAGCAATAAATTTCGTTCAACTTCACAATTGTGTCCCACTTGTTTTTGATTCTTCACCATAAAATGTAATTTTTTTATCTTTATGTTTGAAGCCTGAAATGTGGGAAAAGGTTGAAAAATTCAAGGGGGCCGAATGCTTTTGCAAGGCACTGTATAACATCACAGGAGGGACTGGGGGCATATACACATCACAGGAGGGGCTGGGGCTCGGACAGTACTGGCGGTGGCACGGACATCACTAGAGGGGGACAAACAGGACTGGAGACATGAACAGGACTGAGGGAGCACAGACAGCACTGGAGGGAGGGTGGCACACAGCACTGGGTAGGTGGCACACAGCACTGGGAAGGTGGCACACAGCAGCGGGAGGTAGGAGGCTCACAGCAGAGAGGTGGGAGGCTCACAGTAGAGAGGTGGGAGGCTCACAGCAGAGAGGCGGGAGGCTCACATTAGAGAGGCGGGAGGATCACAGCAGAGAGGCGGGAGGCTCACAGCAGAGAGGTGGGAGGTTCACAGCAGAGAAGTGGGAGGCTCACAGTAGAGAGGCGAGAGGCTCACAGCAGAGAGGTGGGAGGCTCACAGCAGAGAGGGGGAGGCTCACAGCAGAGGTAGGCTCACAGCAGAGGGAGGCTCACAGCAGAGAGAGAGGCTCACTGCAGAGGGAGGCTCACAGCAGAGAGGGAGGCTCACAGCAGAGAGGGAGGCTCACATCAGAGAGGGAGGCTCAAAGCAGAGAGGGAGGAGGCTCACAGCAGAGAGGCAGGAGGTTCCCCACTCATGATCTAGCTGAAGCAAGACAGGGGCTGGGGTCGGCGGGTGGCCATGGGCAGAGATCAGCGGGCCCCAGGCAGAGATCAGCACCACCCCAGCAAAGATCAGTGCCCCCCCTCCCTCCTGGGCAGAGATCAGTGGACCCCAGGCAGAAATCATCATGCCCCCCTACCCCACTCCCAGCAGAGATCAGCGGGCTCTGGGCAGAGATGAGTGCCCCCCTCGGGCAGAGATCAGCGGCCCCCCTCCCCTCCGGGCAAAGATCTTTGGGCCCCGGGCAGAGATCAATGACCCCCCACCCCCAGCAGAGATCAGTGCCCCCCCCAGGCAGAGATCAGTGGACCCCAAGCAGAAATCAGCACGCCCCCCTACCCCTCTCCCAGCAGAGATCAGTGGGCCCCGGGCAGAGATCAGCGTCCCCCCCTGGGCAGAGATCAGCGCCCCCCCTCCCATCTGGGCAAAGATCAGCGGACCCAGGGCAGAGATCAACGCCCCCCCCTTGGCAGAGATCAGCGCTCCCCCTTCCATCCGGGCAAAGATCAGCGGGCCCTGGGCAGAGATCAACGCCCCCCCTCCGGGCATAGATCAGCGCCCCCTCCCCCTCTGGGCAGAGATCAGCGCCCCCCCCTTCCGGGCAGAGATCAGCACCCCCCTCCAGGCAGAGATAAGCGCCCCCCCCTCCAGGCAGAGATCAGCACCTCCTGCCCCTCCGAGCAGAGATCAGTGGGCCCCAGGCAGAGATCAGCGCCCCCCCTCCCCTTCGGGCAGAGATCAGCGGGCCCCGGGCAGAGATCAGCGCCCCCCCTCCCGCTCCCCTCTCCTCTCCGGGCAGAGATCAGCACCCCCCCTCTCCCCTCCGGGCAGAGATCAGCAGGCCCCGGGCAAAGATCAGCGCCCCCCCCTTCATTTTCAGCTCACAGCGCTTACCTGTCCCGCTGGCTGCCATGTCCTCGCCACCTCAGCCGCTGTTGCAGGAGTGTAATGGAGTCTCAGAGTGATGACCTCACCACCCTGCTGCAAGGCCCAGCGATTACGCGCCGGCACCCTGCTCTGCTCCAATGACCTTGCCTACACTACAGCAGCACATGGCTATTTTGCATGCTCTGCCCCTACACATGCAAATTAGTCATGTCTGGTAGTGAAGCAACACTGCAGGCCCCTCTGCTGCTGCTGCTGTGACTGGGGCCTGGTGAAGAGGAGGGGCCCGTCCTGCCTGGGGCTAACGATAAGTTTTTACCCCGGGCCCGGCCGGGCCCCCTCTCTTCACGGGGCCTGGTATACCAGTCACAGTAGTAATGCCCTGATTGCGGCCCTGGTGGTGGTCATTATACAGTGTGAGGGGCCATTATACAGTGGAGAACTAGTATGGGGTTCATTATATTCTGTAGGTATGGGAGGAGCAGTGGAAATATCATACTGTATATAGGGGAGCTGAGGGCTAATCATACTGTATGAAAATAGGAGAGCTGGAGTCAAAAAGGTGCCAATAAAGTGAATATAATTTTATTAGTTACAGTAATAACTTGTGCAAACAGCAAAGAAGAAAATAAAATCACAAAGGGGTGTGAAAATGCATAATCAGGATCAACAAACTAATTAGTGATCAGAAATGACTGGTTGGAAAAGACATAAATAAAGCAGAGGGGGGATATCAGGGCAAGCATAAATAGAAGATTTATACATATAAAGTGCATGTGCATAGATGCGTATAATAGCCTGCTCAGACGCCCCCAAATGCATCATTAAAGCATGATTCAGTCAAATGAATATTACAATAAATACAAAGAAAGTGGCCAATGCATGTTAAAGTGGCTAGTGCATGATCCCGAGAACACAAAGAAAGGCTCCCCCATACCCCACCAACGTACGTTTCGCCTATATGAGCACCGTGCTCAGATTCGGCTTCCTCAGGGAGGGAAAAGGCAGCGCATACTGTGTATAGGGGAGATGTGGACCCTCATACTTTGTGTAGGAAAGCTATGGGCCCTTAATATTATGTATAGAAGAGTTGTGGGCCCAATATACTGTGTATAAAAGAGCTGTGGGCTCATCATTCTGTGTATATGGGAGCTGTGAGCCCATCATACTGTGTATGGAAGAACTCTGGGTCCATTATACTGTGTATAAAGGAGCTGTGGGCCCATCATTCTGTGTATATGGGAGCTGTGGGCCCATCATTCTGTGTATATGGGAGCTGTGGGCCCATTATACTGTGTATGGAAGAACTGTGGGTCCATTATACTGTGTATAAAGGAGCTGTGGGCCCATCATACTGTGTATAGAAGAGCTGTGGGCCCATCATTCTGTATATAGTGGAGCTGTGTGCTAATCAAACTGTATATAGAGGAGCTGTGAATGAAGGGACTAATGGGACATTAGTAAATGAGTTTGTAGAGACCAAACATGTATAGGTTTACTGTTATCTAAGGGATTAAAAAAAATGCAGACGTTTGTCCAAAAAAGTGCCATTTTCTGAAAACCGTAGCTTTCTCATTTTTCAGGATCCATAGTTCAGTGATGGCTTATTTTTTGCTTCTCTAGCTGATATTTTTAACGGCATCATTTTTATGCAGATGCTACGTTTCAATTACCTGTTATTGTATTTTGCGCAAAATTTGCAGCAACCAAAAAATTTAATTTTGGCATTTGGAATTTTTTTGCCGCTACACTGTTTACCTAGCAGATTAATTGATTTTATATTTTGATAGATCGGGCATTTCTGCTAGAGGCGATACCCAATATGTGTATTTTTTTTTTTTAAAAAAGAGTTGTCCGACATAAACTCCAAAAAATGTTTAAGCTGTATTGTCATATAAAACACCCCTACATTATTATTTTTTGTTTTCTAACTTTTGTTCCTCTCGAATTATCACTTTATTCTCTGCTGACACTTTACCTGCAGCTCAACCAAACATGACATCTTCCTATGCCAAACCTTACAGTCAGAGCTGGCACCACCGGCCTCACTTTCCAGCCCCTCCTTCTGCACACTGATTGGCTGTCAGTATTCTGCAGACCATAGGAGCCAATTCAGCCAATTCCGCGGCAGCTAACAGTGAGTATACCGGCATGAGGCAGGACGTACCCAGTATATGAAATGTCGGTAAGAGGTTAAGAAGCATTGTGAATGTCAAAGGTGCACATGGGACGTTATCACATTCTAGGAACAAAATATGGACTAATTTTTCTAGGGCACTTTCACAATGCAATAATATATTCTAAAGCCCGCTTTACACGCTGCAATATATCTTACAATGTGTCGGCGGGGTCACGTCGTAAGTGACGCACATCCGGCATTGTAAGTTACATTGCAGTGTGTGACAGGAACGTGCGATTGCGATTGAACATTAAAACGTTCATCGCATGCACATCGTTCATTTCTCTAGAATTGAACGTCAGATTGTTCAACGTTCTCGGGGTAGCGCACATCGCAGTGTGTGACACCCCGGGAACGATGAACAGGTCTTACCTGCGTCCTGCGGCTACCGGCCCACAATGCGGAAGGAAGGAGGTGGGCGGGATGTTTACGTCCCGCTCAGCTCCTCCCCTCAGCTTCCATTGGCCGGCTGCCGCATGATGTCGATGTGACGCCGAACGTCCCTCCCACTCCAGGAAGTGGACGTTCACCGCCCACATCGAGGTCGTATGGAAGGTAAGTATGTGTGACGGGGGTTAATCGTTTGTGCGGCACATTCAACAAATTGAACGTGCTGCACATACGATGGGGGCGTTGCAAATCGCATACGATATCGTATGCGAAATTGCAACGTGTAAAGCAGGCTTAAGGGGCAATTTTACCATCTAAAGAGCACAAAGAAGGTACTTTATTTTCTAAGGAGCACAGTGGTGGCATTATTATGTAGTTAGTAAGAGAAGCACTGTTTTTATGCCAAACTGTAGGTGCAGAAATATGGACACGTACGGCAGCAGGTGCTCAGTATTGGGGTGTCCGTAGAATGAGTTTTTGCAGAACGGAAATAGATAGAGATGGTACTAGAAGTGTGAGAAGTTAAATGTGTCTTTGTTGTAATTTCTATAATAATAGAGAGCACAATAGGGCTTTACCAGGTTAAAAGTGAGGTATATATGAAAAGACACTCACCTGGAAGGGTTGTGGAAGGCACAACCCCTATGAAAGCATGAAAGATAATGGCAGCTGCCGCAGTCCCACATGGTTTTTCTTAAGTGCTTGAGAGAAGAATGGGTGTAATACCGCGCTGCCACCAATACGAAAATTTTTGATTAATAATAGTGTATTTATTTTATAGGTCAACACGTTTCTGGGATCAAGTCCCTTTCCTCAGGACTAAAGAAATCAACAACATGTGTCACATGTGTGTAATCTCTTATTTATCAGCTCCCTAACCAAATATTACCTCTATGTGCAGTTAAAACCTGTTTGCGTATGGGAAGCCAGGGACCTGGCTATATAGGAAATTGAATAAACATGACTGAATGGCGGGACTGGGTTCTCAGACAGGAAAAAACTACATAACAATCAAAAAGACTGCTGGAACACCGTTGCAAATGTGAACAGGGTGCTAGCTAAAAAATACACAAATTGTATAAAGTGAAAGCTGCACACCAAATTCAGAGAAATATAAATAAGCATAACTGCTTTATGATACATAAAGATATGAAAAATACAATTAGTCATATGAAAAATTAGAAAAGTTGAAAATGTGACATTGCATGACTGCTAAGGATTATTTAAAAAAAAAAAAAAAAGAGATATTTAGCTAATGTATTGATCAATTCATTACGGCCCGATTACCACTTCATGGTAATCTCTTATTTATGAAGCTGCCAGTTGAGGACCTGTGAGGCGTCGATTTCTCAAATTAGAGACTCTAATGTACTTGTCTTGTTGCTCAGTTGGGCAGCGGGCCCTCCCACTTCTCTTTCTACTCTGGTTAGAGCCTGTTTGTCCTCTCCTCTGAAGGGAGTAGTACACACCGATATAGGAAATCTTCAGTTTCTTGGCAATTTCTCGCATGGAATAGCCTTCATTTCTAAGAACAAGGATAGACTGTCGAGTTTCTGGCCATTTTGAGAGTTTAATGGAACCAATAAATGTAATGCTCCAGATTCTCAACTAGCTCAAAGGAAGGTCAGTTTTACAGCTTCTCTAATCAGCAAAACTTTTTTCAGCTGTGCTAACATACTTGCACAAGGGTTTTCAAGAGATTTCTAAACATCCTTTAGCCTTCTAACACAATGCAAGCAAACACAATGTACCATTAGAACACTGGAGTGGTGGTTGTTAGGCATAAGCGAGCAGTAAAATGCTTGGGTGCACGATGCTCAGATCAAGCATATTGAAATGCTTGGGTGCTCGACCTGAGCACCGAGCCCAATGTTAACCTATGGGAAACTCGAGCATGTTTCCGGCGGCACCCCCAGCGGTCTGCAGAAAGCCTAAAAATGTCACAAATGTATAAGAACAGTGCTGAAATGACATGGGAACAGCATGAGGAAAACCCCTGTAAGCATTTCTGACTACCAGGTCTGTTGTGACCACTGTCTGGTAGAGCTCCGCTCTTGGACTCCCTCCTGTGGTCGTTCATGTTAGTAGCTTGGATTCTGTTTCTCAGTTCTAAACACCTGGTTGGCAGCTCAAACCTTGATTTTGGATATAGGCGTGTGCTGGCTGTTTGTCTCTGCCAGTTGTCTGAAATTCCAGAGACCATAGGAATTTGTCTCTTGTCCTCCTGGCTTCCCCTCTAGCAAGCTAAGATAAGTTCTTGGTTTTACTCCATACTTTTTGTGTTATTTGCTTATTGCTTCTGTGAATTATCTCTGAAGGTTTTTATTTATTGTATCCTGTTTGTTTGTGCCTTCAGATAAGGAAGATTTATCTTCATAGTCAGTCTATGCTATTTATCTTAGCGAGGATTAGTCGTCAGGGTAATTGTTAGTTTTTTTTTCCTACAGTTTCACCAGAGTCTTGTATGGATTGTGAACGTGCGAGTATTAGATTACTCTTCCTTTTTGCACATTCCGTGTAGGAAGTTTGATAGGGTTTTTCATGCCGACCGCAAGAGTTCCCTATCCTGTCTTTTGTATTTAGTATAGTGTGGCCTCTCTTTGCTCCATCTTGCTCTTACTGTGTATGTCTTTTCATCTTTGCTCATAGTCTGTACATGTGGGAGGCTGCCTATTCTCTTTGGGGAAATCTGCTCTGAGGCAAGATAGTTTCTTTCCACTTTCTGCCTTGTAGGTTATGTAGTCCTCCGGTTGGGTTTGAGGCATCTAGGTTGCTAGGCATGCTGCCCTACTACTTCTAGTGTGGTGTTAAGTTCAGGGCTTTCGGTCGGCACTTAATTACCTATGAGTCTAGTGAATTGTGTTCATGGTAGTCATTGAACATGGAATCATAACAGTACAACTGGCCAAAATTGATTGATCCCCAAAAGCAGGGAAAAAGGGAGTTTTGAGATTTTTTTTTTTTTTTTGGCCCTACCCTGCTGTTTTTTCCCTCTTGTAATCAGGGTGTTTGATGATTACTTCTTCAGTATGAGTGCACAGGATTTGTCTACTCGCTTTGACCAGCTTGCGGCCAGAGTTCAGGGTATAGCAGATTATGTTACTCAGCCTTCTGTATCTGAACCAAAAATTCCTATTCCTAATCCTGACTTGTTTTCTGGTGATCTGTCAAAACTTTTGAGTTTCAAAAATAACTGTAAATTATATCTGGCACTGATATTGAGTTTCATTTTGTTTCTCTTTACCATTGAGATGGACCAAGAGAAGGTTCAGGCTATTTACAAATGGGTTCAACCCACTTCTGTCAAAGGTTTCCAGAAATTCTTGGGGTTCGCTAACTTCTATCGGACGTTTATTGCGAATTTTTCTAGTATCGTTAATCCGCTGATTGATCTGACCCGGAAAGGGGCTGATGTGGAGACCTGGACTCCTGAGGGAGCTTTTCGGGAACTTAAGCGACGTTTTAATTCTGCTCCTTTTCTGCATCAACAGGATTTGTCTTGCCCCTTTCAAGTGGAAATTGATGCTTCTGAGATTGGTGGCGGGGCTGTTCTGTTCCAGAGGGATCCTAAGGATTCTAAATTGAGACCATGCGCCTTCTTCTCTGAGAAATTTTCATCTGCCGAGCGGAATTACCGTGTTTTTCCAAAAATAAGACACTGTCTTATATTTTTTTTGCCCCCCAAAAAAGCACTAGGGCTTATTTTTGGAGAAACACGGTTGGGGGTAGGTTTACCCCCCAAAAAAGCAGATCCCCCACTTCCCAGGAGACTCATACTCACCAGACCCGGACGTCTGCGTGGCTCCCAGGTTCTCCCTGTGATCTCCGGTCGGTGCTGCATGCCGTCCTCCCCTTCTGCTGGCTGACACAGACAGTCCGATCGCAGACACACACAGCAAATCACACACACAGCAGATAGCAGACACACACAGCCGATAGCAGACACACACAGTCGATCGCAGGCAGACACAGCCGATCACAGATACACACAGCTGATCGCAGGCACACATAGCCGATCACAGATACACACAGCCGATCGCAGGGACACACAGCCGATCACAGATACACACAGCCGAACGCAGGCACACATAGCCAGCCGATCACAGATACACACAGCTGATCACCAACACACACAGCCGATCACAGATACACAAAGCATATCGGAGGCACACACAGCCGATCACAGATACACACAGCCGAACGCAGGCACACACAGCTGATCACAGATACACACAGCCGATCACAGGCACTCACAGCCGATCACAGATACACACAGCCGATCACAGGCACACACAGCCGATCACAGATACACACAGCCGATCACAGATACACACAGCTGATCGCAGGCACACACAGCCGATCACAGATACACACGCAGCACAGCCGAACGCAGACACACACAGCCGATCGCAGAAAAACATAGCCGATCGCAGAAAAACACAGCAGATCGCAGACACACACACACAGCCGATCCCAGACACACACAGCAGATCACTGACACACAGCCGATCGCACACACACAGCCGATCGCACACATCACATCACATCCAGCGCGTACGGCCACAGGGAATGATGAGAGCAAGTCACGTGTCCCGCCACAGGTCCTGTTTGTTGCGCTCCACCGCACTGCCTCTCAGGATTCTGCCGGCGAGAAGAGATTGGTGTCGCTGGATGAGGTGAGTGTGTATGTGATCCGACGTGTGTGCGATCCGATGTTTGTGTGTGTGATTTGATGTTTGCATGTGATCCGATGTTTGTGTGTGCGATCTGATTATGTGTGCAATCTGACTGTGTGCAATCTGATATTTGTGTGTGAGATCTGGTGTGTGAGTGAGATCTAATTGTGTGTCTGTATGTATGTGTGTGTGTATGTGTGTGTGTGTGTGTGTGTGTGTGTGTGTGTGAGAGAGAGAGAGATCTGATGTGTGCGGGTGTGTGATCACTGCAGGTCCTGCCGCTCAGCTTCGGGTGAGTGTAATTGCCAGGTGCCGCTGTCTATAATGAAGTGTTCTGAAGTATTTGTAAGCTTTATTAGCTGCACGGACACTTCATTATTGATCTGGGACTAGGGCTTATTTTCGGGGGAGGGCTTATATTTAAGCCTTGCTCCGAAAATGCTGAAAATCCCTCATAAGGCTTATTTTTGGGGAGGACTTATTTTTGGAAAAACACGGTATGATGCTGGCGATCGGGAATTACTGGCCATGAAGTGGGCCTTTGAGGAGTGGAGACATTGGCTCGAAGGGGCTAAGCATCGTTTTGTTTTTCTGACGGATCATAAGAATTTCATCTATCTTGAGTTGAAGAAGAGGCTGAATTCTAGGCAGGCCTGTTGGTCTTTGTTCTTTGCTTGCTTTGATTTTGTGGTGTCCCATCTTCCGGGATCTAAGAACGTTAAGGTGGATGCCCTTTCTAGCAGCTTTGTCCCTCATTCTCCTCAACCCTCGGAGCCTGTTTGTATCCTCAAGGAGGGAGTTGTTTTGTCTGCCATTTCGCCTGATTTGAGACGGGCACTTAAAAACGTTCATGCGACTAGGCCAGAGAGATGTCCTGCAGGAAGATTGTTTGTTCCTGAGGCATGGACTAAGAGGGTGGTGTCCGAGGTTCACTGTTCTACGTTGGCTGGTCATCCTGGTATTTTTGGTACCAGGGACCTGGTTAGCAGATCATTTTGGTGGCCTTCCTTGTCCCGTGGTGTGCGTGCCTTTGTGCAGTCCTGTGGGACTTGCGCGCATGCTAAGCCTTCTTGCTCACGGTCTAGCGGGTTGCTCCTGCCATTGCCTGTACCTGAGAGGCCATATAGGCATATATCCATGGATTTTATTTCTGAGCTCCCTGTCTCTAGGGGTTGCCATCTTCTTTGGAGTTGGTCTCCTTGTTTCTTCTGCATGTTGTGCGTTCGCATGGCATTCCGGAGAACATTGTGTCCCACAGGGGGACTCAGTTTGTTTCCAAGTTTTGGAGGACCTTTTGTGGAAAGCTGCGGGTTGAGTTGTCATTTTTATCTGCATTTATCCCTAGTCTAATGGTCAGACGGAGAGAACTAATCAGACCTTGTAAACCTATCTGAGATGCTTTGTCTCAGCCGAACAGGATGATTGGTTCGAGTTTTTGCCTTTGGCTGAGTTTGCCCTTAACAATCGGGCCAGTTTGGCCACTTTGGTATCTCCGTTCTTTTGCAATTTTGGATTTCATCCTCGTTTTTCCTATGGCCAGGTTGTGCCTTCTGCCTGCCCGGGTGTTGATTCGGTGGTTCAGCATTTGCAGCTGATCTGGGACCATGTGGTTGATAATTTGGCTCAGTCTCAGGAGAGTGCCCAGCGGTTTGCTAACTGACATCGGTGTGTTGGTCCTCGGCTTTGTGTGGGTGATCTGGTTTGGCTTTCTTCCAGATTTATTCCATTGAGGGTTTCTGCTCCAAAGTTTAAGCCTCATTTTATTGGTCCTTATCATATATTGGAGGTGATTAATCCTGTCTCCTTTCGTCTGGCTCTTCCGAATACTTTCAAGAATCATAATGTTTTCCATAAATCCTTGTTACGGAGACATGTTGAGCCTGTGCTTCCTGTTGCAGCCCCTCCTGACCCAGTGTTGATCAATGGTTGGAGTATGAGGTAAAGAACATCTTGGATTCTCGTCTTGTTAGACGCAGACTACAGTATCTTGTGAAGTAGAAGGGATATGGACAGGAGGATAACTTTTGGGTTTTAGCCTCAGAGGTTCATGCTGATGAGCTTGTCCGTGTCTTTCATCAGTCACATCCGGATAGTCCTGGAGGCCCTGGTGAGGGTTCGGTGACCACTCCTTAAGGGGGGATACTGTCTGCTGGAGTTATGCTCTTGGACTCCTTCCTGTGGTCATTGATGTTAGTAGGTTGGATTCTGTTTCTCAGTTCTACACACCTGGTTGGCAGCTCAAACCTTGATTTTGGATATAGGCATGTGCTGGCTGTTTGTCTCTGCCAGTTGTCTGAAATTCCAGAGACCATAGGAATCTGTCTCTTTTCCTCCTTGCTTCCCCTCTATCAAGCTAAGATAAGTTCTTGGTTTTGCTTCATACTTTTTGCGTATTATTTGCTTATTGCTTCTGTGAATTATCTCTGAAGGTTTTTTGTATTGTATCCTGTTTGTTTGTGCCTTCAGATAAGGAAGATATATCTCCTAGTCAGTCTATGCTATTTATCTTAGCAAGGGTAAGGCTATGTGCGCACGTGTGCGTAATTCATGCAGTTACGCTGCGATTTATAGCGCAGCGTAACTGCATGCGTCCTGCGTCCCCTGCACAGTCTATGGAGATTGTGCAGGGGCCGTACGCACGTTGCGTTTTAGAGCGCAGCACTTCGGCTTCTGCCAAAGCGCTGCATTCTAAGAAGTGACATGTCACTTCTTCTGTGCGCTTTGCCGGCAGCTCCTGCTCTGTCTATGGCAGGAGCTGCAGGCAGAGCGCATGGAATCGGCTTTTTTTTCACTACGGACATTTCTGCAGCGATTTGAAGCGCACATGTGCTCTTCAGATCGCTGCAGAAATTTCTGCAGTGACTGTACGCAACGTGCGCACATAGCCTTAGTCGACAAGGTAATTGTTAGTTGTTTTTTTACCTACAGTTTCACCAGAGTCTTGTATTGATTGTGGACGTGCGAGTATTAGATAACTCTCCTTTTTGCACATTCCGTGTAGGAAGTTTGATGGGGTTTTTCATGCCGACCGAAAGAGTTCCCTATCCTGTCTTTTGTATTTAGTATAGTGTGGCCTCTCTTTGCTCCATCTTGCTCTTACTGTGTATGTCTTTTCATCTTTGCTCACAGTCTGTACATGTGGGAGGCTGCCTATTCTCTTTGGCGAAATCTGCTCTGTTTCTTTCCACTTTCTGCCTTGTAGGTTATGTAGTCCTCCGGTTGGGTTTGAGGCATCTAGGTTGTTAGGCATGCTGCCCGGCTACTTTTAGTGTCGTGTTAAGTTCAGGGCTTGCGGTCAGCACTTAATTACGACTCTAGTGAATTGTGTTCATGGTAGTTATTGAACATTGGATCATAACACAGGTCACTGCTGTGAACACTGTTGTCTGAGTATAAGGGGGAGGAAGAATCCTGTATTCTTCCTCCCATGTGACATGAATGACATACACTTTTGCTTAGTAGCATTTGTGCGGCAGCTTCTCTGTGCTTGTATATTCGCTGCTAAGCGAAGTCAAAAGTGAACAGTAGAAAAAAAATAGCATACTCACCTCTCTGCACACTTCTGGAACACGTCCGATCGGCTCCAGGACCTCCAGGACCTCCCGGTAATCAGCTGATGCTCTCAGGTGACAGCATCAGCTGCTTACCGGCGGGTCCTGAAGCCGATCGGACGTGTCCCGGGAGTCTGCAGAGACGTGAGTATAGTTTTCTTTTTTCTACTGATGCATCAGCTAATTGTTTAAGTACAGGAGTGAATAGCCAGCTTTTTACTGCCCGGCTTTTAAACAATCATCTGATCGGTTTACCATCTGTCAAACCGATCAGATAATATTGGATTCAGATTGGACATCGCGGGACCCTCAACCCAGGACTACGGCGGAGGAGGAGGGAATTCTTTAGTTCAATAAAGATGGAGTCACTAATTGTGTTGTGTTTTATTTCTAATGAATATATTTTTCTCTGTGTTGTGTTTGTTTTATCTTTACTAGAAATTCATGGTGGCCATGTCTAATATTGGCGTGACACCATGAATTTTAGGCTTAGGGCCAGGTGATAATACACAGCTGGCCCTAACCCCATTATTACTCAGCGAGCCACCTGCTGGAAGAGTTGGATACAGCAACAGAAGATGGCGCTTCTATGAACGTGCCATTTTCTGGGATGGCTGCAGACTGCAATTTTCAGCGGGGGCCCCAGAAAACTTGGGCCAACCTGTACTGTGGTTTCCAGTTACCAGCTGCCTAGTTGTACATGGCTGGACACAAAAATTGGGCAAAGCCCAAATCATTTTTTCAATTATTTCATGAACTTCATGAAATAATTAAAAAAAAGGGCTTCCCTATATTTTTGGTTCCCAGTTGGGTACAAATAGGCAGCTGAAGGTTGCAGGCAGCCCGTACCTGCCTGCTGTACCTGGCTGGCATGCAAAAATATGGGTAAAAAAATGCGTGGGCTCATGCTATTTTCTATTCCTAGCTAAGGTTAACCCAAGCAGCTATTGGCTGCTAACCCCCACTGCTTAGTGTTATCTTCACTGGTAATGGAAAATCCAGGGAAGCCCTTTTTTTTTGCCAAAAAACTAAAAAAAATAAAAAAAAAATGAAGTGGGCTTTGTCATATTTTGTTGTACCTGGCTGGGAACCAAAAATTTGGAGAAGCCTTTTTTTAATTATTTCATGAATTTCATGAAGTGATTAAAAAAAAAAACAACAATGTGGCCAACCGGTAAGCACCTTTGGCTAAGGCTAAAAGGACCTTCCGTGATGTCATACATATGTGACCAGTCACGTGTGAATGTTGCATTACCTCATTGGCTACCGACTGATCACGTGAGTATGACATCATCAAAGCTCCTGGTGGGTCGTGATGTTGCATAGCATCACATCACGGCGCACAATCTCCTGACAGCAGTGGGTCAGCTGCGTTTATTTCCATGCACCTGAGTCACTCCTGTCCTGAGAGTGGGGTGATGCAATGCGAGACGTAAGTGCAATCATCCCCTCACTGTCAGTCTGCTTCATCGCTCTGTGCAGAGCGATGTAGCAGAGCTGACATGGGTTTTTTTGGTTCTCACTCTGTATAGACTGTGTCTGTGCACAGTGATTAAGCAGAGTTAACATTGCTGTTCCTATGGATTACGTCGGACTAAGGATGTTTTTATAATAAAGATGGAGTCTCTAAATGTTTTTTTGTTTTATTCCTAATAAAAAAAAATTCTATGTGTTGTTTTTTTTTTACTGTTTCCTAGAAATTCATGTCTAATTTTGCGTGACACAATAAATTTCTGGCTTAGTACCATCTGAGAATACAAATCTGGTATTAACCCCTTTATTACCCAATGTGCCACCACCATCAGGGCCGATGGACGAGCCGGGTAAAGCACCTGGAAATGGCGCTAAGAAACAATGCGCCATTTCCAGGGGCAGCTCCGGGCTGCCGATAATCACAGCCCCCATATGCCTGGTTTTACCTGACTGGCAATCAAAATACAGGGAAGCCCATTTTTTTTTAGTTATTTAAAAAAATAATTAAAAAAAAATGCGTTTGCTCCCACTGCATTATCTGCTGCTAGCTATGGGTAATCAAAGCAGCTACTGGATGCTGACCCCCAGCCTACTTGGTGTTACCTTCACTGGCAATACAAATCCAGGGAAGCCTTTTTTTTAAGTTTATTGCCAATAAACTAACAAAAAATAACGTGGGCTTCGTCATATTTTTGTATGCTAGCCAGGTACAGCAGGCAGGTATGGGCTGCCCCCAACCCCCAGCTGCTTATTTGTACCCAGCTGGGAACCAAAAATATAAGGAAGCCCTTTTTTAATATTTCATGAATCGAATTAAATAATTAAAAAAAACTACGTGGGCTTTGCCCAATTTTTGTGTCCATCCAGGTACAACTTATCAGCTGGGGACTGGAATCCGCAATGTAGGGTGGCCTAAGCTTTGTGGGTCCCCGGCTGCATATTTCAGTCCGCAGCCACCCCAGAAAATGGTGATTTCATAGAAGCGCCATCTTCTGGTGCTGTATCCAACTCTTCCAGCACCCCTCCACAATCCTGGTCTTCTATCTTCTTCAACTGATGCAGCTCTACTATATCAGAAAGCATGAAGGGAGGAAGAACGCTTCTGCTCCCCGTGCTGTCTAATCCCTCAATGAGTGTGCAGAGATTGTGGGTTGGTAAGTGGTGATGTCACCGCTGCCACCTTTGCCATAGTAACCTAACAAGTGAGTTACTATAGCCAGGTACAGCAGGCAGGTATGGGCTGCCCCCAACCCCCAGCTGCTTATTTGTACCAAGCTGCGAATCAAAAATATAGGAAGACCTTTTTTTTAATTATTTCATTTATTTCATGAAATAAGTAAAAAAAAATTATGTGGGCTTGGCCCAATTTTTGTATCCAGCCAGGTACAACTCGGCAGCTGGGGACTGGAATACAGGGTGGCCCAAGCTTTCTGGGCCCCACCGCTGAGAATTGCAGTCCGCAGCCGCCCCAGAAAATGGAGCATTCATAGAAATGCCATCTTCTGGCACTGTATCCAACTCTTCCAGCGGCCCTGGTGCCGGGTGGCTCACTGTGTCATAATGGGGTTAGGGCCAGCTGTGTATTATCAGCTGGCCCTAAACCAGAAATTCATGGTGTCATGCCAATATTAGACATGGCCACCATGAATTTCTAGTAAAGATAAAAAAAAATACAACACAGAAAAATATTTTTATTAGAAATAAAACACAAAACAATTAATGACTCCATCTTTATTGAACTAAAGAACCCCCTCTACCATAGTCCTGGGTCGAGGGTCCCGCAATGTCCAATCCAATATCATCTGATCAATTTGCCGGAAGGCAAACCGATCAGATGATGTGTAAGGTTCAAGGACCTGAATCAGATGACACATCATCTGATTGTTTTTTTTTGTATTTTTTTTAAACATAACATTTCAAATCATACCCTTTTAGCCCCATTCAAAATAAAGACAAAAAAATGTAAAAAATACAAGTGTAATGTCGTCACTTTCAGTAAAGTCTTATCTGCCTAAGTGTAAAAATAATAAACTCGATTGGTGAACACTGTAAACCCCAAAAAATAAAGAACAGCAATATTATATTTCTGTGATCCCTGTAATACCACAAAAAATGCCGAAACAAGTAATCAACACTAATGATTAGCGAGTACTAAAATGCTCTAGTGCTCATTACTCGAAACGAGCATGTTGGACGCTCAGGCGGACTCAATTCAAGTCAAGAGTATAACAAAGCATTTTTGCAGCAAACTCCCCTAAGAGGATTGGAGAGGCACTAAAATTGCTGAAATAGATGGAAACAACTGAAATGAAATAACAGGAGCATGGAGAAGATGTCTGGACCCATATTTGACTCCCAGGTCGCTGCTGGGAACAATGTTGTCAGAGTATTAAACCACTATTACAAACTGATCATAAAACATACAAAACCGAAGATAAAAATGGATTTAACAGGAAAAAATGTTAGGAAACATTCTGTCATGTGAAATCACTTGTGTATAACACAGATTAAAAAAAAAGAAAAAAAACCCCTGCATCCTCAAGCCCCTAAGTTATGTTTACACATAGTATTTTTGCTGCATTCCTGCACTTTCTTAGGCTATGTGCCCACGGGGGAAAGTGTCCTGCGGTTATATCCGCAGGATATTCCGCAGGAGCTCCCAGATAACCGCAGCACGACTTTGTCTGTTTCCATGCTGTGGTTTATTTGCGGAATGTCCTGCGGATATGGTGCGGGCATTCTGCATTGAGGATACAGTACCATGGCTTCGGCACTGCATCCTCAATGCAGAACAAGTGCTGAGTGATTGGGGTGTTCATACCTCCATCACGCAGCACGTCTCTCCCGTCTTCGGCCGTGTTTACACAGTGGAGAAGAAGGTGGGCGGGCCTGAACTAGCTCCGGCTGTCACATGACCACAGCTCGTGCAGGCCCCGCCCACCTCCTCTTTCCTGCTCCTGTGCACCGAGGGAAAATGACCAGGTGTCTGCTATCAAGGCAGGTAAGTATGGGCCAAAGCAGGGGATTTCCGCAGGTAATGCCGCAGGAATAATTGACATGCAGTTATGTGCAGTTGCGGGATATCCGCAGTATATTCCACAACCGCACATTCCGCAACGTGGACACAGCACTCCTGTTACGGTTGCTGCGAGCACTGGAGACTGTGTCCAGATTTCTTGCTACTGCACATGTGCGAGCGCTGGAGACTAAGTCCAGATTTCTTGCTACTGCACATGTGCGAGCGCTGTAGACTAAGTCCAGATTTCTTGCTACTGCACATGTGCGAGCGCCAGAGACTAAGTCCTATCTTGGAGCCATTGCACATGTGCGGGTGACATCATCGCTGACACGAGGTCACATGTCTCTGACACCTTCTATGCCGATTGGTCGCTGGTCATGTGCTTGTGATGCCTTGCTCAGTGATAGGCCAGCATGACGTCACTCCTGTCGTTCTGGCAGCGGATTGGCTCTGGTGTTCTCCATCTTGGATGAGGCACAGAGTCTATATAAGACCCTGACACACGCCGCATGGCGCTCAGTCCTCTTGGTTCATGCATAAGAGTAGACGCTCTGTGCGCGTTCCTCTAGGCATTCCTCTGTCTATGCTAGGTGAGCGCTACCGGCAGGGTAGCGTTCTTATACCTTACAGCTTCGGCTGCTGTCCGTATCCTTACCTCTTAGGGGAGCGGACATAGGCAGGTGCCTGAGGCACATGGTCTGGCTGGGCCTTGTGGTTTGACTCGTAGGTGGACGTTGCCGCTAGGGTAACGTTCCTTATACTGCGTCTGGCAGTTGTTCGTATCCTCGCACACTAGGGGAGCGAACACAGGTAGGAGCTTTGTGCGGCTTACGCTGCTGTTCATCTCTTTTGCACCACTAGAAGAGCGGACCTAGGCAGGTGCCATATCTAGTGGTTCGTGTCCTCGCACACTAGTGGAGCGAACGCAGGTAGGAGCTTTGTGCGGCTTACGCTGCTGTTCGTCTCTTTTGCACCACTAGAAGAGCGGACTTAGGTAGGTGCCATTTCGCACACATTGCCTTTGTCTCTGTGATTATTAACAGAGATCATTCCACACACCCTCCAAGTAAGGGAGGAATTGCTTTACTTACTTTTTATATCCATCTGTGAGTTAACAGAGGTATTGCACTCTGCCATAGTCTGCAGCAGAGTCTTTGCACGGTGGACCCTGACTGTCTGATACTCCTTTAGGTTCTTATCAGACAGCCCCCCCGTAACAACTCCCCATGTCCCATAGGATTGTCTGTACATGCTGAAACCTGCGGATTTATCTGGAAAATCAAGATAAATCTGCAGGTTTTCCACGGCAAAATCCGCAGAAGCAAGCGCCCGTGGGCACAGGGCCTTATCGCTTTCAATGTTTAAAAAACATTGAAAGAATTGACATGCTGCTTCTTTCAAAAACACAGTAGTTCTCCATTTAAGTCAGGAAAAATAAAAGAAACATGAGCTTTATATTTTTCAAATCTCCTAGCATTTGTGGTACTGTAAAAATAAGTTTTTAATTTACATAAAAATCATGAAAAACACTGCAAAAAGAAAAGCACAGCAAAAATGCAACATGTGAACATAGCTTTGATATCAGCACCTTATTTCACCTTATTTATTTAAAAGATAGACTGCAATAGACTGTGGAAGACACTTAGAGGAGTGCCTCAGAATGTTTTTGGACAATTTAAAAAAGATTGTGACTCGTACATTGATAAAGTGCAAGGGTAGATAAGGGGTTGGAAAAATTTAAAGAAGAGATTGCAGTAGACCCTGGTAGACCCATAGAGAAGGGTTTCAGATTAAATTTTTTGTCAATTTTAAAAACAATGGGACTCCTACAGTTGTAAAGCCTTATGCACTAAGTGCAAAGGCCCGGCAAAAAATTAAAGGAGGGATTGCAGTAAACCCTGGAAGATACAAAGGAGTGCCACATAATATTTTGTTGAATAGATAATAAAACAAGCGCACTATGAGAAGCACCCGTGGAATCCTTTTAGCGTTTATAAAATTAGAATTGCTCACCTTTGTTGGTTGTGCGCCCCCGCACAACTTCAGTGTAAGCTTATCAGTCTGGAGTTCCTCCGAACAGATCCTGTGTCCAGGCTTCAAGAGTCCAGATTTGGGGTATCGTTGTCGGCTACTGATTTCCACCGACACCATGGAATTCAGGTTTTTGTTCCTCAATCCTCTAGCTAGCCAGCTGGATTTTTTGATATGTCAGCAGGTCCTTTGCAGCTATTACCGATACCCAACAGGGAGGGGGTATATGGATAATTCTTTCGGTCTAATATAGCGCAATAAGGATATTTGCTGATATTAATTATTTGAACTTTATTGAATAGGCACTCCTATTATTACAACGCGTTTCAGCAGAATTGCTTTCATCAGGTATGCTCCTATTATACCTGATGAAAGCAATTCTGCTGAAACGCGTTGTAATAATAGGAGTGCCTATTCAATAAAGTTCAAATAATTAATATCAGCAAATATCCTTATTGCGCTATATTAGACCGAAAGAATTATCCACATAATATTTTGTTGGACACTTTTAAAGAGTTGGACTCCTTCCTACAGTGGGGAAGTCTATGCACTATGTACAATTCCTAGCAAAAATGTAAAGGAGAGATTGCAATAAACCCTGGAAGACACATAGAGGAGGGCCTTAGAATCATTTTTGTTGTCAATTTTAAAAACAGTGGAACTCCTACAGTGGTAAAGCCTATACACTAAGTGCAAGGCCAAGCAAAATTTTGAAGGATGGAATGCAGTATACCCTGAAAGTTAACAAGAGGAGACCCTCAGAATAATTTTTTTGTCAATTTTGAAACAGTGGGATTCCTAAAGTGGTAAAATTTAGAGAGTCATTGGCATCATTACTCTGTTGATATGTTGGAGGAGGAGCACAAGAAAAAGGAAGAAGTCAAGAATTGTATACCTTTGTATTGGTGGTAAGGGATGTATTTTAATATATCACAAAAACAAACATTTTAGTGTACTTTATGATCTGTGAGGTCATTTTTACCTCAAACTGTACACCATATAAACAATTCCCATAAAATCATGTCAGAATTGTGCTTTTCTCACAATTTCTCCACGCTTAAAAATCCATGTTTTTCATTGAATGGTGTCATTCAAAAGAACTAGATCCCCCAAAAAACAAGCATGTCTAAACATGTCTATGTAGACAGAAATAAAAAAAGTTAAAGCTCTGGAAAGAAATGAAGAAATAAACAAAAATTGAAACGAAAATTGGTCCTATCGTGAAGGTGTTAATGAGGATATCACAATGTATGACCTCCTGATAGGTATATATGTATCTGTATGTATGTTCTCTTTGTATGCATGTGTCTGTATGATGGTGCTCTGTGTATACTGTGGTAGATGCACTCAGTCAGCAGCCATTCGAGGTAGTCACAGGAACACTTCACGTTTAAATTTTCCACTTGCTCATTTGACTTCATAAACCAGTAAAAAAACAGGAAATAAGACCTTTTTGGCACAAAGAAAAAACAGAGCATAAACACTCTTCTAAGAACTGCAGGCTGCACCCGCTGAAGGTTCAGGGTCCCCTCTGATCAAAATCAGAGCACAGGGAGGAGTTCTACCAAACAGAATACAGAGTGATTAAGGTGGAGTTATGGTGAACAGCCATCCCACCCATATCTTGAGCTGTTCACAAAAATTCTGCCCGGTTAACAGCCATCTAACTCTCACAGCACCTAGTATACTGGAGCATGTAATTTGGGTTCATATCACTGACTCTAATAATTTCAGAGACACATGGCTCCTTTCTTCTTTTCACCAGTGACTACCTTACATATCTCCCCCCTCTGCCCTCAGTCAGGGGTTTTGCTACCTTCAGACACAAAACAGGGGAGCCTCAACAGGGCATCTGCATTAACATGTAGTTTCTGGGGCCTGTGCCCTACATGGAAGTTAAAGAGTGCTAGAAACCACCAGGTCATCCAGGCATTCTTCCCATTCCTTTCTCTCATCCCTCTCAGTGGTGTATGATCTGGCAATAGTCTGAACTTCAGCCTAGCATGTAATATTTCTAATGGTCAAGCACTCTTTATCCATGATGGCATAATTTTTCTCACAGGAGCAGAGTTTCCTGTTAAAGGTACGGTTTCACTTGCGTTTTGCACGGATTAATGCAATCTGATAAAACATTGGATTGCATTCACATCAATGCAAAACTATGGGGCAGAATCCATCTGTGATTGATTTTTCATGACAAATTGGCCTGAGAAATGAATCCCAGCATGCTGTGTTTGGCAGTGGGTTTTGGCTCACGCACCCCCATTCAAGTCTATGGGAGTATGTGCAACATCGCACTGCACTCGCATGTCATCCAACTGCAGTGTGATGTATGCAGATACAGGCAGTGGAGGAGATGGGGAGAAAGTGCTCCCTCCCACTTCTCCGCAGCTGTGATCCGATTACAAGATCGCATCACAGTCGTATGACACTCGGCTGACGCTCACAGCAGAGGGTCATTAGCATATCGCCTCTGATGTTCTTACATCGCAAGGTATGCACAAGTGGAACTGTAGCTAATGTATAGGATCAGATGTTTAACTCACCCACCCCAGGGCTTTGGGTGACCCGGTGTCAGGCCGGACTAGTCCCAGGTAGTCAGCGGTGGTGGGGCCAGTCTCCGTGACCCTGGCGGGGTCAATTAATATGGCAGCTGTGGGGGTGATGATCAATAATAAAGTTTGTGGAAATATATTCGTGACGCCACCTGTGGATTGCGGCTGTGGAGCCGCCGCTGTTGGATGGGGTCTCCGGGGCGGATGTAATGGCAGCCATGGTGGTTCTTCTCCCCACAGGTGGAGCGGAACCCCAGGGCAACCGTTGGTGCTTGTAAGAGTCTATGATGGTTTTGTGAATGATGCGGTGCAGGGCCGACAGGGCAGTGAAAGGAACAGACACAAACAGCAGTCTCTTTACCTTCTTTTACTCTGCGACAAACGGTGCAGTCCTGGGAGACTGTTACAGTGGTAATGGCGATCCGGTCGGCCTGGAAGCAGTTGAGGTTGTCTCCTTGGCCAGATGAATATTGAGGCCCTCTCCTTACTCTTTCTTCTCTTTTATAGGACCCTGCAATATTGGTTTAGCGGGAGCCCTCTCTCTGCTGGGACTTGTGGTACGTCCCGTTCCCGTATGGTAGGCTGCGCAGGCCCTCTCTGATGCTTATCTGCTGGAGTCCACACCGGGGCCCGGTAATGCAGCTGTACCTTCGGGTTGTTTGGGGGGCCAGGAGACCTACAGTCCTCCTGCCTTCGGATTCGGTTACTGGGGGATCTAACACCTTGGCAACCACAGACTCCGATGTCTAATTTTCAGTGGGTTCTTCTGAGGTGAACAGGTTCCGACCTGTTCTCCCCTAGAATCTTTTCTCCGTGCCTCTCTGCAAGTCCTGATTTTCTGGGCTGAGCTATCTTAGCTCCAGGCCCCAGCTCGCAAGCCTGCACTACTCAAACTCCTCTATCCTTGAACTCTCCTCACAGACTACCTAACTCCTCCCCCAGGTCAGAGCTTAAGGGATCCTCCCTGGAACTCCAGGTTTAGAGCTCCCCCTGCTGACCTAGGAGAGGAACAGTGTTGGATGCTGGTACTTACTGGCCAATAGATTTCCCCAATTACCTCCAGGCTCAGCATTAACCCTTTGGAGGGGCAACACTGTTGTGGCAACCAGATGCTGGGGCACCACGCTCCCCCTTAGTTTAAATCAGTACTCCCGGACTGAAGAAACATGAACAAGACATAACATTATAACATTTCATCCCTTTATGGGAGGCACCTATCTTAAACGTTACAAACTTAAATGACAACTATTATGAGTCCAGTGTGGCTCCCTGCTGGGTGTCCATTACACTGCTCCATGAGGGACCCGCCACGATAAAAACTCCAACGTAGGCTCTGGGCGTGCGTCAGAGCATCAATGCCCCCATTCTATGCACGCCGGATGGGTTTTTCTTCTGGGGGTGCAGAGCACACTGGGTGCTAATTATATACACTAACGGTTTTGGTCTCTCCTAGTAAAGTGGCCCAATTGTCCATTTACTTAATCACCTAAAACAAAAAACATTTTATACAGACATTCCAAATAACTATTTACACTCTAATTGGAAGTTTTCCTTTTTAATCTCTTTACCTTGGAGGGGGCTGTCCCTGGGTGCTACGTTGGGACCTGCCTAGTATTGGTGTTGATTCACTACTACTTGGGGGGTGTACTACCTCAGTGTTGTTGGTAGGCCTAACTCTGATAGGTATGCGTAATTGTTGCCTACGGGGTCTTAGATTCACCAAGGGTATGACAGATTCACCACTGGCAGGGGGTTGATTCTCCTGTTTCACTGCTGGTGTGGCATCTTGTGTTGGGACTGATAGCTCTTCAGGTGGATCTGGAACCTCTTCTGTTTCTGGTACAACCACTTGCGGGAATGTCAATACCGGTACCACTATAGCCTTATTTATTTGGGTCCATGTTTTGGGGAATTTTCCAAGTACTGTTTGGATCATTTCTTCTTCTTTTTCTTGAAGTTGGGGACTTTCTTGAACTTCTTCTTTCTTTGGTCTTACACCGTTCAGGGCATACTTTCAGACAATCTCTGGAAACTGCTTGATATGTTTTGCCTCCATCTTTACTTATTAGACACACTTTGTTGTTGTCAAAATTCGAGGGAATGATTGTGTAGGGCTCATTTTCCCACTGGTCATCTAATTTGTGCATCCTCCGCTTTTTCTTGAGGACCTGTTCTCCAGGTGCTAAGGGAGTTGCTGAGGCGGTTTGATTGTAGTTCTTTTCTTGTCTCATTCTTGCTTGGGATAGGCTCTTTTCCACACATTCCTGAACTTGGCGGTATTGTTGTTGTCGCTCTGTGTTCCAATCTTCTCTCTGTTGAACCGCTTCAGGTGACACAGTTCCCATTTCGAAATCTACAGCAACTTGCAAGGTCTTGCTCGCATCAAGTAAGCGGGGCTGCAGTTGGTGGAGTTTACTGGAATATGATTGTACAAGTCCACTAGATCTGGTAACTTCTCTGGCCATTGGTTTCTTTCTTCTAGAGGCAAAGTCTTGAGCAAGTCAATAACCACATGATTCATTTTCTCGCACAGTCCATTGGTTTGAGGGTGGTATGGTGTTGCTCTTATTTTCTTACAGCCGTACATGTTACAGAACTCTTGAAACACTTCTGCCTCAAAGGCAGGGCCCTGATCAGTCAGTACCCTTTTAGGATAACCGTGGGGTCGACAGAAGTATACTTGGAATGCCTTGGCGGATGTCCGGGCGGTCTGATCTTTCACAGGCACTACTACAAGGAAGCGAGAGTAATGGTCCCCAATGGTGAGGGCATAGACATAGCCTGACCGGCTTGGTGTTAATTTCACGTGGTCCATGGTCACTAACTCAAGGGGTTGCTTCGTGATAATTGGCTGCAGGGGAAACCTCTGGTTGGTATCATCTTTCCGCCTTAGGTTACACGGACCACATTCTCGGCACCACTTCTCGATTGCCTTTCTCATGTTCACCCAGTAGAACCGATCACGGAGTAGGACCTCCAACTTCTTCCACCCGAAGTGTCCTGCTCCATCGTGGTAAGCTGCTAGGACCATAGGGACATCCCTCTGGGGAACCACTATTTGCCAGACGAGTTCATTGGTTCGCCAGTTAACATATCTTTTGCATAACTTGCCCTTGTAGATAAACAGTCATCCCCTCTCCTTCCACAGCTTTTGGGCGTCTTGTGGAGCACCTGGACCAAGATGGGTTTCAGCTTGTGCTAGCTTTTCTTTGACTAATCGGACGGCCGAGTCACTGTTCTGTGTTTCCTCCCATCTATGATGGAGTAATGGGTTGACTGAGACCCCTATCTGGCTCGAGCGCTTCTCTTTTACAGCATGCCCGCACTGGGAGACACCCTGTTGGTGGAAAGCTGGTAACTCTATCTCTTCCAGTTCATCCAGGTCTTCTCCAACTTCGAGTAAATGTGGCATTCTGGACAGCGCATCAGCATTGTTATTCTTTCGGCCAGCTCTGTACTTGATGGTAAAGTCAAAGTTGGACAGTCGAGCCATCCATCGCTGTTCTAGCGCACCTAACTTGGCCGTTGCCAGGTGTGTCAACGGATTGTTGTCCGTGAAGATGGTAAACTTGGCCGACGCCAGATAGTGCTTAAAGCGTTCAGTCACTGCCCAGACAATAGCGAGGAACTCCAGCTTAAAGGAACTGTAGTTTTCTGGATTCCTTTCTGTTGGACGAAGCTTTCTTCTGGCGTAGGCTATCACTTTCTCTCTGCATCCCTGTACCTGGGACAGAACTGCTCCCAATCCCACGTTGCTGGCATCTGTGTATAGTACAAACGGCTGGCCGTAGTCAGAGTAGGCTAGAATTTCTTCTCCAGTGAGAGCCATCTTCAACCGGACAAAGGATGTTTCTACTTGACTGCTCCATTCGAATGGAGGACTTTGCTTCTTAGCCTTCTTCGGCTGACCCACCAGGAGATCTTGAAGAGGCACTGCTATTTTCGTGAAACCGTCAATGAACCTTCGGTAGTAGCCCACCAGCCCAAGGAAGTGCCGCACCTACTTTATCGTGGTGGGTCTTGGCCAGTCCTTGATTACTGTGACTTTCTCTGGATCAGGTGCCACACCTTCTGCGCTGACTACATGACCCAGGTACTGTACCTTTGGCTTCAAGAGGTGACATTTTGATGGCTTTATCTTCAGGCCATACTCGGACAAGGGCTCAAATATGTCTGCCAAGTGCCTCAGGTGGTCTTCATAGGTTTTTGAGTAGACTATGACGTCATCCAGGTACAATAACACAATTTCAAAGTTGTAATGGCCCAAGCAGCACTCCATCAATCTCTGAAATGTCCCTGGGGCATTGCAGAGCCCGAAAGGCATACAGTTGAACTCGCAGAGGCCCATTAGTGTAGTGAATGCAGTCTTCTCCTTGTCCGCCTCTGCCACGGGAACCTGCCAATACCCACTGGTGAGATCCAAGGTGGAGAAATAGTTAGCTGATTTTAAAGCTGCTAATGACTCTTCTATTCTGGGTAATGGATAAGCATCTTTATGTGTAATGCGGTTAATTTGCCTGTAATCAACTCACATTCTCATTGTGCCATCTTTTTTCTTTACGAGAACTAGTGGAGCTGCCCAGGGGCTACAGCTATCTCTGATCACCCCCGCCTCCTTCATGTCCCGCAACATTTCTTTGGCACGCTGATATTGAGCTGGGGGTATAGGGCGGTATCTCTCTTTAATGGGATGATGGTCACCAGTGGGGATTCGATGTTTAACCCCTTTTACCTGCCCAAAGTCTAGAGGGTGTTTGCTGAAGACCTGATCGTATTCCTTTACCACTCGATAAACCCCATGCTTTTGGTGTGAAGGGGTGGAGTCGGTGCCCACATGTAATCTTTGACACCAGTCCTCCAGCTGTCCCTTGGAGCCATTGTCTTCTGCCTGGTCGGACGGGATAAAGGGTTCCACTGTCCTGATAGCATTATTACTGACAGTGTACAGCTTAGCTACAGTGGCGTACCGGGGCAATTTGGCTTCCTTCTCCTCACAATTCAAGATACGGACGGGTACTCTTCCCTTGCGGACATCTGCTACCCCTCTGGCTGTCAGGACTCCAGGCCTGCTGTCTGAATACACAGGTTCTACTAGGGCCTGGTAATCCTGACCCCTGAGGCCTATAGCAATAGGCACCATATCACCATTTCACTTCTTGGGAGTATTGCAATGGGGAAGGGGTCACTTACCCTCACACTGCCAATTTCTCCTCCGGCCAGCTCTACCTGCTGCCTCCTCATCAGGGCTCTGATCACCCTCTGTAGGGCACGCTGCTGCCCGGAGCTGCCAGTTTCAGCCACCTGTTGCAACAAAATTATCACCTCAGCAAGACAATTTTCCATTACATTTGTACCGATTGTTAGCATTGGGTTAGATTCTTTGCGATCAACATCCACAATTTTCATTCCCTGAGATGGCAATTCCACCCGCCCCACTTTAATGGTTACCTCTTTGTACCCAATTTGAGGCACGGACTGGCCATTACTGGCTACAATCGTTAAATCATCATCTGGGCCACTGGGTAATGTCTGAATCTGCCCAGTATCTTTTGTACAGTATATAGGGTATGGTTCTTACCTGGGACCCCGTATCCAGGAGGGCAGTCAAAGGGATGCCATCCAGCACAATAGGCAGGACCGGTCATCCTCCCACATACTTGTTGTGCCAGGAAGTCGAGCCGGGCTGTCTTACACCTGGGGGTTGGCTCCTGACCCCAGGTTCTGCCCATTTAAAGGACAGTGTCTTGTGTAGTGCCTCGCCCGTTTGCAGCGGCGGCAGATCGATTGTCCAGTTGAGTCGTACCGGTCTGTGTCTTTTCCTCGGGCTGGCGGAATCCTCCTTTGCCGCACGGGACGTCATCTGGACTGAAGGCCAACTGAACTGCACTGTTTTTGCGAGGGCAACCATTGTCTTGGCCAGTTCTTGGACATGTTGCCTGAGGTCTGCAGAGGTGTCATTATCCAGGGTCTGCGCTTCAGCCCCTGTAGTGGCTCGGGCTGCAGGCACCCCCTCTGGGTATGTGATAGCAAGAGGCCGGAGGTGTACTGTGTCATTTTGTGTAGATTCTCTCAGTACCCGAATGGCCTGGTCTTTAAACTTTGAAAAGTCCAGGGCAGGATTCTGCAGGACCATGATACGCAGCTGTCTTGAGCGTCTGACAGGAGCCCTTCTATAAACTGCTCAGTCAGTAGTTTGTCTTCATCACGCACACTTTCAGGGTCCACCTGTTTAACTGCCCTCAGTGCTTCCTGCAAGTTTAAGGCATAGTCCCGTATGCTGTCCTTGGCCCTTTGTTTGCACCCAAAGAATTTATTTTTTATTTCTGCTGCAGTGCGGGTGTCAAAAGTATTCTTTAACTTGCGCAGTATATGGGTTACTGTCCCTTTATCTGTATCAGGCCAGGACTTCACTTCACACTGCGCTGCGCCAGTTAGCTGCCCTATTATTATGCCCACTTTCTGGCTTTCCGTTAGGGGGTACACCTTTAACAAGCTGTGCCATCTTTCTCTGAAGTCGCTCAGGGTGTGTGACTCCCCTGAATACTGCGGTAACCAGTTCGCTCCCGGGAGGTATGGCATTGTGAGCGGCATAACGGGCGCTACAGCGGGGGCTGGGGCGACGGCGACTGGGAGTACATTGGCCGGTGCCGCGGCGTCTTGGGCTATAGCAGCCACCTGCTCCTCCTCAGCGTCGGACATCTTTCTTCCCCCTTAGAGGACCTTACCAGGCTCCGCTCTTTTTTTTTCAAATCTCCTCTGAGTCGTTCGGGGTTAACGAACCTCCGCTCTGATGACGCTCTTTCTTCGCCCCCCCTTTTCGAGCATGCCCCCTTTCTTCCTGCACTGAGCAAGTTCTATGGCGGTGGCAGCTTTCACACAGTAGAACACAGTTTTTTAAGCACAGTTCTGTAAGGCGCACAGTACCTGGTGGGACCGGGCACGAAATCCTGTTCGTGACGACAAAGTTGACTCACTCACCCCAGAGCTTTGGGTGACCCGGTGTCAGGCCGGACTTGTCCCGGGTAGTCAGCGGTGGCGGGGCCCGACTCCGTGACCCTGGCGGGGTCAATTAATATGGCAGCTGTGGGGGTGATGATCAATAATGAAGTTTCGCCACCTGTGGATTGCGGCTATGGAGCCGCCGCTGCTGGATGGGGTCTCCGGGGCGGATGTAATGGCAGCTATGGTGGTTCTGCTCCCCACAGGTGGAGCGGAACCCCGGGGCAACCGTTGGTGCTTGTAAGAGTCTATGATGATTTTGTGAATGATGCGGTGCAGGGCCGACAGGGCAGTGAAAAGAACAGACACAAACAGCAGTCTCTTTACCTTCTTTTACTCTGCGACAAACGGTGCAGTCCTGGAAGACTGTTACAGTGGTAATGGAGATCCGGTCGGCCTGGAAGCAGTTGGGGTTGTCTCCTTGGCCAGGTGAATATTGAGGCCTTCTCCTTACTCTTTCTTCTCTTTTACAGGACCCTGCAATATTGGTTTAGCGGGAGCCCTCTCTCTGCTGGGACTTGTGGTACTTCCCGTTCCCATATGGTAGGCTGCGCAGGCCCTCTCTGATGCTTCTCTGCTGGAGTCCACACCGGGGCCCGGTAATGCAGCTGTACCTTCGGGTTGTTTTGGGGGCCAGGAGACCTACAGTCCTCCTGTCCTTCGGATTCGGTTACTGGGGGATCTAACTGCCTGCCAACCACAGACTCCGATGTCTAATTTTCTGTGGGTTCTTCAGAGGCGAACCGGTTTCGACCTGTTCTCTCCTAGAATCTTTTCTCCATGCCTCTCTGCAAGTCCTGCTTTTCTGGGCTGAGCTATCTTAGCTCCAGGCCCCAGCTCGCAAGCCTGCACTACTCAAACTCCTCTCTCCTTGAACTCTCCTCACAGACTACCTAACTCCTCCCCCAGGTCAGAGCTTAAGAGATCCTCCCTGGAACTCCAGGTTTAGAGCTCCCCCTGCTGGCCTGGGAGAGGAACGGTGTTGGATGCTGGTACTGTACTTACTGGCCAATAGATTTCCCCAATTACCTCTAGGCTCAGCATTAACCCTTTGGAGGGGCAACACTGTTGTGGCAACCAGATGCTGGGGCGCCACATGTTCCTCAACTTTTATCTCCAATGACAACAGGGCTCTTAACTTGACCTCTGAAGGGTCGATCTGAAGCATGAACTCCTTAGTGAAGTCAGGTCTCAGTAAGACTGGTGTAACACCCATGCCAGCATCCCTGCCAAGACCCTCTTTCTTCTGCCAGCAGGGATGCCAACTCATTCACCCTCCCAACTGCTCAGCAGTGATGTCTACTTCTGTGCCTCCTGCTGGCTTCCGAAACGTGAACACGCCGCACAAGTCTTCCAGGAGCACACTAAGGGCACATGTTAGCCTCCCTACTCTTACAGGGCCAGCATGCCCTAACCCAGAAGTGCCTTTCAACTTATGGCTGAGAGGAACTAGGTACTTAAGACATCCTTCCATTGTGGGAGATGCATGAGCAATATGGTCTTACTGCTAGAGACACACTTATAGTTTTCAAGTCTCATTTCCTGCTCCCTGTATCCTGTATGCATTAACTGTGCTTGCTAACCCATACTTGTGCCTTAGTACCTGCTGCTTCTGCCCTACCTTCTGCAAATGCTATATCTTCCATAACTGCTACAAATGCTGTACCTGTCATAACTGTCATACATGCTGTACCTGCCGTACCTACCATACCAGCCTGCCAACTGTACCTGAAGTACCTGCTGCTGTGCCTGTTGCAGCAGTCGTTCTTGCTGTTCCTGCTGTACCTACCTGAACCAGCCGTCCAGTCTGCACCAGCCAGTGCTGTGTGCTACCCTCCAGTGCTGTGCGCTACCCCCAGTCCTGTGAAAGAAATTTGTGCAATGTAAACCCCCACTCTAATGCAGCAAG
This sequence comes from Anomaloglossus baeobatrachus, assembly GCF_048569485.1. Lineage (NCBI taxonomy): Eukaryota > Metazoa > Chordata > Amphibia > Anura > Aromobatidae > Anomaloglossus > Anomaloglossus baeobatrachus. The sequence goes on from NC_134358.1 coordinate 385,517,934, forward strand.
ACAGATCAATAGAAGCAGACCTGTTGTCCAAAATAACCAACGTGAGGCAGTGGTAAACAGAAGGTCACAGATTGAAAAGAAATTATTGTCTTAAGGGAAACCCATGGACAAGATAACACCACAATTAACATCTGTTAAATAAATAAAGTCAAATAATTCTCATTAGCAGAACACGGGTTTGAAAGAAAAAAACCTGCTCAGACAATGAGTCCTCCTGAAAGCTGAAAGTGAGAATCAGACAACCTATATGCAAGCCTGCATAGATAAAGTAAGGAAACCTGCAAGCAGGGGGGAGGGAAGGAACCAACCCCACGCGTATCGTCACCTCGTGGATGACTTCATCAAGGGCAAAGAAGTGTGCCCTCCTAGTAATGTCTGTGCTCTGGAGGTGCTCTCCGTGCCCCTCAGTTCCCCCCTAGTGATGTCTGTGCTCCCCTAATGATGTGTGTGCTCTGCAAGTGTTATCCGTTTTTCCCAGTGCCCCCTAGTGCGGTCTGTGCCCCCCCTTACTGTCCATGCTCCCCTGGTGATATCCGTGCCCCCTCGTGATGTCCATGCTGTCCGTGCCCCTCAGTGCTGTCCATGTCCCCCAGTGATGTTTGTGCCCCAATTATGTCTGTGCTCCTCCAGTGCTGTTCATGCCCCCCAGTGATGTCTGTGCTCCCCCAGTGCTGTCCATGTCCCATTAGTGATGCCTGTTCCCCAGAGATATTTGCACCCAACAGTGCTACCCGTGCCCTCTAAGTGCTGTCTGAGCCCCTCAGCCATATATATGCCTCCCATTGATGTCTGTACCCCAGCATCTCTTGTGATGTATATACCCCAGCACCTACTGTGATGTGTATGCCCTCAGCCCTTCCAGTGATGTATATGCCCCAGTCCTTACTGTGATATGTATGCCCCCAGCGTCTCCTGTGATGTGTATGTCCACAGCGTCTCCTGTGATGTGTATGCCCCCAGCGTCTCCTGTGATGTGTATGCCCCAACCCCAGATATATACATCACATGAGGTTCTTGGGGTACATAAATCACAGGCGAGGCTGGGCATATACATCACAGGAGATGCTGGGGCATATAGATCACAGGAGGAGCTTAGCTATATATTACAGGAGGGAATGGGGGCATATATATCACAGGAGGGGCTGGGGCATATACATCACAGGGGGGGTTGGATCATTTACATCACAGGAGAGGTTGGGGCATATAAATTGTAGTAGGGAATGGATCGTTTACATCACGGGAAGGGCTGGGTCATATACATGTCCCGAGCCCCTCGTGTGATGCATGTGCCCCCGATATGTCTCTTGTGATATATATACAGCAGTCCCAACGTGTCCTATGTCATGTATATACAGCAGTCCCAGCATCTGTTATGTGATATATATGATTTACCAATCTTATTATCACAAACAGTAGACTGCATTCCAGGCCGAGACAAATCTGGAAAAGTAGTCGTGAGAAGCAAAGTTACATGGTCAATATCACTAAAAATTAACCGCCACAACAAAGAGAAGCAGCTCCGGCCACCACAGTAAGGGTGAATTAAATACTTGATCAAATATAGCCTGATAATTTTCACATTGATAATTTTGTACGGCTCCTGAAGGTTGATAGAAATTCTCAAATGGCCCCCGGCAGTAAAAAGGTTCCCTATCCCTGCACTAGAAGAACAACTGGTTGTTTACACAAAGCTACCTTCAATTCTTGGAAAGATGTCTCTGCTTTTGAAGACCACTTGTCCATCAATGACTTTGTGCCCTTTAGGGGGTTGGTAAGATGCGTGGCCATCCTGGCAAAACTTGGTGTAATACACCGATAGTATCCTGTCCACGGCCTTCTGGAAGGTGGCTGGAGGTCCCTGCAATGTAAACGGAATCCTGGTGTGCTGAAAACAACTGTCAGGTGTAGAGAAGACCATCTTTTCTTTGACACTTTGGGATATGAGGATTTGCCACTATGCAGTTGTCGCGGGCGGAGGAGGGGACGCTGTGCTCACCCACTGCTCGGGTCCGGCTGCTGCTGCTCAGTGGTGGATCGAGCGGTGGGCCGGATCCCGGGGACTCGAGCGGTATTCCTCGCCCGTGAGTGAAAGGGGGGTTGGTGTGTGGTTTGGGGAATATTGTCCGTGACGCCACCCACGGTTGTGGTGAGGTTGTGACACCACCGCTGCTCTGGACGGGGATCCCGGGAGCGATGACAGGGAGCAGCATGGATGTTGTTTTCTCCCCTCCGTGGGTAGGGGGGTTGGTTGTCCTGGGGCCCCGGTGAGGGTTAGGGATGCAGGCGGGCTACGGGGCCTGGTGAGGTGCAGGGTCGCTGGGGCAGCGCGGTGCCGCACGGCACGGTGGTACTCACTCAGCCAGTAATTTACACAGAGTCTCTGGTCAAACAAACGGCTGGATGGACGGGTCCCACAGGCGGCTGCGGTGTTTTTCCTCTGACCCCAGGTTGGTAGTGTAAGTCCTTTCCTTCACCTTCGTGTACGCTCTTCCTGCACTCCGGTTTCCAGCTGGCTCCCTGGTTCGGTACCGGTGGGCCACCGCCCAGCCCCGGCTACCTACGGTTCCACCAAGACTGTCTTCCCGGCTCCCACAGACGGCCACTACCGTCTGCCTCACTGGCTACACGAGGGACCTAGGCTCCAACCTAGGCCCCAGTCTGCGTCTGCCTCTCTGCAGACCTCCTCTCTCTTCCTCTGCCTGGACTTGTCTGAGCTGGTTTTTGCCTCAGGCCAGCTAGACTCCTTGGTGGGCGTGCCTATCTGCTTGACTCCACCCACCTGGTGTGTCTGTCTGAACCCGAGGGAAGAAATCAGGTCTCACTGGGGATGTCTGCTGTGAACTGCTGGGGGTGGGGGTGTGTGTGTGTTGTTACCTGTGGCCCCTGGCTTGTCCAGGGTGCCACATTCCCCCTTAGTAAAATGCAGACCTTTTATTTTTCACGAACTGAAAAAGAATAAAACGTTTTTAAACATTTTCACACATGCATTTTTTTCATACAACTTCCCTTACGGGAGGCATATCACTTCAACCGTTGCAACAACAATACACTTTTAATAATAACAGTGGAACGGGTCCTTCAGTCACCCACCCAAACAACCTGGCCCTGATGCTGCCCCTAGGAAGTGGGCAGCACCCCCTTGACCCCAGTCCAAGAACGGGCCCAGATTCGTTAACGGGATGGGTGCTTCGCTGCCGTTGTGGCCTGGCAGACTGCCGGAGCCATCGTCATCTCCGTCGTGGCCGGGCGGACTGCCGGGGCCGTCATCATCAGCGGTGTGGCCGGGATGGAAGCCGGGACCGGTGGCAGGCCGGTGACGATGGTAAGGCCTGGGCCCTCCCTCACAGACGCTGCGAGCTCCGCTACCGGTGACAGGGGTAACAGGTCGGTCGGGGCGTTGGCCGCGGGCACGGGCACTGAGGTTTCAGTGGTGCCGGACGGATGGGTCATCTCGTGCAGCAGTGCTCCAGGAACCAAATACTTGCAGAGTCCTGGCGTCCCTGCTTCCACAGCCGCGGTTCACATGCGGCCAGACGCCATCCGTCCCCCTTAGTCTTTTTCCGGCTCCTCCTCTACAGGGGCAGGATTTCGGTTTTAGCGCCTCCACTACTCGGGAAGACGCTCGAGCAGGGACTTTTCACGCCCAAAATGGCGGCTTCTCCAAATTTTCAGCCGGACACCTCCGGCGGTCACAAGGAGCACCTCTACCAGACGGCAGAGCGGTAAGATCCTGTTCGTTACGCCAAGTTGTCGCGGGTGGAGGAGGGGATGCTGCGCTCACCCACTGCTCGGATCCGGCTGCTCCCTGGTTCGGTACCGGTGGGCCACCGCCCAGCCCCGGCTAACTACGGTTCCACCAAGACTGTCTTGCCGGCTCCCACAGATGGCCACTACCGTCTGCCTCACTGGCTACACGAGGGACCTAGGCTCCAACCTTGGCCCCAGTCTGCGTCTGCCTCTCTGCAAACCTCCTCTCTCTTCCTCTGCCTGGACTTGTCTGAGCTGGTTTTTGCCTCAGGCCAGCTAGACTCCTCGGTGGGCGTGCCTATCTGCTTGACTCCGCCCACCTGGTGTGTCTGTCTGAACCCGAGGGAAGAAATCAGGTCTCACTGGGGATGTCTGCTGGGAACTGCTGGGGGTGGGTGTGTGTGTGTGTGTGTTGTTACCTATGGCCCCTGGCTTGTCCAGGGCGCCACACCTTGGTTAGGTCAAGTTTAGTAATGTACCTTGTTGTTCCAATCCTCTTGATGAGCTCATTGACACGGGTCATTGGATAATCATCAAACTTGGAGACTTCATTCAATTTGCAATCATTACAAAATCACCATTCTCCATCTAGCTTTGGCATAAGGACGATGGTACTGAACTAGGCACTTTTAGATTTTAGAGTGATTTCAGAGGCCTTACTTTTACATCCTGGACCACACCCTAAAGTTAAGCTATGGTTAACAGCTATCCCACCCATCTATTCTTTAGCTGATCACAAAAACTCGGCCCTGTTTACAGTCGTTTAACTCTCTCAGCACCTAGTATACTGGAGCATTACATCAGGGTTTATCTAAATGTGTCTAATAATCTCATTTACACATTCCTCCCATCTTGTATTTAACCAGTGACCAGCTTACAATACATATATATATGTGTGTGTGTGTGTGTGTGTGTGTGTGTGTGCTCAATGTAGACATGCGCGTGTGCTATGTGTGTAACATACTGTGTTTGTGTCACATACTGTGTGTGTTGCATCCACATTTATAAATCGGGATGCACAGATGAGAATTAATAGACGTAAACATGTTGTCAATTGCCCAATGAATGAGCAAAATGCTGCTCATTTATCGGGTGATTGGATTATTTAGGATGGAACAAATATCACTGTTCTCAACAGCACATCTCACAGCACAAATTTCAGAAGTACTGCTGAAAGCATGCTTCTATATGAGGACAGAATGATCTACTAATAATCATTTGATCATTCTGTGCCCATCGTTCTTGGTCAATCTGTGTAAAGAGGCTGGGAAACAAGCGCAGAACAATTTCATCAGTGTTGATTGTGAAGATGTAATTTACCCTCTCACTGTATATGCTGTGATACTATGTCATGCCCTGGTTGTATTAGTTGTAATTCATGTATTTCCTTGGGGGAGCTACTGGTCTCAATGTGTCTCTCTCATACAATTGTAGTCTTGGCATCTAAAGTGATTATGTAAATAGCCTGTCCTCTTCTATCCAGAGTTGTGCATCTAATCTGTAATTGCATTGGCCAGTGAAGGAATAGTCATTGTGCTGCACAGCAGGGGATCCCTTCATCTACTGTGGCTGGCAGACATATTGGAGCCCTGTGATGGACCAAGCCATTGATGATAGGATGTGTGACCCCTACCCCCTGAACAAACATGGTGGGCTGGTCAAGGAGCACAGACAATGCATTTCCCTTTTTTGTAACTTCAGAGTGAGCTGAAACTTGAAGAGAGCAGGAGCCCCAGCCTGGGTGGCTGTGGACACGGACGGAGCTAGGCCTGTGTGGCGGCCCGTGGGATTGTGTGGAACTCTTTGGACTACTGTAAGGACGATTGCTTTGTTATCCGGTCCGAGGATTGTCGGGAAGGGCCCCCGAATCTGTTTTACGTGGACTTATCGTGTGCTGTTCCAGTGTTCTTGTGAATAAACCTGTTGGATCATCCCTCGGCCTCGTCCATCCTTTGCTCTGATGTACACCCCGTCACAAACTGGTGGCAGCGGTGGGATCAGAGCAGAAAGAATGGAGGACAACGGCCCATTAACATCTGGAATCAGAACCTCAGAGTACAAGAACTGGACTGTGGTGAGCCTACAAACAATGGCCCGTGAATTAGGAGTCGGTTACAAAGGACTCTCTAAGGAGCAACTAATTGAGGCATTGGAAAACGCTTGCCTGCAAGATGGCACCGAGGAAGGATTTCCACAGCAAGGGGAGGAAAGACGGGAGCTGGAGGTAAATACCCAAAAAAGTCAATGGATTGTGTGGTATGAGGAGGAAATGGCACTGCTTGGAGATGAGGCCACCATAGAAGATAAGAGGGAGGCCATGCGTGGAGCTAAAGAGAAGGAGCGCAGGATGGAGGAGATGGCATTGCTGGATAAGCAGCTCGCTGTGGAAGCAGCTAGAGGCTCCAGACAGACTGTAACCCCAGCACCCACCATGAGGGAACTTCCCAGGGTGTCCCGCAAAGACTTTAAGCCGTTTAATGAGGCTGCAGGCGACATTGAGGGCTTCTTCCAGGACTTTGAGCATCAGTGTCGATTAATGGAAGTCCCGGACAGGGAGCGTGTCCGGCATCTGGTTGGGCTCCTAGAGGGGGGAGCTGCTGAAGCCTATAGAGCTCTGGACCCTCGGTGGAACTGTGAGTATGAGGATATTAAACAGACTATTCTAGAACATTATGCTGTGACCCCAGACACTTACAGGACTCAGTTCCGTGCTTTAGCCTGTGATGGGGAAGTGTCTTTTAAGATATATGCTCATAGACTCAAACAAATATGTAATCGCTGGCTGGAGGCAGAGGAGGCCTTATCTTGGGGGACCTTCCTGCAGGTCATCCTAAAAGAGCAGTTCTATGCCAGGTGCCCAGCGGAAATCAGAGAATGGGTGCGTGAGAGAAAGCCGTCAACTGTGGAACAAGCTGCTGCTCTCGCTGATGAGGTGCTCACCATCAAGCCTCAGTGGAGGGTTCTGTTGGAGGATGGAGAGACGCCTAACAGCTCCACAACACCGGATGCCCCCAGTTATTCTGTCCCCATTGTTCCCCGTTCCTCTAAGCCACCACATGTTGATACCCGTGTTAATGTGCCTCCAGTTGCTTCTACTGCACTTTCTGGAATACGCCGGGGAGAGGAAGTAACAGAGCGCAGGTGTTATGTTTGTAGGCATCCCGGGAATTTGCAGGCCTCATGCCCAGCCAGCCCATGGAGGAATCATCCTCAAACCCCTACAGCACCTTCAGGTGGGAGCCGGCCTCCAAGTTCCCCTACCCCTTACCCAAGAGGACGCCTTGGATGGAGGGAGACCCAGCTCAGATGCTATCAATGTGGACAGCCAGGGCATCGGCAAGTCTCCTGCCCAGCTGTTCAAATGAGGACTGATCCTGCACCCAATCGGATTGTTAATTATTTACAGCCCAGTGCCATGGAGGAAGATGTGGCACCGCTATGTGAGGACTGGGCTAGTGACTCAGCCCCCCATGTTGCACCACCAGGAGTTTACGGGGTGCGACCCGCAGTTATGACGACTTCTGCTCATCGAGGTAAGCACTTGCAGGAGGTTGTGCTGGATGGACAGAGACTTGTTGGATTTTGTGACTCGGGTGCTTTCCTCACACTGGCTGATCCCCGAGTGGTTCGGCCTGAGGCAATCCATAGAGGACCTGGGATTGTTATTGAACTGGCTGGTGGACAATGGAGGACTATTCCCACAGCCACTGTGGATCTGAACTTTGGTTTTGGGGTCAGGCGATGTGTGGTTGGGGTGATGGGTGGTCTGCCTGCAGCTGTTCTCCTGGGCAATAATGTGGGAGAGCTACGATGCCAATTCGTGGCTGTATGAAGCCACATGTAAGTAACGCTCTGCCTGTGTGTACTTAACCAGTGACCTGTAGAGGTCCCTAGTACGTACACAAGTTGGGAGGGGGAGGGATTGTGAAGATGTAATTTACCCTCTCACTGTATATGCTGTGATACTATGTCATGCCCTGGTTGTATTAGTTGTAATTCATGTATTTCCTTGGGGGAGCTACTGGTCTCAATGTGTCTCTCTCATACAATTGTAGTCTTGGCATCTAATGTGATTATGTAAATAGCCTGTCCTCTTCTATCCAGAGTTGTGCATCTAATCTGTAATTGCATTGGCCAGTGAAGGAATAGTCATTGTGCTGCACAGTAGGGGATCCCTTCATCTACTGTGGCTGGCAGACATATTGGAGCCCTGTGATGGACCAAGCCATTGATGATAGGATGTGTGACCCCTACCCCCTGAACAAACATGGTGGGCTGGTCAAGGAGCACAGACAATGCATTTCCCTTTTTTGTAACTTCAGAGTGAGCTGAAACTTGAAGAGAGCAGGAGCCCCAGCCTGGGTGGCTGTGGACACGGACGGAGCTAGGCCTGTGTGGCGGCCCGTGGGATTGTGTGGAACTCTTTGGACTACTGTAAGGACGATTGCTTTGTTATCCGGTCCGAGGATTGTCGGGAAGGGCCCCCGAATCTGTTTTACGTGGACTTATCGTGTGCTGTTCCAGTGTTCTTGTGAATAAACCTGTTGGATCGTCCCTCGGCCTCGTCCATCCTTTGCTCTGATGTACACCCCGTCACATTGATCACTCTAGTTTAATGGCCTGAACTCAGCGCATGTAAATGTAACCTAAATGTATGAGTGTAATGGAGCAATATGTCAGCATGTAGGGCCCTAGTTTAATCTTTTGCCCAGGGCCCCACTTTATCTAAATCCGGCCTTGGCTACACCTCTTCTTTTAGTAAAAGTGCTAAAAAAACAAGTATCTTGTCTTAAGAAATTACTATAAAGTCATCAAAGTTTCATTGCTTTCTATCTTGTGAGTATTATACCCTCAAAATAACCTGATTATTTTTGTGACTTTGCAATATAGCTATTAAGAGATGAGCTCATCAAATAATTTTGCCCCATTAGGCAAACATATCACTAAAACTCTACATTTAATTAGGATAAGATTAAAAGTCGGATTCTGTGCTGAAAAGTAAATACAACTCCCATAATTTGCTCACATTTAACTGTACTAATTTCTCAGACATGATACATCCTCAACTATATATTATAATTTCTCCAAAGATTTAACAGACTGTAAATGCTTGATTTCAGAGGATGATGATGTGTACAGCGATAAGATGTTGGTGTTTATTCTTTTCAGCTGCTACTATGTTGAAACGAAGTAGCCAAATAACGGTTAATTATAGTTCCCAGAATGATCTTTAGAGGAAAACAATTTAGCAGTGAAATTGTAGTGCACAGTAGTATTAGCACTGTCACTAGTCCTAGCCTTCTGTTTAGTGGAATGTTCTCAAGGTTGCAATTTTAAAAGCAGCGATGAGCAACCACATGATTTGTAATGAAGGTTTTCTATCACTAGCCTTAGCAGCAAAAGTTATGATTCATTACCACTGAGACCAAAATTCTAGAGAGGTCAGCAATTTTTGAAGCTACCATAGAAATGATTGCAAAGAGCTCCGTATAAGTGTGCCTCCCCCGTGCCAGCAGCCGGCGCTGCTCGGATCCGGGGCCTACGGTACAGCTCGAGGGGTTCCCCGGACCCGGGGGTCGTACGGACACTCCGAATAAAAGGGGGACATATTTGTACGGGATTGATTGTAGAATGTCTGTGACGCCACCCACGGTGTGTGGTGAGGTGGGACACCACTGCTGCTGTCGTGGGATACCCGGGGGAGATGTAATGGCAGCCGGATGTTAACCCCTGCATGGGTAGTGATGGTTGACCCGGAACCCAGTGTCTCTGTGCAGGGTATGGTGATGGCAGGGGCTTCCCCACCCAGATGGACCAGGGGATAGTTGGTTACTCACTATTGAATGAATCACACGAGTCTTTTGGTAAACCAAAGTGCTGGTGGCCGGCCGCCACGGCCGGTTGTACGCTGGTCCGCCCACCCAGGCTGGTGGTCGCTGTCTTTTCCTCTGCACTGTTTTTGTGTATTATGTGCTGCCTGGTTTGGAACTCAGGAGTCCGCTCCCGGCTTTCTGTGTGCCTAAGGACTCGTGCCCGCTGACGCTGACCCGTGGGATCTATGGGCCCTGGCGGTTGCCCTATCCCTCTCTGTGGGTGGTTGTCTGCTTTTGGGACTTTGGTTGGGACAGGACCTGTAATCCTGCCCTCAATCGGTTAATTAGCTAGGCCGCTGGTTTCGGTCCTGGCTTCAGGGTCCGAGTACCCCCTCTGTGCACGGTTTCCGGTCGGGTCTCCTGTGTCGGTATCGGTGGGCTCCAATCTTTCTCTGGTCCTCCTTGAATCTGTCGAACCATCTTCCTGTCTCTTGCTGACGGAGACCACCGTCTGCCACCTAGCCAAGGTACCAGGGCTCCGACCCTGGCACCATTCAACTTGAACTTCCTCTGCTGGAGCTACACATAGCTCCAGCCCAGACTCCTCTCCACTTGAACTACAACTCGCACCGACTCTCACTCTAACTGCTGTTTTCCCGCCCCGGGCTGTGTAGACCCCTAGGTGGGCGTTCCAACACCGCCTGGTCCTGCCCACTGGTGTGCCTGTCTAGCCCTAAGGGGGGTGACTAGGGTTTCAGGTCGGCTGTATGTAACCTAGGTGAGGGAAGATGTTATGCGGGGGCCTATGTGTGACTACCTGGTTTCGCCAGGGCGTCACATAAGTATTGACCACTCTATTTCAACTTAAAAGCCAAAAATCCACATAGATATGGGTCGTTAGGGCATCTTTGATCACAGATAGGATAGGCTTGGGTGTTGACTGTATAACACAGTCACTATAAATGCATACAGTCGCACACTGAAAAAGCAAAAATGTACAAGGGAAAATATGGCACTGCATTACTGCAAAAGAGAGATATTTAGTTTATGTATTGGCCAATGCATGTAATCCGGGAACCTAACTTAAATGCCACTATCTAGGTTATAAACATCCGTATCTGGGCAAAATGACACAATTTGGACTACAAACCTCCATGAATGGGCAGCTAGGTTTACATAACTTATGTAAAAATATACTAAAATTAATTAATAAGCACACGGTTTTCAAGGAAATATGACAGCAAAATCCACCCACCAAACCTTTAAATATTTAACATAATCATTTTTTTTAAAGAACATGTCATCCACATGCTTAGGCCACATGCACACACTCAGTATTTGGTGAGCTTGTTACCTCAGTATTTGTAAGCCAAAGCCAGAAGTGGGTCAAAAATACAGAAGCAGGGCAGGTTTTTCTATTATATTTTCCTCTACGTCTACATTCCAGGTGATAATCTCCTGATGATAAAACCTTCCTTGCATGGAAACAACAGCACACAGCCTACTAAGTGACAAATATTTGAAATCTGTGTTTCAGCTCCAGCCGCATGCTGTCCTCAGATTTCATAGCGAAAAACCTCCAGACTAGGGATGAGCAAACCCAAACCGTAAAGTTGGAGGTTTGTACTGGACACCTAGTATCCTGCGTTCAAATCCGAATATGGACTTCTCAGGGAAGTCTGTGGTCAAATTTGGAGTTTGATGCTGAATATATTTTGTTGAAAGCCTGCAGCGCAGTGAATCAACAAGCTTTTCAGTTGTGGGCACTTCCATAACCATCACAACTATGCCAAGACCTGACCTGATAATGGGTGGTGTCGCCATTTTGCTCGGACTAGCATAGGGACATTACTCTGCTCGAGTGTGGGACAATGTTAGGTTACTCCACTTACTCATCTGTCTACATACTCATAAAACAGGCTCTGTTTAGCCACATTGTAACGGTGGTAAGGGGGTGCCTCAGCAGTAGTCGTGGTCCCGTGCCCGGAGGGCACCAAGCGCACCACCAGCCGCGACCATTACAGAAAACATGGGAGCACATGGAGCAAGCAGTAAAGAGAATATGGGGAGCTGGGGATCCTCCCACATGGAAATACCTGGTTTCTCCAGCACAGTCGTCCTCTCCTGATCACCGGCATTGTCCTTAGGAACAAGGAATTGTCCAAGATAACCAGGCAACTTAAACAGGTTTTCTTTATTAAAGTCCATCTTACAGCTGTAAATTAGCTCCATCCTTCTGTCTTTCTCACCTCTGGTAGGTGTGTATTGTTACAGGCTTTGAGACCGGTCACCATGTCCTCACAAAGGTAGTTCAGGGCCGCCACCAAAATGAACTACTTGATACAGTGCGCTCGGACACTACTCCACACCACAGTCCCAAAAAGGTGCCCGTAAGGCTTACCCCTATTTGCCGTACTGTTCCCCAGCAAGCCACAATCTTTCCTCAGACTTTCTCAGGCCTCCAGCTGCAGGTGTGACACCCTGGACTAGTCGGTTGTCCCAGGTAGTCACACACAACACCACACCCCCCTCCCGATTAGGTGACATCAGTCACACTAAAAACCTTGTCACCACCCTCCAGGTTTGATGTCCACACCAGGGGGCGGAGCCAGGCAGTTGGCTTCGCCCACCGAGGAGTTCACAGGCCTGGATGCGGGAAAACACAGACACAAGAGTCAAGTACAAGTGCAGAGTAGTCTAGAGGAGGTAGAGAGCAGTCAAGTTCACTGGCAGTCCTGTGTCCAGGCCTGCCAAGAGACTACCAGGTGGCTTGGTCGGAGCCCAGTGGCCATTGGCAAGGAGGCAGACGGTGGTGGCCGCCTGCAGGAGCTGGGATTACAGCCGGTGGAACCGTAGGGACCGGGGTCTTGCGGTGGCCCGCTGGTACCGAACCAGTGAACAGATTGGAAACGGGAGCACCAGGAGGGGTACTCAGACCCAGTACAAAGCCCTGAACCGACAGGGCCGAGTCAAATCAACTGATCGCGGACTGGACTTAAGGACCTATCTCACACAAGCCCCGTTAGAAGACAACAGCCCAACCATACAGGGTAGAGCCACCACCAAGGCATAGAGCTGCAAAGGGCCAGCGTCTGCGGGCAAACGGGCTCCTACGGCAGATACCAGTCGGGGAGCGGACTACCGGTGTCTAGGCATAGGAGTCAAACGTTTACACACAGAGGTGCAGGAGAAAGGCGGAGGCCGCCAACCTGTACCGGGAGAGGCTTCAGATGGCTGCGGGCCCCGTTCATCACTCCGTTTGGTTTGCCAGAGACTCCAGTGTGTTGTGTCGGAGTGCACCAGTGCCATCAGGCACCGCACCGCAACACTTCACCCTGCACACCGGCCCTCGCCAAATGGGCCCCGGGACCAGCACCCCCCTACCCACGGAGGGGTCAACACCTAGCTGCGCCATTACACCACTCCCGGGAGCCCCCATACCTTCACCGCAGCGGTGGTGTCTACAATCACACAACCCATGGGTGGCGTCACGAACTTACATCCCAAACCAAATCACCGCGGCCCCGGCCGTGGAACTCCTCACCCAAGTCCCCGCGTGTAGCTCCAACTCCCTTGCAGAGTGACGTGATCCCTGGGTCCGTGAGAGGCTCGAGCCACCACCCGTAGTACGAGCACGGATCCGAGCGGCTCGGCGGTCGCAGCCGAGCCCGCGGGGCGGTACACATCAACCTGTGCCAGCCTCAAGACTCAGTAGTTTGGTCCAAATTGTGTCTCTCTTGGCAGCTCCCTCTCTCCTGTGTCTCCTTCTTTACTCCTTCTTTTACTGATGATCAGAGGTGTCCCACTTTCCTTCATTCTGGTTTCTTTCTCGTCCCCTTGCTCCTGCTTTGTCTTGTGTCCCAAACTTAACTAACTTCAACTGTCTCTATCTGCACACCACTGTAACTTTATCTCCACTTTTCTTGTTACAAGTGCCACATAGCCAGTGACTTTGCTGCTCCACAGGCCTGAGGCCTGACTCCGACCCAGGCTGGGCCCTAATTGACGTTTCCACAGAAACAGTCTCTTTACCTATGCAACAGCTACTCCCTTATAAGCTAATTTCAAATTCCCAACTGTCTATTACCAGGCAGATTTAGCTTTCAACTGCATACCTATGCCTGCTCCTAGTGTCAGTGTCCTACTCTTGGGTGACATCAAGTGGTAGCCCCATAAAACTACACATTATTGTAACAATACATTAATAACCCCATACAACACATTCAGTAAATGCTTAACAACTATGTGATGTCTTCAGGGGGGGCATCTTCTCTCTCTCTGGGGTTGCATCCACCCTCTTAAAACTTTGTACCAAGCTCTATGGGTGTACTCTTAAAAAAGGCTTTGTGGAGGTACTCTTAAAAAAGGGTCTGAGTGGCCACACTGCACCAGGCTCTGTGGGAGTATACTTAAAAAAATGTTGGTGGAGGTAATCTTAAAAAAGCATCTGGGTTGCCGCTTTGCACCAGGCTCTGTGGGGATACTCTTAAAACAGGGTCTGTGTGGCCACTCTGCACCAGGCTCAGTGGGGTACACTTAAATAAGGGTCTTTGGGAGCACTTTTAAAAATTGGTCTATGTTGCCACTCTGCACTAGGATCTATGGGGAAACTCTTAAAAAAATGGTTTGGGGGGAACTTTATTAATGGTTCTGTGGGGGTAAAAAGGCCTGTGTGGCCACTCCACATAAGGCAGTGTAGTAATATGCTGAGAACTCTCTCTCTGTACATAGGCTATGTAATACTCTACCCATTTTTGGGGTACAAAGAATGAGGAGAGCATCAAATAGGGCCATGGTGTTGCTGTTGGTGGTGATAGTGGAGCTGCTGCAGGGAGAAGACATGGTTGATCTGTGCCTGCACGTGTGACGCCCTGGCAAAACCAGGTAGTCACAAATAGGACCCCGCATAACACCTTCCCTCACTAGGAAACACACAGCCAACCTAGAAACCCTAGTCACCCCCCTCTTAGGGAAAGATAGACACACGAGTGGGTGTGACCAGGCGGTTGGGACACGCCCACCTAGGGGTCCAGAGAACCCGGGGCGGGAAAACAGTAATGAGTAGAGTTTGGAGTTCAAGTTGGAGAGAAGTGTGGGCTGGAGCTAAGTGTAGCTCCAGCAGCAAAGTTCAAGTTGAACGGTATCAGGGTAGGAGCTCTGGTGCCACTGGCTAGGAGGCAGACGGTGGTCTCCGTCAGCAGGAGACGGGAAGATGGCTCAGCAGAACCGAGGTGGACCGGGACAGGGTTGTAGCCCGCCGGTACCGACACGGGGAACCGACCCGGAAACCCTAGCACAAAGGGGGGTACTCGGACCCTGAAACCAGAACCGGAAACAAGCGGACTGGTTAATTCACCGATTGAGGCCAGGACTAGAGGATCTGTCCCACCCAAAGTCCCTCATAGAAGACAACAGCCCACCGATAGGGATACGAGGTCACCGCCAGGGCCCATAGATCCACGCGCCAGCGTCTGCGGGCACGGCTCCTTAGACCACATCCAGCCGGGAGCGGACTCCTGAGTTTCACGCTAGGAAGTCCACCTTACACAAAACAGTGCAGAGAAAAGTATAGAGACCACCAGCCGGGTGGGGGACCCGAATGCAACCGGCCGCGGCACCGGTCACCATCACATTGGTTTACCAGAGACGTGTGGTTTATTAACTGTGAGTACACCAACACTCCCTGCGGTCGCTATCCCCTGCACATAGACACCGGGTCCGGGGCCACCAACCCTACCCACAGAGTGGTTAATAACTGGTTGCACAACATCTCCTCTGGGTGCCCTACAACAGCAGAGGTGGTGCCCCACTTCACCACACACCGTGGGTAGCGTCACGAACTTACTACGGCCTAGCCCGTACATTTACGTTCCCCTTCTTATTCGGGGTGTCTGCGAGACCCCTGGGTCTGGAGGCCCTCAAGCCACCACCCCAGAAGGTCCGGACCCGAGCAGCGCCGGCTGCTGGCACGGGGGCGGCACACATGCACCCAAAAGAAACTCCTTCATTTGCTGCATGCATGAGACATGACGTTCTGCGTAATTTATTAGGCTCGAGTACTGTTGCATGAATGGAGAAGCCAAAACAAGTAGAGGTGGTTTTAGATTGGATGGATGAGAGTGCCTCCAGTTCCCTCGCTTTGTCTCTCCCACCAGATCCCCGACTAAAAGAACAGATTTTGCATCTCTGGATCATGGACATTTGATTTTCACCTCAGCCTCTAGCAAATCAGGCAAGCAGTCTGACCCACACGTTGTGTAGCAATCACTTCTTCTTTTTGATGACTCAGCTAGCTGGGGTTCCATGGATTATCTACCTGGCCCTGTCCAGAAATGGCAGAAATTGAGTGCACTGATGCCAACCATTTATTCAGTTGAAGATGAAGACATGTGAGAAATTCACTGGCTGTGTGGACAGTGCAATAAAATATAACCTTTATTATTAAATACTATTAAAACATTTTTGATAACAATTCCACACAATTTTGAAGCCTATCGGAAACACACAGTTAAAAATAACCGGGTTCAGATACAAGAATAGCAAGTAGACTGGTAGTTGTTATCTCAGTCAAAGCTGCTACAGTTAATTCTATAAAATATGTCCAGGCCTGAACAATAATTATGCTTATGTAGACTTATATATGCTACTGCAACACAATAAGGCCACAAGACTTCAAAGCCTGTCCCTTTGGTATAGAATAGATAATGGCATAAACATCTGCATATCGTAGAAATTATATATAGCAATACACATGTACATGTGGCGCCCTGGACAAGCCAGGGGCCACAGAGAACAACACCACAACACCCCACACTCCCAGCAGGCACATCAAAGTCAGAACACAAAACCCTTGTTGCCTTCCTCCAGGGGCTGATGTCCACACCAGGGGGTGGGCCAGGCGGTTGATCCCGCCCACCGAGGGGTTCACAGTCCTGGAGGCAGGAAACTGTAGCCAGTTTAGCTCAGGCAGAGCTTGAGTGCAGAGAGAGTTAAGTGCAGAGAGTAAAAGCGTGCTGAGCTACTGCAGGTGTCCGGGTTGGAGCCCGGGCACGTCCAGCAAGGTTGGCAATTGGTGGTGACCATCTGCAGGAGTGGCCGATTGGAGTCTACCGTAAGGACCGTGGACGGGTGGTGGCCCGGTGGTACCGGACCGGTACACGAAGAGAAGCCAGCACCAGTGGCAGGGGCTTTTCGGACCCCGGCAAGGCTAGGAGTCGCCGTGAATTTGCCGAATCTGTTAGTGAAGGGGACCCTCCTGGGTTTCCAAACAGTCAAGTCCCGACAGAAGGCAACAGTCCAACCCAGTGAGAGAGACACCGCCACCGCCAAGGCAACTGTTTCTCAGGGCCAGCAGCGCCTGCGGGCAAAAGGGGCTCCTCCGGCCCATATCCAAGCCGGGGAGCGGGTTACCAGTGGGAACACATCGTAACCGTACAGACAGCGTAGATGCAGGGAAAGACAGTCACCGCTAACCTGCCGGGAGCAACAACACTGCAGCCGTCCGAGGGACCCGTCCATCCAGCCGCTTGTTTTACCGTGAACTGTGTCCTCATCATTGGGCTGAGTGAGTACCACCGTGCCGTGCGGCACAGCGCTGCCCCCACGACCCTGCACCTCATCAGGCCCCGCAACCCGCCTGTCATTCATCCCTACCCCATCACCGGGCCCCGGGACAACCAACCCCCTACCCACGGAGGGGAGAACTAACAACAAAGCTGCTCCCTGTCACCGCTCCCGGGATCCCCGTCCAGAGCAGCGGTGGTGTCACCAATATCACCACAACCGTGGGTGGCGTCACGGACAATATCCCTAAACCACTATGGAGAGATAAGGTATGCACACCAGTGACTATGTAAGGGGAATACATGAAATAGCAGAAACTGCTGTGTGAATACTGACTTGAAAAATCCAATAGCTATATGCAAGAGTGAATATGTGAAAAATGGAATCTGCATTACTGCCATGAACATATGAATCAAGAGAAATTTAGCTACTGAATTGATCAATGCAATAGAGCCCCAACACTACGCCAAAGTATTTCTCTACGTTGGGGTCCCTAGCTTGTGTGTGTCCTCTCATGCAGTTAAAAAACTTACCGTGTATGGGAAGCTGAGACCCGGGCTATTTATGCGTATGATATGGATTGGCAATAGGTGTGGTTGGGGAGGGTTCACAAACGAAAAAATACTAACAAATAGGAATAACGTTTGGAACACCATTCTAAGTCCGAACTGGGTGCAAAAACCTAAAAAAACATCACTATGGGGAGATAAGGTATACACACCAGTGACTATGTAAGGGGAATACATGAAATAGCAGAAACTGCTGTGTGAATACTGACTTGAAAAATCCAATAGCTATATGCAAGAGTGAATATGTGAAAAATGGAATCTGCATTACTGCCATGAACATATGAATCAAGAGAAATTTAGCTACTGAATTGATCAATGCAATAGAGCCCCAACACTACGCCAAAGTATTTCTCTACGTTGGGGTCCCTAGCTTGTGTGTGTCCTCTCATGCAGTTAAAAAACTTACCGTGTATGGGAAGCTGAGACCCAGGCTATTTATGCGTATGATATGGATTGGCAATAGGTGTGGTTGGGGAGGGTTCACAAACGAAAAAATACTAACAAATAGGAATAACGTTTGGAACACCATTCTAAGTCCGAACTGGGTGCAAAAACCTAAAAAAACATCACTATGGGGAGATAAGGTATGCACACCAGTGACTATGTAAGGGGAATACATGAAATAGCAGAAACTGCTGTGTGAATACTGACTTGAAAAATCCAATAGCTATATGCAAGAGTGAATATGTGAAAAATGGAATCTGCATATCCCTAAACCAAACCACCCCCTTTCACTCACGGGCGAGGAGTGCCGCTCGAGTCCCCGGGATCCGGCCCACCGCTCGAGCCACCACCGAGCAGCAGCAGCAGCAGCCGCAGCAGCAGCGGCCGGACCCGAGCAGTGTCAGAGCGCTGCGCCCTCCTCGCACGCGACAACTTGGCGTCACGAACAGGATCCTACCGTTCTACCGAC
Source organism: Anomaloglossus baeobatrachus (assembly GCF_048569485.1). Lineage (NCBI taxonomy): Eukaryota > Metazoa > Chordata > Amphibia > Anura > Aromobatidae > Anomaloglossus > Anomaloglossus baeobatrachus. The sequence continues at coordinate 385,536,539 of NC_134358.1, forward strand.
TGGTGGAAGTGCGCCTTGTCTGACCGCCGGAGGTGTCCGGCCAGAAAATTTGAAAAGCCGCCATCTTGGGCGCGAAGAATTCCCACTCGAGCGTCTCCTCGAGTAGTAGAGGCGCGAAGGCCAAAGCCCCGCCCCTGTAAAGGAGGGGCCGGAAAGAGACTAAGGGGGACGAAATGGCGACTGGTCGCGTGTAGCTCGTGGCTATACAGATAGGGACGCCGGGACCCCACGATCCGCTGACCCCTGCAAAGAATGTCCGCTCCACCGAGCTATGCGGAGGCTACCGAGCCGGTGCCCGGGACAGCGGCATGGCTGAGGGCCCGAACGGCAGGGATCTGCTGACACTACTGGAGCCAGATCTGTAGGCTGATGGAGCAGTGGACCGTGGAGGTGGAGGAGGTAGCTGCAGTTGCACGGGTGTATGGAATGGAGGCCATGATGGAGGAGCTGGTGAGTGACCCACGCCCATGTGTCCCCGAGGGACCAGCCGTTGCGACTGAGGGACCCGGTCTACCCCTGACCCCCATGCCGCCTCCGCCCTCTTTGCCCGTGCACTGCGCTGCGCCTGGCCTGTCGGGCGTACACCCCTTTGTAACAGTGGCCGAGAGAGTGGCGAGCCTGGAAGCTGCGGCAGCTGGCGGCAACCCGCCTGGCGCAGGGATGGACGATAGTGATTCCGGGCCTGACACCGAGCCCGTTTCGGAAGAAGATGAAGGAGTCGTCGCTCTGCATGACATGGAGGCCACTTACATCTCACGGAGTGAGAACAACGGGTATCGGGCGGCCATTCCTCGACGCGCTTGCTATGCGCTGGAGGGGATGGTGCCCGTGTTCTTCCACCCAGAGCCGGGTGGGGAGGACGAAAGTGCACAGTAAGGGCAGCGGGATGCCGTTGTCACCGTCCCCGTTGGGACCACCTATGTTTAAAAGTTTGAAAGTTTTGAAAATGAAAATGAATAATTAATGGAAGTCACCTTTACTACCCTGATTTGGAACCGGTCGTAGCCGGCAACTGGTCCCCGTTGGGACCCCCTTCACCACTTTACATAGAAACTACTATGAACATGCCTGAGAACTTGCAAGGCAACCACAAACTTGTGGCCTGTAAATAATTATGTTATAGCTTCCACCGTTGCCGCCTCCGGAGAGGCAGATTGGAGGAAGGGCCCGCAGTGGAGCAGGCTGGGGCCCAGCCACCACCGGAACCGGTGGCGATCCTCTGGGAGTTTCAGGGGTTCCCCATGGACGTGGGTCCCCTGAAAAGGACAGAACCCGCTCGGGCAATTTGTGCAGGACTGGGGTCAAGGGGTGCTGCCTGTTTGCTTAGGGGCAGCATCAGGGCCAGGTTGCTTGGGTGGGTGAGAGCGGAAGTCGTAACCGTTTACCGTAACGTTTTAAGTAAGAGTACCTCCCGATGTGGGAAGAAGTTATTTTACTTGTATTGTGTGTTTACCATTTCTTATCTTTTTCAGTTGGTGAAAATAAAACCGGTGATGGACGGGCAGCCCGAGGACGGTCTGCATTTAACTAAGGGGGAATGTGGTGCCCTGGACAAGCCAGGGGCCACAGAGAACAACACCACAACACCCCACACTCCCAGCAGGCACATCAAAGTCAGAACACAAAACCCTTGTTTCCTTCCTCCAGGGGCTGATGTCCACACCAGGGGGTGGGCAAGGCGGTTGGTCCCGCCCACCGAGGAGTTCACAGTCCTGGAGGCAGGAAACTGTAGCCAGTTTAGCTCAGGCAGAGCTTGAGTGCAGAGCAGAGTTAAGTGCAGAGAGTAAAAGCGTGCTGAGCTACTGCAGGTGTCCGGGTTGGAGCCCGGGCACGTCCAGCAAGGTTGGCAGACGGTGGTGACCGTCTGCAGGAGTGGCCGATTGGAGTCTACCGTAAGGACCGTGGACGGGTGGTGGCCCGGCGGTACCGGACCGGTACACGAAGAGAAGCCAGCACCAGTGGCAGGGGCTTTTCGGACCCCGGCAAGGCTAGGAGTCGCCGTGAATTTGCCGAATCCGTTAGTGAAGGGGACCTCCTGGGTTTCCAAACAGTCAAGTCCCGACAGAAGGCAACAGTCCAACCCAGTGAGAGAGACACCGCCACCGCCAAGGCAACCGTTTCTCAGGGCCAGCGCCTGCGGGCAAAAGGGGCTCCTCCGGCCCATATCCAAGCCGGGGAGCGGGTTACCGGTGGGAACCTATCGGAACCGTACAGACAGTGTAGGTGCAGGGAAAGACAGTCACCGCTAACCTGCCGGGAGCAACAACACCGCAGCCGTCCGAGGGACCCGTCCATCCAGCCGCTTGTTTTACCATGAACTGTGTCCTCATCATTGGGCTGAGTGAGTACCACCGTGCGGTGCGGCACAGCGCTGCCCCCACGACCCTGCACCTCATCAGGCCCCGCAACCCGCCTGTCATCCATCCCTACCCCATCACCGGGCCCCGGGACAACCAACCCCCTACCCACGGAGGGGAGAACTAACAACAAAGCTGCTCCCTGTCACCGCTCCCGGGATCCCCGTCCAGAGCAGCGGTGGTATCACCAATATCACCACAACCGTGGGTGGCGTCACGGACAATATCCCTAAACCAAACCATCCCCTTTCACTCACGGGCGAGGAGCACCGCTCGAGTCCCCAGGATCCGGCCCACCGCTTGAGCCACCACCGAGCAGCAGCAGCCGCAGCAGGTGCGGCCAGACCCGAGAAGTGGGAGAGCGCTGCGCCCTCCCCGCCCGCGACATACATACATATACATCATATATAGCGCAGAAAGAACTATAATGTGTGAACCAAATCGCTGACAGGGAACAGACCAAAAAAACGAGAGAGGCGATCATCGGTTCAACTTTTTTTATTATTAATATTCATATTGTAATTTTAGAATATGCGGAAAGGTGATGGGAAGGAGAGAACAGTATACATCACCGCAAACAGTGCAAAAATTGGTCGCAATGTACCAGTTATATACAAAAATAATAATGTAAGGTCGCATCCAACTACGGCAATAGTGACCCACAACTATAGAGAAGATAAATACAAAAGATAGTATATCAGGGCAATTCTCGATATAAAGTATAATATACAGAGGAAGAGAGGACCTAGTATATATAAGAGAAGGCCAAAAGTAGTAGTATCTAACTTCTCAATGTGGAAAACATTCTTTTGTTATTTTATAATTTATGTCATATAGAGTGCACCATATTGATATATATCTCTGTGTTTGAGATGGACACATAAATATATGTATATATCCTATATATCCATGTTAATAGAGAAAGTCAGTACCGCAGCAAAAAGACACAAAGGCCGCAATATACAATATAGTGAGAGCAATAGACCCAATTGTATATATATATATATATATATATATATATATATATACTCACACACTGCGGCCAATGTGTGTTTCACGCGGCAGCAGTGAAAACCACCAAAAACACCATATGTACAGGTGTCAGTGCCAATGATGGAAATGAATACCGCAAAAATTACAGCACACAGACCACAGCATACACATAGAAATACTCTCACACTGGGGTCAATGTGTATTATTATAGCAGCGGTGCGAGCGGCAGCACTGACACACCACACATACTACTGGTTGGCGACTACCACCATATCCACACAGTATGATAAGAACATACGGTGAAAAAGACATATAACCACAGTGTGGGGCACTAAGCACCAATTGGACCAACCATTATACAATTATAACATTACCTAAGATATGCAGGTTGCGGAGGGAATGCGCCCGATGCGCATTTCGGAGTGTACCTTCGTCAGGGGGCGTGACCAGAAACAACGGGGGTGTCATTAAAATAGGCCTTCATCCCCCAGCTGATTGGGCAGACAACCGGACTCATGCGCCGCCAGCCAACCGGAAGTCCCGCCTCACAGACACGTCATGGCCACACAGAAACCCAGCGTCCCCGTCGCCATAGAGACACGCCTGTGAGAACAAGGAAATCCAGGCAAGCGGCGCATGCGTCAACCACCCAGCCAGGAGGGGGATAAAAATTAGAAAAGAGGAAATGCTATGCAAGCAACTAGACATGGTGGGATCCCTGCACGATAGCCACAGCATAATATGGACATATACATTAGTCTCATAAAGGTGGAGATATAACAAACAATAAAGGAGGGAAATAATTAATGTAAATAATGGGACATACCGTATTTTTCGGACCATAAGACGCACTTTTTTCCCCCCAAATGTTGGGGGAAAGTGGGGGGTGCGTCTTATGGTCTGACTATAAGGCTGCGGGGAATGAGGGTGCCGCGGTGCAGCGGGTCATCGGCGGCACGAGCAGGCTGTAACAGCCTGCCGTGACCACGTGGGCCCGCTCATTACATATGCACGCCCATCCTCCCGCCCATCATCTCTCAGCGAAACCGGCGCTGACAGGTGGGCGGGGTGATGGGCGGGGGGGGTGCGTGCATAATTAGCAGCTGGCCGTGATCACCCCTGGCAACTACAGCCTGGAGTGATCATGTGCGGCTGTATTCACTGCCCCCCGTGCATCATTATCAGCGCGGGGTGCAGTGAATCAGTGTACTCACCCGTCACCGTGTGTGGAGCCGCCCCCCTGCAGCATCGCGTCTTCCTGTCTGTGCCGGCGGTCAGCTGATCTGGACACTAGCGGCGCGCACCACGATGACGTCATCGCTGTGCGCGCCGCTAGTTTCCACCAGAATCGATCAGCTTACCGCCGGCACAGACGGGAAGACGCGATGCTGCAGACACCGGTGACGGCTCCACACAGCGGCACTGCAGCTGAGACAGAGATCGGTGCTTCAGGGAGTGAGGAAGGGTAAGTATAAACGTTTATTTTTTTTTCCTGTGCCACAGGATACACGCCATTTACCAGGATGGGGGCATATCATGAGCAGGATGGATGGGGGCATTTCATGAGCAGGATGGATGGGGGCATTTCATGAGCAGGATGGATGGGGGCATTTCATGAGCAGGATGGATGGGGGCATTTCATGAGCAGGATGGATGGGGGCATTTCATGAGCAGGATGGATGGGGGCATTTCATGAGCAGGATGGATGGGGGCATATCATGAGCAGGATGGATGGGGGCATATCATGAGCAGGATGGATGGGGGCATATCATGAGCAGGATGGATGGGGGTATATCATGAGCAGGATGGATGGGGGCATATCATGAGCAGGATGGATGGGGGCATATCATGAGCAGGATGGATGGGGGCATATCATGAGCAGGATGGATGGGGGTATATCATGAGCAGGATGGATGGGGGCATATCATGATCAGGATGGATGGGGGCATATCATGAGCAGGATGGATGGGGGCATATCATGATCAGGATGGATGGGAGCATATCATGAGCAGGATGGATGGGGGCATATCATGAGCAGGATGGATGGGGGTATATCATGAGCAGGATGGATGGGGGTATATCATGAGCAGGATTTATGGGGGGTATATTATTAGCAGGATGGGGGGTATATGAGCAGGATCATATACAAGGCAGGAGGATCCTTATCAGAATGGGCTACCTTAGTAGAGAATTTGGGGACATTACCCCCATAACAGTGTCAGCAGCAGATCCTCGCCCCATAACAGTGTGTCATGACCATATTTTTTGGTTAAAATTTTATTTTCCTATTTTCCTCCTCTAAAACCAGGGTGCGTCTTATGGTCAGGTGTGTCTTATAGTCCGAAAAATACGGTACAAATCAAGATCACAGCTTAAATTATATAATACTCATAAAACAGCAAATGCACAGATTACATATATGCACGTATTATATAAATTTATACAGATATGTATGTACCATAATTGATTAATACTGTAAATAATAAAAGAAAATTACACTGATTAAGAAATATAATAAAAAAAATAAAAAAAATAAAATAAGTAAATAAACTAAAAAATGGAAAAGTAGATGGAAAAAACATAAAAAGACAAAATAAAGGGATTTTGCGGTCCAAGGAGATCCATCCATGTCAGCATCTTGTATGGTAGAACGACGATGACCAAGGTAACCAATCGCCAATACAAGTAGCATATGTTAGTGCATATAATACCAGAGGCCTAAAAAAAAGAGAATTAAAACCAAAAAAGAACACCAAGACATTACAAAAACGGAATAAAACTCATGTTTTCTTTTAAGCCTTTTTTAAGCCTTGAGGCTGCACCGTACGGAGACGCCAAATCCATTGTGTCTCTAATTGTGCCAATCGCTGACTGACCCGACCCCCACGGATGTCCACATCCAAAATATCAATTCCACGGACTAGAAACCCCTTCGAATCACATTCTTGAAAGAGCTTGAAGTGCCGTGGAATTGTCTTGAGAGTGGATACATCGGAGTGTTCCCGTGCGGCTTCTATCCCCAAAACATGTTCTCGAACCCGAGTTTTCAGCTGTCGGGTCGTGAGCCCAATGTAAATCTTGGGACAGGGGCAAACTCGATAATAAACTACAGATTTAGACTCACAAGTGATCCTCTTCCTGATTGTATAATTCTTCGAAGAAGAGGAATCACAGAAAGTATTCGTCCGCAGTACATTAGGACAAGCCACACATTTGCCGCACAGGAAGCATCCATTCCTAATAGCTGGTACATTAGAAAACATTGGGGATGGAGTACTCTCATGGAGACTATGGACAAGGTAGTCCTTTAGGTTTTTGGCTCTACGTAGGGTGATCTGTGGTCTTGGGGGTAGGATTTTGGCCAGTATGGAATCGGCCTGTAAAATCGGCCAAGACTTTACCAATGCCTCACGGATACCGGAGTGTGTGGAACAGTAGTTGGTAATAAACCTAATAGATGAATCACTATTCAGCACCTTCTTGAAGTACAGCAGGTCGTTCATCACAGAGTGTTTCGCTCTATGGTAAGCATGTTTAGTCATACGCTTGCTGTACCCCCTTTCAGTAAATCGTTTAGTTAATTCAGCCGCCTGAAATTCAAAATCACGGTCACTAGAACACAGACGACGGACACGAAGAAACTGTCCGACAGGTATAGAACGGATCATATGTGGGGGATAAAAAGATGATGCGTGAAGTAACGTATTGGTCGCCGTAGATTTGCGATGTAAATTAGACTGTAAACAGTCCTCAGAGTCCCTATACACCAGCACGTCCAAGAATGCAATGGAATCAGCAGAGCTTTGATATGTAAGATGGATGTTGCGAGTGTTGGAGTTCAAATAACCTTTTGGTATAGGGAGAACCATACACACCCCAAACTATAGGCTACCAGTTCACTATCGCCTATTAAATAAATTTATAGGCTAGTATAATGATGTTCTAGATGTCCCAGAACGACTGGGGAAGAAGTCAATTTAGACTCTCTTCTATATATGAATTCACACTTCTCCCAAATATCCTTTACTTAGTCCTATTTTAATGAATGTTAGGGGTGTTGGTTCCTATAATGAAAATTTCCTATCCACAATAAGGCCACAAGACTTCAAAGCCTGTCCCTTTGGTATAGGGAGAACCATACACACCCCAAACTATAGGCTACCAATTCACTACCGCCTATTATATATATTTGTAGGCTAGTATAATGATATTCTAGATGTCCCAGAACGACTGGGGAAGGGGTCAATTTAGGCTCTCTTCTATATACTAGAAAAGGATATTATATGTGCAGGAGTAGGACATCTGTCCCCGAATTCACACTTCACAGTTCACTATCACCTATTATATATATTTGTAGGCTAGTATAATGATATTCTAGATGTCCCAGAATGACTGGGGAAGGAGTCAATTTAGGCCCTCTTCTATATGCTAGAAAAGGATATTATATGTGCAGGAGTAGGACATCTGTCCCCGAATTCACACTTCTCCCAAATAACCTTTACTTAGTCCTACTTTAATGTTAGGGATGTTGATTCCTATAGTGGAATTCCCTATCCAGGGTCAGGTTTACATCCATAAGACCTGGGGTAGAGCTCATATTCTTTATCCCCCCCCCATATCCAGTTATTCAAGTCAGCCAATAGATTGCTGCTGGGGTGTAGGGAATAATAATATAACCTACAATATTAAACAACTCCTCCAGCTCATTAGACCAATCTCTATTATATAATTAATGCAGTTTCAGTTCTAGTGCCTATTCTGATTATATTTACTGATAGCCTTAATACCTCAAAGCGTTTCCTCTCGCCTATGTTGGTGAGATTCATCAGGAGGTAATCAGAACACTCTGGCCCCTAATCCCCGACCATGTGTTAAATCTGTGCCAAAACTCTCTCTGTATGTCAGCACCACATGTTTGATAGACACCACATGTGCAGACCACAGGCACCAGCTCGCTTAATAGAGTGTCAGCAACTCATATAGTTAGTGTTTCACAGCCCTATCTGATATGCATTGGTTCAGTGCGTGACACTGCATGGCCCATTTATGCCTCAGTGTGACCCCTATGTCAGTAGCACGCGCCGCGCCCGACGCTGCCTCTGATATAGTGGAGTGCCCGCCCCCTCCTTCCTGACACGCAGTTAGGGTGAACCAATCACACAGGCCGTCTCACCGCACCAATAGTGGCTGGCCACATCACCCGGAAGTGCCATAGTGTCATCACAGGGGCTTCATAGCGTTGCTAGGATACAGAAAGAAATCATGTCATGTGACTATCACATGACTAGCAGAGATTGACAGGAACAGCGATATTTAAAAGCAAGCTGCCTCAAATCAAAACAGAAAATAAACGCCTTCTTAGACATGCATAGGGACTACAGGGAAGATTCCAATACAGACACAAAAGTTATGAACATGTAAACCATTTAGTTTAATACACTGCTACACATCATGTAGACGTGTAGGATGATGACGTGTGAGGGCTAGTGCAGATGGGTATTGGAGCATCGCAACACATATCTGATGATGATGATGATGATGATCAACTACAGGTGCCAACTGCTATTGCTTTCTGCAGGGTTCAGACCGACGGCGGGGGTGAGGAGTGGAGTGTTAGGTGACTTGTTCTTCAGAATACCACCACTTTATGACCAAGGAGTGGGCCTCCATGCAAAAAGTGTGTGCCGTGTTGCACGGCTTTGAATATTCCACGAACATGGCCAGCACTGATGACTCCATCATCTGCATTAGTATCCAATTATGTGCCCCCTTGAAAAAATGCTTCAGGCGATAATGGATGAGGTGGTGGTACATGAGGCACAGGGGAAAGAACAGAGACCATTCACACAATTATCAGATTAGTTGTCCACGCATGACTTAGAGGGGGGGTTCCTGTACTAAAAGTAGCCAGATACACAACTGTTCAGGCACAAGATAGTTTTTGAGGAGGAAGAGGAATCATGTTCACAGCAGGATAACACCCAATGTAGCTCACGGGCATACTTGATCCCTGTTACAAGGTCAATGTGCCATCCATACTTCCAACATTGAAGCATGATCAAAAAATACATGAATTAAAGGCACACGCTGGTAGATGCACTACTGACAGCGTTCCCACCTAACATCGGGTACTCAGTGGAAGCACAAGGCAGAGGAGAAAGAGGAAGTGGCCAACGCAGCTGTGACACTTTTGCCACCTCAGAAGAAAGGGTTAGCCTGGCTTAAATGTGGAAAAACTTCATTCAAATTCAGCATTCCTCAACATCCAGCACCACCATCTGATATGGTCCGTATTAGCAGAAGTCAGCAGTCAACAACATGGCGGAAGAGTATCTGTCCATATATCTCCACTTACTGAGTGATGGGTCTGCCTCATTTAACTTCTTGGTCTCCAAATGGACACATGGCCTGAACTTGACCTTTATGCCTTGGAAGGGCTGACCTGCCCAGCAGCAAGTGTACTGTTGAAAAGTATGTTTAGCGAGGCAGGGGTTAAGATCACAGACAAACTATTTTTTAGATATACTAACTCATATTTCAATATTTCAAACCAACTGTTTATTGTTGTGCTCAAAAGTTTACATACCCCGGAAGATTTTTTGCTTTCATGGCCTTTTTTCAGAGAATATGAATGATAACACAAAAACTTTTTTTCCACTTATGGTTAGTTGGTTGCGTGGAGCTATTTATTGTCAAACTACTGTTTTCTCTTTTAAATCATAATGTTACCCAAAAACATCCAAATGACCCTGATCAAAAATTCACATACCCCAGTTCTTAATACCGTGTATTGCCCCCACTAACACCAATGACTGTTTGAAGTCTATTGTGGTAGTTGTGGATGAAGCTCTTTATTTTCTTAGATGGTTAAGCTGATCATTCTTCTTAGCAAAAAGCCTTCAGTTCCTGTAAATTCCTGGGCTTTCTTACATGAACTGTGCACTTAAGTTCTCCCTAGAGTGGCTCAATGATATTAAATTCAGGAGACTGAGATGACCACTTCAGAACCTTCACTTTGTTCTCCTGTAGCCCAAGACAGGTCGGCTTTGCCTTGTGTTGTGGATCGTTGTCATATTAGACTGTCCAAGTACATCCCATGTGCAGCTTTCTGGTTGATGGGTGCAAATTTGCCTCCAGTATTTGCTGATAACGATCTTTCCTTCAACTTTGACCAAGTTTACTGTGCTTTAGTAAGTCACACATCCCCACATCATCAGCAATCCACCTCCGCACTTTATGGTATTAATGTGTTCCTTTCATCATATGCCTTGTTGACACCTCTCCAAATTTAATATTTATGGTTGTGGCCAGAAAGTTTGATTTTGGTCTCATCACACCAAATTACCTTGTTCCAGAAGTTTGGAGGCTTGTCTTTGTGCTGTTTGGCATATTGCAGGCGAAATTCTTTGTGACATTTGCGCAATAATGGCTTTCTTCTGGCGACTCGACCATGCAGCCTATTTGTTTTCAACTGCCTCCTTATTGAGCAACTTAAAACAGCTACACCGCTACTTTTTAGTGAGTCTTGTATTTCAGCTGATGTTATTTGTGGGTTTTTCTTTGCACCCTGAACAATTTTATTGGCAGTTGTGGCCAAAATTTTTGTTGCTCTAGCTGATCATGGTTTGGTTTTTACAGAGCCCCTGATTTTCCATTTGTTAATCACAGTTTGAACACTGCTGACTGGCATTATCAATTCCTTGGATATCGTTTGGTATCCCTTTACGGTTTTATACAGTTCAACTATTTTTTCCCATAGATCTGTTGACAATTCTTTTGCTTTCCCCATGACTCACAATCCAGAAATATTAGTGGCTGGATGAAACATGCAATTCTGTCTGGATCCCAGAAACTCACACAGCTTTTATGCACACACACTGATTACAAGCAAACAGGTCACAGGTGAGGATGTTACCTTTATTAGCCATTCAAACCCATTTGTGTAATCTTCTGTGCATGTTATCAGGCCAAAATCACCAGGGTAGGTGAACTTTTGATCAGGGTCATTTAGATGTGTTTGCTTGTCATTATGATTTAAAAAGAGAAAACAGAGTAGTTTGATAATAAATGACTTCACCCAACCACTAACCATGAGTGGAAAAAAAGATTTTGTGTTATCATTCATATTTTCTGAAAAAAAAAGGCCAAGAAAGCAAAAAATCTGCCGGGTATGCAAACTTTTGAGCACAACTGTACGTATGTTAGGGAAATGAGAGACAGTTGGGACCAAGGCAAAGACTCTAGTTCATATAGTATGGAAATATAAATTTGGGTTATCTGTCATAGAAGAACTTTGCAGTTTTTTTCCTAAATCATCTATTTTTTAATCTTTTCGGTTGATTCCAGAACGTTTTAGTCACTGGCATTTTTGGAGGGTTCCCATGGTATCTGTAGTCTTCTTTAATGTTGTTTGCCAGTCATTTTTCTATCACTCCACTGAATAATAAAGAAACCTCTTGCATTTTTTTTAAACCAAAAACTATGGTAAAACGCTTCAAAAACTATCTGGTTGTCTTCATTGTGTCTCATGAGCTCTCCTATTCCTTTGTATGGTAAAGAACACATTATCTTCCGAGAAGAAAACGCCACAAAAATGGACTTTACTTCTTTTAACTGCTTGGTATTTTAAGAAATCTTAAGTGGCTAAATGGCATTTAAATGCCTGAAAATATGAATAACGCCCTTTTTATATAGAAATGCATATTTTTATTTTTTTAGTGTTCTTGATAGATTTTTAGACAGTTTCCATGGTGTAATCTGCCTTCAAAGATAGTTTGCACATAGCCAGTTTCTGCTATGAAAACACTGCAAAAAGAATTAATTAGGACTGGCGTAGTGCATGCCACTCTTAATGAAGCACTGGCTGAAGTACACTGACGTGATTTATTAAGCAGCGATTGCTGCCTAATAAATCAGACTCATCTGGTACCTAGCGCGTGCCACCACCAGAAAAGGTGTTATGCCACTTTAGTTGCATGACCTTTGATTAATTTGACAGGGCAGCGTTACTAACTTCATTCCCACACATACCACATTCAAATTACCATAGCTGGTGGAGACTTGTGCATAAATGACAAAAGTCACAATATTTTTGCACAACTGCCAAGTTGCACAAAAATATTGCAATGTATTAGTGAGGTTCTCTGAAAATTGTTATAAAATACATAATACACATTTTTTTTTCTTCAAAATACCTTTATTTAGCAACAAGATATGCTGTATTAAGTGCACACTGTCAGGATTTTAAAGATCCCCTTTAATGTATTTACACCAGATTTCTGCTGTAAGCAATAGCCTTAGTGATGATTTCACTGTGCCAGATTCTGTACAGCCTCAGCCTTTTGACATAGAGAATGGTAATACCTGGTGATCTACTATTTCATATATTTCAAGGGAAATACTAGGGGAACAGTTTCAGAATTATTTCATGGGTAATACAAATATTTCTTCTGGTGTTGATGGTATGGCTTACATATTTAAAGCGAACCTGTTATCAGACCCCTGTAAGCTGTGGTCATCCTGAGAACCTGTATCTTCATCTTAAGGTTCTGGGGGAGAATCATGATTCTGTCTCATCTTGTCACCCTGAGGTCAAAGGTACTCTGAATCTCATATTGCATCACTTTTGATGGTGCAAAATCTGCAGGGATGTGGTAACCTATGTGTCTGCATGTGCCACCTGTGCACTCTCGAAGGCATCTCACTCTTGTCCTTTAGTATGTTTTTAGTCTTTGTGTGTTCCTAGTCAACATTTTACAGATATTTCCTTGGATTTTATTATGGATTTACGTTCCTCTGCTGGTAATATGGTTATTTTGGTGCTGGTGGATACGTTTTCTAAGATGACACATTTTATAGCCTAAAGGCTGCTTTACAAGTTTCAATTTCATATGCGATCTCGTATGCGATCGCACACGCCACCATCATTTGTGCGGCTCGTGCAATTTGTTGCCCCTGTCGCACAAACGAGTAATCCCCCCGTCACACGTACTTACCTTCCTAACGACCTCGCTGTGGGCGGCAAACATCCACTTCCTGGAGTGGGAGGGACGTTTGGCGTCACAGCGACATCACACGGCAGCCGGCCAATAGAAGCAGAGGGGCGGAGATGAGCGGGACGCAAACATCCCGCCCACTTCCTTCCGCATTGCAGGCGGGACGCAGGTAAGATGTGTTCATCGTTCCTGGGGTGTCACACGGAGCGACGTGTGCTGCCCTGGGTACGATGAACAACCTGACGTACAATTTTTAGAAAATGAACGATGTGTATGCGACCAACGTTTTAACGCACAATCAGGGTCGCACGTTGGTGTCACACACTACGATATAACTAACGCTGCCGGATGTGCGTCACTAACGACGTGACCCCGCCGACATCTCGTTAGATATATCGTAGAGTGTAAAGCCCGCTTTATCGTCATTACCTAATGCCAAGACTTTGGCCCAGGTGTTTATTACTGAGATTTTCAAACTCAATGGAGTCCCCTCTAATATTGTCTCTGATAGAGGAACTCAATTTATTGTCAACTTTTGTAGAGCTTTCTGCTCCTGGATACGGATTAAACTATCTCATTCATCGGCGGTCCACCCTCAGTCTAATGGGCAAACTGAATGCTTGAATCAGATTCTAAAGCAATATTTGCAATGTTTTGTTTCAAATAATTAGGAAGAGTGGTCCTCATTCCTTCCTCTGGTCAATTTTTTTTTTTTGTGTCTATGGTCATCATCCCCAGTTGAGCTTCAGGAGGAGAACTCATCAGGGGTACCTGGGGAGGACCAATTAGTCTCAGCATTATAGTCTACATGAAAGAGGGTTCAGCAACTTCTGCATGATATGTATTAATGTGCAGCAGACTGTAGAAGTGTGCCTTGTCCGGACCTATGTGTGCATGATCTAGTGTGGTCATCTACAAGAAATATTAAGCTCAAGATACCTTCACTTAAGTTAGGACCTCAGTTTATTGGGCCGTACAAAATCACAGTCGTCATTAATCCGGTTGCTTTACACCTGGCGTTATCGGCATCTTATCAGATTAATAATGTGTTTCACAGATCTCTATTAAAGAAATATTTGGGTTCGGGAACCCCTCTTCTCTTACCTTCACCTCCGGTCTTAGTCAATGGGTCATTACAATTTCAGGTGGCTAACATTGTTCATTCTCGTTTCACTTGTCAATTTTTACAGTATTTGGTTCATAGGTGAGGTTATGGTCCTGTGGAGAGGACTTGGGTACTAGTTTCAGATATCTATGCTGAATGCCTGGTTATGACATTCCATAGTCTGCATCCTTAGAGACAAGGTCCTGAGGGTCCAGTGGCCCTCTTAGAGGGAGGAGTACTGTCATACAGATTTTTGCACAAACTTATATTCCCAAAAATTGTATCCACATTGAGGCAAGTAAACATGAAAAATAATAAACAAAAACATCATGTTTATTAAATGTATACAAAAGACAAGTGATATAAAGATGTAAGAACAGGGTCGGGATGCAGCGCACAGAGAAGGAAGACTCAGTGGTGACTCAAATGTATTTATTAATACACAAACGGGGACAGGAGAAAATTGTCACAAGGAGAATCATTTTGTCTTTAAATTGCACAACAATAAACAACATCTCAGCTCCTACAGATTCAGGCAAAAACACTCCTCCCTAATGACTCGTAGCCCACGTTAATTACTATGGGTGAAAATATATACTGTATATGTCAGAGCCCTCGTCCGTAGACCTCAGATTCTATAACCTTCGTCCAAACGGGTCACAGTCACTATTTTGTGGAACAACTAAACTTAAATCACTACCATTCTAATCCCTGCATTAAGTACCGCATGGCTGGGCAGGAGGAAACAGCCCGGCAGATTCGGGTCACCCACGCTATCTTTACTGATGATGTCTGTGGCTTGACCACGTAGTCTGGGTTGGGGGTTTTGACTGGCGTAGTGGGGGTCTGGGTCTTGACCAGCACAGCAGCAGGGATCTGGGTCTTGACCGACGTAGTGGGGACCTGGGTCTTGACCGGTGTAGTGGGGGTCTTGAGGGCTATCTTCAGGGGCTGGCTGGATGGTACGGGAGTCTTGGGGGCCTTGAGGGCTGTCTTCAGGGGCTTGCTGGACGGTGGGGGGGCTTTTGAGGGTAACGGCTTGAGACTTGCGGAGTATCTGCTTCAGTCTGCTCCGGAACTGTCTCTCTGTCGCACAAATCTGCTGCTGGGGAGGCTTACTTCTTCCCCTCAGCCTGCATGTCTTTGCGATGCTCCCTCTTCACACCAAAAGACCTCTTCCAGTCCCTCCTCGAGCTCTTTACTCCTCTTCCTCTTCCCTTGTCTGCTGCTGACCTTGCCCATCTCTCCAAAACCTTCCCCCGGGAGCCAATCCTACAGTTTTGGATTTCTAGGTTACTAATTCTCTTGCGCCTATGCTGTGTTTGGCCAACAGAGCGCAGTGTTGAACTACTAATCTCATAAGGCTGCACGGATCGCTGTGCCCTTATTACTACAAAGAAACTGGACAGAAAAAGTTAATAAAAATTAATAAAAACAAGAAAAAAGGGGGAAATAGTCTATAGGGGTTATATTACAGTGCCTACAAGTAGTATTCAACCCCCTGCAGATTTAGCAGGTTTACACATTCGGAATTAACTTGGCATTGTGACATTTGGACTGTAGATCAGCCTGGAAGTGTGAAATGCACTGCAGCAAAAAAGAATGTTATTTCTTTTTTTATATTTTTTTTAAATTGTGAAAAGTTTATTCAGAGGGTCATTTATTATTCAACCCCTCAAACCACAAGAATTCTATTTGGTTCCCCTAAAGTATTAAGAAGTATTTCAGGCACAAAGAACAATGAGCTTCACATGTTTGGATTAATTATCTCTTTTTCCAGCCTTTTCTGACTAATTAAGACCCTCCCCAAACTTGTGAACAGCACTCATACTTGGTTAACATGGGAAAGACAAAGGAGCATTCCAAGGCCATCAGAGACAAGATCGTGGAGGGTCACAAGGCTGGCAAGGGGTACAAAACCCTTTCCAAGGAGTTGGGCCTACCTGTCTCCACTGTTGGGAGCGTCATCCGGAAGTTGAAGGCTTATGGAACTACTGTTAGCCTTCCACGGCCTGGACAGCCTTTGAAAGTTTCCACCCGTGCCGAGGCCATGCTTGTCCGAAGAGTCAAGGCTAACCCAAGGACAGCAAGGAAGGAGCTCCGGGAAGATCTCATGGCAGTGGGGACATTGGTTTCAGTCAGTACCATAAGTAACGTACTCCACCGCAATGGTCTCCGTTCCAGACGAGCCCGTAAGGTACCTTTACTTTCAAAGCGTCATGTCAAGGCTCATCTACAGTTTGCTCATGATCACTTGGAGGACTCTCAGACAGACTGGTTCAAGGTTCTCTGGTCTGATGAGACCAAGATCGAGATCTTTGATGCCAACCACACACGTGACATTTGGAGACTGGATGGCACTGCATACGACCCCAAGAATACCATCCCTACAGTCAAGCATGGTGGTGGCAGGTGGAAGAACCTAGATAACTTGGAGAAGATCTGCATGGAGGAGTGGGCCAAGATAACTCCAGAGACCTGTGCCGGCCTGATCAGGTCTTATAAAAGACGATTATTAGCTGTAATTGCAAACAAGGGTTATTCCACAAAATATTAAACCTAGGGGTTGAATAATAATTGACCCACACTTTTATGTTGAAAATGTATTAAAATTTAACTGAGCAACATAACTTGTTGGTTTGTAAGATTTATGCATCTGTTAATAAATCCTGCTCTTGTTTGAAGTTTGCAGGCTCTAACTTATTTGCATCTTATCAAACCTGCTAAATCTGCAGGGGGTTGAATACTACTTGTAGGCACTGTATTAGATCCACATGTAATCATGTTGGAGAGGAATATGTAAAAATCTTATAATTTGTTAAAAGAATTACATTCCATTTAAGTAGCAGCAGATGGAAATCACCCACCTAGGTTCAGGCTTACAAGTAATTCAGACCAGAAGAAAACATTAAAAACTGAGTGAAAATAATAAAGCCCAAAAGAAATATGAAATAAACAAGTTCAATAGTATACAAATGAATTCCAATGAATGCTAGGTGTAGACTTACTATGAGGAAGAGATGTAAAAGATATTACTACAAAATGTGGATTACACAGATGAAACAGATCACAGATCCAGGCGCACCACTTCAATGGCCATTTCACTACCGCTTCATCAGGTTGACTGGTCTAAAATATTATGGCTGAATTCACATGTCCAGTACTCATCCGTTAGAACGGATCAAATAAAAATTCCTTGTAAAAAAAAGTTCTGTAAACACAACTTTTTAGTTCATTTTGAAAAAACTGATTTCTGTCAGATCCGTTTTTTGTAAACATGGGAGTCTATGGAAAATGGATCTGTTAACTCGTCTCTGGCCACCCATTTTTCCTTTCATTTGTAGAGGATCCATTTTTTGCTTACTGGATCTCTTTCAACTGGAAGATAAATAGCAATCTGTTAACAGGATAAACTCCTATATTAAAAAAAGGATCATTCAAAAAGCTAATTTTTCCAAATGGACATAAAAGTTGTATTTACAAAACTTTTTTGCCAACTGATCTCTGCAGGACCTTTTCTAACGGATTTTTACAGGACATGTGAACTCAGCCTAAAGGGTGCTCTACACGCTGCGACATCGCTAGCAATCTCACTAGCGATGTGACACGCTGAATCGCAGAAGAGATTTGCCGAGATCGCACATAGGTAATTTATGTAGCGCGGGTCCATGTGTGATCTCGGCAAATCGTATGTGCGATCTGGCGTGTCACATTGCTAAAGAGATCGCTAGTGATGTCGCAGCGTGTAAAGCACCCTTTAGTCTACAGTTATTCTGTGTCACTTTGAGATCACAATGCTATAATGGACAATCTGTAGCATATTTCCAACATACAAAGATACCCTTAGGTTATGGGGTTATCTGCGGACTTATGAATCCTCCCAGCATAAACAATGGAACCATGCGCACAAGTGCGGTCTCATGACCGACGTTCCCAACTCAGAAACTGGTAAATTCTTGTAGAGCACAGTGCTTGCCCTGGGAAGATTCAAAAGTCTACAGTCACATATGGTGACTGCAGATTTATCATTTTAGACCGGACAACCCCTTTACTCCAAGGGGTACTTTACATGTTGCACCATCGCTAGCATCGGCTAGCAATGCCGAGCGCGATAGTACCCGCCCCCGTCGCACATGCGATATGAGGTGATTGCTGCCATAGCGAACATTATCGCTATGGCAGCTTCACATCCACATTCCTGCTCGGCGACGTCGCTGTGACTGCCGAACTATCCCTCCTTCAAGGGGGAGGTGCGTTTGGCGTCACAGTGACGTCACCGCGACATCACTAATCGGCCGGCCAATGGAACGGAGGGGCGAAGATGAGCGTGACATAACATCCCGCCCACCTTCTCCCTTCTGCATTGCCGTCGTGACGCAGGTAAGGAGATGTTTGTCGCTCCTGCGGGTTTACACACAGCGATGTGTGCTGCCGCAGGAGGGACAAACAACATCGTACCTGCGGTCAACCCGACATTATGAAAATGACCGACGCTACACAGATCACCGATTTTCAATGCTTTTTGCGATCGTTTATCGACGCATCTAGGATTTACACATTGCGATGTCAATACCGGCGCCTGATGTGTGTCACTAATGACGTGACCCCGATGATATTTCGGAAGCGATGTTGCAAGGTGTAAAGTACCCCTTAGGGTATCTTTCTACATTGGAAATATGCTACAGATAGTCCATTCTATCATAGTGGTCGCAAAACAACACAGAGTGATTGCAGACATGTGGATTTAGACTTGACGACACCTTTACTCTATAATCCACTAATAAAGATCAGGTTGTAGCCATACTGGTTATCACCCAGCTTTCCCAGATACAGATTCATTAGAATAACTGAGGTAGATGCACTCTATTTCCTGGGAAGAGTATAGGTATAGGGGTATAATTAGGGAACACTGGGGTAAATAGTGGTACATTGTGATGTGGTGTTTGGCCACAGTTCAGACCCTGCAGCTGCCCTAACAACAGGACAATAGAGCAGCAGGTCTCAGTATACAGATACTACACAGTCCATGGACCAGAGGAGCTGACAGGGTAGAGTGGCAGGGTTGAGTGACGAGGCAGATTTGCAGGGCAGAGTGATGTGGGAGAGTAGAGTTACAGGGCAGAGCAGAGTTACATGACAGATCACAGTGATGGGGCAGTGTGGCAGGCAGAGCAGCGTGGCAGCGTAGAGTGACAGGGCACAGTGGTAGGGCAAGGTAGAGTGACATGGCACAGTGGTAAGGCAGAGTGGCAGGGCAGAGTAGGGTGATAGAGCACAGTGGCAGGGTAGAGTGGCAGGGCAAGGTAAGGTGGAAGATCACAGTGGCAGGGCAGGGTAGAGTGGCAGGGCTAGTTAGAGTGGCAGGGCAGAGTGGTAGGGCAGGGCAGGTGACAGATGTAGGGCACAGTGTTAGGGCAGGACACAGTGGCAAGGCAGAGTGGCAGGTCAGATCAGAGTGAAAGGGCAGAGTACTAGGGTAGATCAGAGTGACATGGCAGTGCAGGATAACGTGGCACTGACCAGGGGAAGGGCAGAGCACAGTGGCATGGCACAATGGCAGGGCACAGTGGTAGGGCAGGGGACAGTGGCAGGGAAAGGTGGTAGGGTAGGGCAGAATGGCAGGGCACAATGTCAGGTCAATGTCACAGACTTGCACATCCCTGAACTCCCTTTTCTCACCATCAGGTCCAGACACATGCCAGGGATCACACCATCCTAGACTTACAGTACCCAGGATCCTGCTGAACACAGAGAGGAAGGGTATGTATCATAAATATGAGAAGAAGCAGGACATCTACACCAGGGCTGCAGTCCTCCTGTAAAACGCTATCCTCCCTCTCCCCAGGGAAATGATGTTGCAAGTCCAGAGCCTCTTGCACTCTCCTTCACACACCAGCAACAGAAGCACACCTAGCAGTGTTAGTGCAGAGCTCTGTACTTACACTCTGCTGCAGGATGGTCTCATAGAGCCAGCAGGGCTTCATCCCTCCTCAGTGCTGCCTCCTTTCTTCATTGTGCACAGAGTGCATGTAATCTGTCTTTTGATCGGTGAAGCATCGCACAGCAGCCCTTGCTGATTGCTACTCTACCAATCAGCGCTGAGCTTTCTTTTTCTTACTGCTCCTTACTACATCCCTCTACAACTTGTTCTGTCTGCACCCCCCTACCCCTCACCACCCCACACGCACGCACACACACACACACACACACACACACACACACACACACACACACACACTGAAAAACACCTGCTTACAAGTCTCAAGCAAGACAAATGAGGCAATTAAAAAAAATTTTTTTTTTCATCAGCAGGTGACACCGCGCCCCTTAATTCACCGCCCTAGGCACATGCCCTATACTGCCTAATGTACATATGGTCCTGAGCCTACCAAATCTCTCAGGAAGTGGTAGATCTCGCAAGAAATGTTCAAAACTAAGACTTTTTGACAGGTGTAACTAAAATGGATAGATATAGAAAATGTCTCTTACTTATCTTGCAACTGTGCATTCTGTTATTTGCTATCATCTAAGAAATGCCTACATTTATACATGGAATGTCTATTTTCATGAATGGTATAAAATAACAATCACTCCTTTAAAAACAGTGGATTTTTGGAAATCACAAGCTGGCATATTTCTCTGTTATTTCTTGCCATTGACTGAATCCCTGATGCTCTTACATGTTATTACGTACATACATTGCAATGGCTAAAAGAGGGGGGCAATAAAAAAAATGCTGGAGTACTCCTTTTAAGCAATTTGAAAAGTATGGGTTCCACTTTCTGATTCAGACTTATTCGGAGAACAGTGGTTAATGTTTTTAGGTGCCTCCTTATTCACACACTTCAACAAAGAGATATCTGGCCCTTATGGAGAATGAAGCAGCCTTAAGCAGCCTTGGAATAGGTTAGTTACTAAACTCTATTTTCTGATAGGTGAGGTTTTTAGATATTGGATTTGTAATACAGTAATAAAAAAAACACAACAAAAAGCAGATTGAAAGTACATTTTTTTGTTATGACTTTAAAATAAGTTAGTTGATATTTAACAGTTAAGGCACTTTTCAGAATAAAACATTATATACACTTTGTTAAAGTACTAAAATTAAGTTTTAAAAAAAAAAAAATTCCCTTGCTGATTTTGTAGGATTGCCCATTGACAAAGACATAAACAGTCTATAATTTTAAGAATAGGTTAATTTTATCAGTGAGAGAATATCCAAAATAAAATCCAGAAAATCACATTGTATAAATTATATAAATTGATTTGCATTTTGAAGACAGAAATAAGTATTTGATCCCTCTGGCAAACAAGACATAATACCTGGTGGCAAAACCCTTGTTGGCAACCACAGCAGTCAGATGTTTTTAGTAGTTGATGAAGAGGTTTGCGCACATGTCCGGAGGAATTTTGGTCCACTCCTCTTTACAAATGATCTCTAAATCATTAAGATTTAGAGGCTAGTGCTTGGCAACTCGGAGCTTCTGCTCCCTCCATAAGTTTTCTATGGGATTAAGGTCTGGAGACTGACTAGGCCACTCCATGACCTTAATGTGCTTCTTTTTGAGCCACTCCTTTGTCGCCTTGCCTGTATGATTTAGGTCATTGTCGTGCTGGAAGACCCAGCCATGACCAATTTTTAATGTCCTGGCAGAGTGAAGGAGGTTGTCACTCAGGAATTTATGGTACATGGCTCCATCCATTGTCCCATTGATATGTGGAAGTAGTCCTGCGCCCTTAGCAGAGAAACACACCCAAAACATAATGTTTCCATCCCCATGCTTGACAGTGGGGATAGTGTTCTTTGGGTCATAGGCAGCATTTCTCTTCCTCCAAACACAGCAAGTTAAGTTAAAGCCAAAGAGCACAATTTTTGTCTCATCTGACCACAATACCTTCTCCCAATCACTCTTAGAATTATCCAGGTGTTCATTGGCAAACTTCAGACGGGCCTGCACATGTGCCTTCTTGAGCAGTGGCACTTTGCGGGTAGGATTTTAAGCCATTACAGTGTAATGTGTTACCAATGGTTTTCTTGGTGACAGTGGTCCCAACTTCCTTAAGATCATTAACAAGTTCCCTCTGTGTAGTTTTAGGCTGATCTCTCACCTTCCTCATGATCCTGGATACCCCACGAGGTGAGATTTTGCATGGAGCCCCAGATTGATGATGATTGACACTCATTTTGTATTTCTTCCATTTTCTTACTATTGCACCAACAGTTGTCTCCTTCTCACCCAGCGTCTTACTTATGATTTTGTAGCCCATTCCAGGTTTGTGCAGGTTTATGATGTTGTCTCTGACATCCTTAGAAAGCTCTTTGGTCTTGCCCATGTTGTAGAGTTCAGAGGCTGACTGATTAATTGAGTCTATGGACAGGAGACTTTTATACAGGTGACAATTTAGGACAACTGTCTTTAATGCAGGTAAAGAGTTGATTAGGAGCATCTAAGTGGTCTCTAGGAGTCAGAACTCTTAATGGTTGGTAGGGGATCAAATATCTCTCTGCAAAATTCAAATAAATTTATATATCATTTATAAAAAGTGTTTTTCTCGATTTTATTTTGGATATTCTTTCTCTCACTGTTAAAATTAACCTACCCTTAAAATTATAGACTGTTCATGTCTTTGTCAGTGGGCAAACTTACAAAATCAGCAGGGGATCAAGTACTTATTTCCTTCACTGACCATAATTAATATAGAAATACCTTTATAAAATAAGTTACATGGATATGTTACAGCATTCTTTCTATTGTAGGTAATAAAGATGTTCTCTAGTTCGACCTTGAACAGTGAAAAGGAACCTTAGGATCTTCTCACTGGAATTTCTGCATGAGCTAAGTACATGCTGAGTAGGATATCAGCTTGTTTCACAAAGCAGCTGAATTTGGAGGAATTATGAATCGTGCAATTAAAACTGGATGATAAATGACTTACTTAGAAGAAGATTCATTAGTGTATGCTTAATAGTTGTCTTACTCTGTAGCCTTTAACAAAACTAACATTCCACGAATAGAACAGAACAATAGAAGTACTAAACAAAACATCCTATTCTTGTCAGACTGGAATAAATTCATCTGAGTCAGTCATTTAGCATGATTTATTTTACAAAAATGTAAAAATGATTTGTTATAATATCAACAATATAGATAATCTAAGACTTGGGACATGTCTGCAGTGATAAAAGTAAATGTTTTAGAAAAAGTAATTACCATTATTTGATTTTCCTTATCCAACTTTTTTAATAATGAATCATCTAAAAAAAACACCAAACTACCTATTCAATTATAGTGCCATGTTCAGATCAACATTTAGAAGTACTACTTCTAAGGGATAATATGTAGGGATGATCGAATACCCTAATGTTCGATTGGACGAATACCCGGCGAATACCTCGCCGATATTCGACTATTCGCGAATATTCGACTCCCAATGTAAGTCTATGGGAAACAAAAATAATTTTACGTCGGACCTGTTGGTGACCTGTGGTGACTGAGGAAAAGGCTGAAATGGATGAGAAAAGGCTGAAACAGTATGGGCACAGCCTGTAGAAGGTGCGTGACTGCATTTCTGGTGTCTTTGAATAACGTGGTCAGAGCAGCACGCGGCGTTTATGTAGTCACCAGAACAGCTCTCAACCCAAAGTGAAAGAGGGGAAATTGCTAAGAATCAGTTTCTAGTGCCTAATCATTGTAATAAAACGTCAAATCAAGCCCCGACCTCCAAAAAAAACCCAGTTTATCATATGTTCAGACATTTCGTTTTTTACATCTTTCCTTCTTTTTCGATTAGAAAGGGCTGTAACCTATACATTATATTGGTGTCTGTGTCACACCTCCTTTTTTGAACATATTTGACAGCACTTTAAAAGGTCAGCTACAATGTGCCCGTTGGTCCGCCTTTATCAATGGTTGCTCTCTGGCACTGGGAGGGTCAGTTCTGATATAGTCCTGGTATGTGTAGAGCTTGCTCCACATGCTGGGACCTGGGCTGGCCTCTATCCACAATTGCCTCTTTTGCAACATAGAAGCGGTTATATATACAGGTTACAGGTATGAGTGCTCCATTATGGTTCTGCTTTTAACCTTATCTAGGAGGCCGCATTGCACATGAAATACAGAATATAGAGTAGGACCCCCCTATTGAGATTTGCCGTGACGTTGGCAGGGGTGGCTCAAAGAATTGATCAATTATTTGCTAAAAATCTCATTTATATTACAGTACAGTTGGAATAAATCTGTGAATTTGCACTTTTTATATGATGCATGCCATTTTCAGATCGTGCTGGCTCCCCTCTCTCCCCGTTGGGATGTTGACCTTGCCCTCCTCCTCCTCCACCAGCACTACCGGCTCTAGTGGCCCTCTAAGGGCCACTGGCTGTTCTCAAATCTTAGACTTCTTAGGGCTCTCAGGTGGGCCCTGTAACATACATTGGGGAGGCACGGCAGTCATTTGTAGTTTTCTGCGTCCTCTATATCATTAGTGTGAAAGTTGTGCTAATAAAGATATTTGCCAGAGGATTATTTTAGAGACAAGATTTAATAACGGTCTCTTATAATCACAACGCGTTTCTACAATCCATAGAACGTGTTATGATTATAAGAGACCGTTATGAAATCTTGTCTCTAAAATAATCCTCTGGCAAATATCTTTATTAGCGCTCCAACAGACCGAATAGCTATTTTCTATTCCCATATTCCCTTTAAGGGAAATTCGTCAGGAACTGCTCCAAGGATGGGAATCTGCCCAGAGTAACAGAGATTTTGCTGGACGTGGAAGCTAAAACAGGAACTCAGTGACCTGCGGTGTCGGAGCAGACTGGTGGTGTCAGGAGATCAGCAAGCCCGGATCAAGGTTCCCCACATACAGCGCTTCAGGGAGGTGAAGTGGATTGCCTCCTAAAAAAACCTAAACTATTTACTGGGGTTGTTCGGGGGTCGCACACAACCAAAATAGGTGAGCAGTGACAATAAGTAATAACATTTTATTATTTACGAGTGCCTCTCATTGCGCCTTCTCTTCTTTAATTATTTTAGTGTGAAAGTTGGAATACGTACTCCATAACACTTTACAGTGCTATTGCCAATGTGGCAATTTGGGTGTTGGTCTTACCCTGCTCCTCCTTCTCCACCAACGCCACTGGCTAAAGTGGCCCTCTATTCAAATTCTATTCCAATGATTCCATAATGTATGTTTTATGGACAATTAAACGCCACGCTGGGACATTGAAGCTGATGTCATTGATGATGATTGCATCTGACCAAAAGCAGGTTGGGAGCAGGAGGCATCATCGCTTGCTTCCTAGACCGCAGTTTGTCAAGCATGCAGCACCATGGAAGGGGCAGTTGTTTCACTCTGGAACTCACTAGCTAACACCGAGGATTTAAAAAAATGCAGTTTTCCCAGGGGGAATGGTTCAAACACCATGCAGCACAGCATCAGAAGGTACTCCCAACAGCTTTTTTTAAAAAAAATTAGTAAGATTTGCAACAGAGCATAACATGCCAAGGAGCTTAATAAATTCAGTTCACCTAGGGTGTGATGGTTCGGACACCATGTAGCCAAGCATCAGAAGGTACTCCCAACACCTTTTTTGCTAAAATTGGTAGGATAAGCAACAGGGCATAACATGCCAAGGAGGTAAAAACAAATTCTGATTCTGCAGGGGGCCATGTGTAATACACCATGGAGCACCGCATCAATAAAGAACACAAATAGAGACTGCCTGACTAACTGTTATATGGAAAAAGAGTTCTTTCGGCCTAATGTAGCGCATAAGGAACCACTTGCTGATATTAAATGTTGTACTTTATTAATTATAAGCTCCTATTAATACAACGCGTTTCAGCAGACAATATGCTTTTATCAGGTACAAGCATATTGTCTGCTGAAACGCGTTGTATTAATAGGAGCTTATAATTAATAAAGTACAACATTTAATATCAGCAAGTGGTTCCTTATGCGCTACATTAGACCGAAAAAACTCTTTTCCATATACCCACTCCCTACCTGGGATTTCGGTAGTAGCTGCAAAGGACCTGCCAACCCATTATAGAATCCAGCTGGGAACTGGAGGATTGTGGAGGAAAACCTGAATCCCAAGGTGCCGGTGGAGTTCAGGAGCCGACAACGATACCATAATTCTGGATTCAATAAGCTTGGACACTGCAATCAGAACGGAGGAATACCCCGGACTGACACGCTATCACTGGAGTTGTGCGGGGGCGCACAACCTGCAAAGGTGAGCAGTTCTAAATATCTATCCTAAATCTATCCACGGATGCTTCTCATATTGTGCCTGTCACTCTATCTCTATTTCATTTATGACCAATTGTTATAGACAGTGTAGCCTCGACAGTGGTTGTGCCACTGCATAATTTACAAAGGCTTGAAAAATATTGCCCTTGGTGATTGGGCCAAACAATTACATCACAGCAGCATAACAAGTTAGAATAGTCATGCAGTCTCATTAGATAATAGAAGACAAAATAGTCTTGAATGAGAAACAATGGAACTTATTTGAACTGAAGAAATACAAATTTTGGGGCTACACTACTACACCACATTCTGGGGCAATCCATCTATGGTTCATTTTGATCATCGTCAAACTGTCGGTACTTTCTGTGGATAGTCGTGTGCGCGTATCTCTTATTATTAACCTGGCTGAGCTGAAAACACGCTCAGACAACACACTCGCAGCAGGTCAAGCTAGCACTTCCAAAGCGTATAAGGTGAGGGCTGGCCAAGTGTTGAGCTTGGAAACCGAATAGTTAAAAGGAACTGTAGACTCTGAAAGCACGCTGATACGATCACCTACATAGTCCCTCACCATCTTACTTAACTGTTCCCTCCTTGTCATAGTTCCCCCAACCGGTATATGATTGGAAGTTGACGGTTTGTGGAAAATGGACCAGTTTTGGCACATTAGTCCCCCGCCTGTGTTGCTCATACTATGCGTAGCCTTCTCTTGAAATCCTGTTGCGTGAGATGACACGCTACCTCTGACGCCAGCATGATCTGAGGGTAATCGTTTCATCAACTGCTCCACGACAGCCCTCTTGAATGTTTCTGTAGTCCAATCCTTATTTGCCTCGACAAGTAGTGAAGCGAATTTGTCTTTGTAGCGTGGGTCAAGGAAGGTACATAACCAGTATTTGTTGTCTGCTAAAATGTGGACTAGCCGACAGTCATGAGAAAGGCAGTGTGACATGAGCTGTGCCATGTGTCCCAGACTCCGAACTGGAAACCTTTGTGTGTCACTGCTAGAGTTGAGAGCGGTTCGCGGTTCGAGGTTCCCCAGTTCGCGGCTCGAGTGATTTTGGGGGCTGTTCTAGATCGAACTAGAACTCGAGCTTTTTGCTTAAGCTCGATAGTTCTAGATACGTTCGAGAACGGTTCTAGCAGCAAAAAGACAAGCTAATTACTAGCTGGCTTTCCGCTGTAATAGTGTAAGTCACTCTGTGACTCACACTATTATGAAATTTCAACGTATAGTGTGCGGGAACAGCGCATTCAGATCACTGCTGTTTGGATAATGGCGATCGCAATTTTTTTTTTTCCTTGTCTTCCTTCACTAAGCGCGCGCGTGTAGTGGGGCGGGCCAGCATGTCAGCCAATCCCAGACACACACACAGCTAAGTGGACTTTTAGCCAGAGAAGCAACGGCATGTGTGATAAGATGTCCATGTCACATGTCCCTGCATTATAAAAACGGACATTTTCCTCCAGCACGCCATTATCTGCCTTCTGCGTCTTGGTGTCAGTCACCGCTGGCGTAGCTCCTGTCTCCGATACTGCTGTGTACGCTCTATACACAGCGCTATACAGAATAGGGATAGAAGTTTCTTTCAGCCCTTGTAAGGGCTAATACCGGCAGGGTCAGAGCCATAGGTGACAGTCAGGTCCGTGAAAACACATTTTAACAGCTACACAAGATGACAGCATCTGTGTAGCTAAGGTCAGGGATTTCCTCGCTGCATTTTCCCATTAGGAGAGATAGAAAGGGAAGCTTCCTTTCCTCTACCCAGACCCACAACCCTGCCACTGTACCCTCCTGCCCTTTGCACACTCAAACTCATTGTTACTAAGCCATTATACTAGCAAACACTGAGGAAACTTAGTGGCATCCTAAAAGTGGCTGTTGGACTTCATTATTGTCCCACTAGTGCAAAGATAATTGCAGCACGTCTGCCTGCATTGCACACTCAAACTGATTGTTACTAAGCCATTATACTAGCAAACACTGAGGAAACTTAGTGGCATCTTAAAAGTGGCTGTTGGACTTCATTATTGTCCCACTAGTGCAAAGATATTTGAAGCACGTCTGCCTGCATTGCACACTCAAACTCATTGTTACTAAGCCATTATACTAGCAAACACTGAGGAAACTTAGTGGCATCCTAAAACTGGCTGTTGTACTTCATTATTGTTCCACTAATGCAAAGATATTTGCAGCACGTCTGCCTGCATTGCACACTCAAACTGATTGTTACTAAGCCATTATACTAGCAAACACTGAGGAAACTTAGTAGCATCCTAAAAGTGGCTGTTGGACTTCATTATTGTCCCACTAGTGCAAAGATATTTGCAGCACGTCTGCCTGCATTGCACACTCAAACTGATTGTTACTAAGCCATTATACTAGCAAACACTAAGGAAACTTAGTGGCATCCAAAAAGTGGCTGTTGGACTTCATTATTGTCCCACTAGTGCAAAGATATTTGCAGCACGTCTGCCTGCATTGCACACTCAAACTCATTGTTACTAAGCCATTATACTAGCAAACACTGAGGAAACTTAGTGGCATCCTAAAACTGGCTGTTGTACTTCATTATTGTTCCACTAATGCAAAGATATTTGCAGCACGTCTGCCTGCATTGCACACTCAAACTCATTGTTACTAAGCCATTATACTTATGGAATACAAAAAGTGGCTGTTGGACTTCCATTAGTGTCCCACTATTGCAAATCTATTTCCAGCACCTCTGCATTGCACACTCAGACTCATTGTTACTAAGCCATTATACTTGCAAATACTGAGGAAACTTAGTGGCATCCTAAAAGTGGCTGTTGGAGTTCATTATAGTCCCACTAGTGCAAAGATATGTGCAGCACATCTGCCTGCATTGCACACTCAAACTCATTGTTACTAAGCCATTATACTAGCAAGCACTGAGGAAACTTAGTGGCATCCTAAAAGTTGCTGTTGGACTTCATTATTGTCCCACTGGTGCAAAGCTATTACTAGCACCTCTGCATGACACCCTCCTGCTCTGTTTTTAATAAGCTATAATAATAGCAAAAAATGCTGCCATTTAGTGGCATACAAGAAGTGGCTGTTGTACTCCATTAGTGTCCCACTGGTGCCAAGCTATTTCTAGCACCTCTGCATTACACCCTCCTGCTCTGTTTTTAATAAGCTATAATAATAGCAAAAAATGCTGCCATTTCGTGGCATACAAGAAGTGGCTGTTGGACTTCCATTAGTG
This sequence comes from Anomaloglossus baeobatrachus, assembly GCF_048569485.1. Lineage (NCBI taxonomy): Eukaryota > Metazoa > Chordata > Amphibia > Anura > Aromobatidae > Anomaloglossus > Anomaloglossus baeobatrachus. The sequence goes on from NC_134358.1 coordinate 385,566,477, forward strand.
TCCCACTATTGCAAATCTATTTCCAGCACCTCTGCATTGCACACTCAGACTCATTGTTACGAAGCCATTATACTAGCAAACACTGAGGAAACTTAGTGGCATCCTAAAAATGGCTGTTGGAATTCCATTAGTGTCCCACTGGTGCAATTCTATTTGCAGCACCTCTGCATGACACCCTCATGCACATTTTGCTACGCTAATTTTATAGCAAACTCAGGGAATTCCTTGCTGCATTTGATCATTCGGAGGGATAGAAAGTGAGGCTTCCTTTACCGTCCTGGTACCCACAGAACACGGCCACTGTACCCACCTGTCCACTTTTGCCACGCTATTTAATTTGCCCAAAGAGCTGACTCTTTTTCTGCCTTCCTAAAATTGTCTGGAATACTAAGTTAGTGTTCCTTTGCTGCCAAGCAAGGTACAACACATGTGCATTCTTCACTCCTTTCCATTTCTGGAATGCAATTATTAAATGCAGGTAGTCCAGCCAATCTGTGATGAAGGTGCAGGTGTGGATATAATGTAGCCTGCATCCAATGTTGGTTTTCTCGATGTCTGACAGCTCAACAATACCATCTGTTTCCACTTCCAAAACAAATGATGACCTGCCAATCACACTCCCTGTTGCGTGTAAAGGGGTGGAAGTTCAGTGTGAAAAACCATGTGAGACTGGTGTCCCCACAGTCACAGAGGATGAAGAGCACGCAAATGCACTTGATGGGGCAGGCGGTGGTTGCACAGGCATGCTAGGCCGCATTGTAGCACAGTGAAATTCACATTGCGACTTATGCTTCATTTTAAGTCGTGTACAGGGTAAGCTCCCCAGTATGCAGCAAAACTAGGCAACAGGAAAAGGACTCTAGTCAGTTGGGTTGATAAATGATTGTTTAACTTTACCAAAACAAACAATAAGAACCATGCATACAATTTAAATAATTGAACAATCTATTCTGTTGCCTACTACCTGCTTATTTCTCTGCGTAGCAGTAATTGTGTGCTTGTGCGTGTGTGTGTGTGTGTGTGTGTGTGTGTGTGCGAACACGACTTACCTGTGGCGCATCCCAAGAGCTTCCCAGTTATCTACCTAAACATAGACAAAACACATTACCCCCCTGAATACCCTTGTTAGCTGAAGCCTCACAGATAAGGCAGATGATAACAGTGTGAATGCAAACCACACAGCTCTGCAACACAGTCATGGAAATCTTGAAAATCAACAGTCAATGCAAACATATGTCGCTGTCCCTCTATGATTTAAACTGTACGTGACAATTTGACAGTGCAGAGGCAGCAAGTCTTATTGTCTATAAATAGTCGGCCTACCCAGAACAGATATGTGTTTTGCTAATAAAACAAAGTGTTGCGTGCCCGCATTATTGTCTGGGCACAGCCTACCGTACCCGGGTACTGTGATGTCCAGTTGCCATAAATACAGACTTTACGCTCCTCTCACGGTAAGAAGTATAGACAGCACCGTAAGACTGTTGGTCTGTGGCACAGGATGCTGCTCACTGGCGTTACGGTACTCCTCACCAAACTCCAAAATGACTCCCCTCACAATTGAACGAAGTGTTTCCGCGGTGGCTCCTTGCTGTAACACACACCTTTAGCTTTTCCTTCTGTTCATAGACAGCATCTCCAAGTCCACACCCGAAGAGCAATTTCTCCTCCACGTCTAAGTGTGGAGAGGCAGCTAGTGCGCATGCGTGTGCCAATTTACCCCAGCCGCAGCCTAACTGCAGTGTTTCGCCTAGTGAGTATGCTCAGCCTGACTGTGCCATTCCTGAGGCTAAGTCTTCATTTCGGGATACAGCGCATGCTCCCACACTTAGTGCGAAAAGCCTCTTTGCACAGGAACTTGCATTCCGTGCCGGGTCAAAGTCCTGTTTTGTGCCTAGACACCATGCTAATGCTGATAGTCTTTTTTCAGAGACTGTATTTCATGCTACTGAGCATGCTCAGGCACTTACTGCATCAGAGACTAGGTCCGGTAATGAATTCTTTGGCCCTGCCCCTGATGTGGGGGGCCCATATAGACCACAGGGCATCAGGTGTCCTGACGATGTGGCCAGGCCACTCCCAAATGGCTTACAGAGGCCCGCCCCTATGACTTGTCACCTCATTATTGATGGTCAGACGATGACTGGTGAGGTGTTTGGGTCATGGCAGCCATGAGGTCATTATTGAAGTTGCGGTTCCAAATAGGATGCTAGTTATGCCACTCATGACGTGTCACTCTACTTTTGTCTCCAGGAGGTGCATTGTGGTCCACCTTGGTTTGGGGCGGACCCAGGTTATAAAACGGGCTGGAGCCAACAAGGAGGTGTGCAGTCTTCCATTATGCTCCGAAAGAGCACACCTCCATGTGTTGAACCCATTGCGGCTTTAGGCCAGAGGTAGGCAGGGATAGGGCGTCGATGCAGGCCGCCACCACAGTTGGTAACGCAGAATGGTTAAGACCAGCTCCTGTCCTACAAGTCCTGCTTGTGCAGCCCAGTGGCATTAACAGGCTTGCTGTTGCTGATGTGCCTGCTGTCCACAGGTGTGGCCCCAATGCACACGGTCAGCGTACTCAATGGCCCCTGTGATGTTAACAGGGAGTTCCTGGGCTGGGTGGGCGTGTGGACCCTGTGACGCTAACAGGGCTCCCAGTCTCCAGATCCGAGTGGCGTCTAACTCGGTTCAGGCTACTATTAGTTTCATAGCCACACAGCTCTGTATCCTCCACCTAACCTTCCAGTTGCCAACCTCTCCTTTTCCATCTGGGAGCACGGTGGACACTGACTGCTGATGGGGTTATATACCTTTCTCTTTCTTTTCTTATTAATTTTCGTTATATAGCGGTAACATAGTATATACCACCTTATCCAAATCTGCCAGTCCCACCGTAACAGATGGTGTTTCTTCAGCAAATGTTACTTTTGCTTAACCACCAAACCCACGGACAAAAACTTTTTTCCCCTTTCCAACACACCTGTTCCCCTTTCCACCAGCATCTGTCCTTTTTCAACTCATTTTGTATATGACCAAAAGTGCAACTCTGCAGGGACACCGTACTCAATGCCATCTCAGCACAGCAGCCAGCCCTCGGTCCCTCAGATGAAAAAAAAAAATGAAAATCTTTTACAGAAATGGATTGAAACCGCTAATAATTGTTCCCTTGCTTTTTTACAAATTATTAATGAACACAACAATCAGGCTTTACAGGAAATTGAAGAAGACATTAGTAAAATCGAAGCTACTTTGCAAAATAATATGGACAAAGAGACTTTTGATACTCATAGTAAAGAAATTGATAAGGACCTTGAAAAGTGGGAGCAGGACATCAGCACTAACAAGAAGAAAAAATTCTCTAGGGACATCCAGGACTATGAGAACAAAAGAATATTTAGATGGCAATGTAAGAAACTTCCTCCAAATAACCCCCAAACACGCAGAGGATCCTTGACCTCGACTAGTTCAGTTGGAGAAGGATATACCTCGGCTAGTGATCATGAGGCTAGTGTGGCACATGGCCCCATCACTAGACAATCTGGTAAAAGAAAAAATTTTCCCCAATTCAGAAGTATGAATAAACATAAACAACCAAGGGAACATAATAAGGTGATAAATTTATCTGAACATATTTTGAGTGATGCACAATATAACCTATTGAGCATGGGCCTAACTTTTTCTCCTGCCCGTTCTTTAGATCCATTCTTAACCATTAAGGATATTCACCTATTTGCCAGAAAGGTCCTTCTCAAAAAACTGCATTTCAAATCCAATGATATCTTTCAAACTAGAGAGGAATTGGAAGCCCTGGCTACTTTGGAATCCCTCCTTGATGAAAATGAATCCGCTTCTGAGGTCAGTAATTTTCCTACACATTTGTTCCATAAATCTAGAACATTTCCCTCATTAAGCATCTGTCCTTCGATAGATATTTTTACCAAAATGGTTACCAGTGATATTGAGGAGCTAGCTAGACAACCCGCTTGGTCACATAATTTAAAGAAGGAGGAACAGCAAGCCCTAAAGGAGTTGAAGAATTGGGATGATGTTGTTTTTAAACAGGCGGATAAAGGAGGGAATGTGGTAATTTGGCCCAACCATCTTTATTTGAAACAAGCTCACATCCTATTGGAGGATAGTGAGTGTTATGCCAAATTGCCACATAACCCCCTTCCTTCTTTCAAAACAGAATTATTGGACATCCTACAAAAGGCCCATGAAGCAGGATTAATTCCTGAAGAGATGGTCAAATATTTTCGATCACTGAACCCCAAACTTCCTACTTTTTATATCATTCCCAAGGTGCACAAAAACTTACAAGATCCCCCGGGCAGGCCCATTGTTTCGGGCAATGATGGTCTCAATGAGGTAATTTGCCAAACAATAGACCACTTTCTTAAACCGTTGGTCAACACCTTACCATCTTATTTGAGGGATACCACCATGGCCCTCCAACGCTTGGATCAGTTAAATTTGACTGAAGATATGATCTTAGTCACTGCTGACATTGAGGCCCTTTATACCTCTATACGACATAATGATGGCCTCAAAGCGGTTGCCTGGTTTCTCAATAATAGTAATATGGACCCTGGGATGTCAGAATTGATTCTTTTACTCTTGGAATTTATTTTGACACACAACTGTTTTTGTTTTCATAAACAGGTGTATTTACAAAAACAAGGCACCGCGATGGGTGCTTCTTGCGCATCTTCTTACGCTAATTTATTTTTGGGGGCCTGGGAAAGGGAAATATTCATCAGTGAACCAATATCAGGCAGTGAGCAGGTTCATCAATGGATGAGGTACATTGATGATGTACTCTTTGTCTGGGAAGGTACAATCTCTGATCTTGAGAAATTCATGCTAAACCTTAATAATAACACCATCAACATGAAATTTTCTTACCAGTTTGGAAGGAAGATTGAATTCCTTGACATTGGTATTTCCACTTTGGATAATGGTGACATAGCCACCGAGATCTACCGTAAACCTACGGCAACCAATTCTTTCCTTAAGGCTAACTCCTCACATCCTCCGGCTACTATTAAGGGAATTCCTACAGGGCAGTTTATACGTGCTAGAAGAATCTGCTCCACTAACCAATCTTTTGAAAGGCATTCTGAAAATTTACAAAAAAGATTTGAGGAAAGAGGGTATAGTGGGAAAAGGATTAGGGACGCTTATAATAAAGCAAAAAGAATGGACAGGAATAATCTGCTTTACAAACCATCTAGCAAAATTAGAACCCCTGAGAATGGAGTTAGGCTAATAGCTGACTACAACAAACAATGGAAGGATTTTAGCTCTATCATCAACAAGCACTGGCCCATTCTACTTAGTGATCCTATCCTAAATAAGTGTCTTCCCCCTCATCCACAAATCACGGCTCGTAGATCGAAGAATCTACGTGATATTTTAGTGCACAGCCATTTTGATCCGAATAAGAATAAAAAACAACGTAATTGGCTGACGACTACAGGATTCTTTCCTTGTGGACATTGCAAGGCTTGCCCTAACATGATGAAAAGCAAGGATTTCCACAATGCGGATTTTTCTCAATTGTTTCAAATTAGACAATTTTTGAATTGTGCCTCAAAAGGAGTCGTATATGTAGCAGAATGTCCCTGCAAAAAGATTTATGTTGGCCTCACATCCAGGGAGTTTCGCATCCGTATACGCGAACATATAAGAGACATTGAAAAAGGGAAAGAAACAGAGGATCCTTCTCAGCTTAAAACCATTGCCAAGCATTTCTATTATCATCATAATTCAGATTCGAGCCTTCTTAAGGCAAAAGCAATTGATCAGGTCAGTATGGGAGTTAGAGGGGGCTGCATGAAAAGGACACTAGCCCGCACTGAGAGTAAATGGATTTACAGACTAAATAGTGTTGCTCCTAGAGGTCTAAATGAGAATTTTGGGTTTGGGGCATTTCTGTAGGGATTTCATATAGTTGGTGAAGATATTGCATATGCGTATTGATATAAGTGTTTCTGCGTGGGCGCCTTTTAATGGGGGCGCAATTCCGCCTATGCACATCTGCATTCTGGCCTCAACATAATTAATATACATATAAAGTTTTTGGGTAAGACATTCTTTTAGGGGGGGTTTATTGTGTTTACTATAGAGTTTTAAAGTTCTTATACGATTTTAATGAATAAAAATTAATTCAATTTTTTTATTTATAGAATTTATATACCGTCATTTATTCGGGTGACTTGCCATTGTATGAAAATTCGGCTGATTTGGGTTCTAAGGAAATGTCATTGAGAATAGAAAAGAAAGAAAAGAAAAGAATAAAAAGAAGACATCGACAGCAACCTGAATATAGCAGGGAGCTCATGTCCACTTCACGGTTTCCACGGCAAATATGGACATTCCACATCTTTATCTACAATTTTTTTTTTTTTTTTTTTTTTTTTCCACCATCACATATTTTGAAAATGTTAAAAAGTTTTGTGTGGCATCTTTTTGCCTGATACGCATCTTATAGCTTTCACTAATTGTATTTTGTGATAAAATTCTTTTATTGATATACAACAAGAAACGTTCTATTATATGTATTGGAAATGTCCTTGGTTCACTATTGGTAGATTTTTTAGTAATTTCACTAGGGATCAATGCTGTTTCTACACTTCATAAGATTGACACCCTTTTTCAATATTTTTTTCATAATTTATATATTTCTCACATATGCTAATATTATTACATATTATGCTTTCACATATCACTAATTACACTTTGCATTTTTGGCTTCCACATTCCATAAGATTTGTTCTTTTTTCACTTATTTATATATCACATTTAGCAACCATTAATTATATTAAGTCTTTCACATAAATTATACATTTTATTACTGGTGATTCTTTTACTTCTTTCTCAATGACTCGAACCTCTGACACGCTGTCTTCTTGATCACGGGAGAGTGTGTCTTTCATACATGCTCCACTCACTGATCTCTGCTTTCCGCCGGCAAATGGGAGTGCTGACATTCCGGGTCGTCTGTTACCTTGACGACCCGGCCTGTCATGTGCTTCATGTCCGACGGGCAGTGATCGTATATAGTGATGGTTGTCATGGTATGCAAGCACCAATAGAATCCCGTCATCAGAACTAACAGCTGTTCCCCGTTATGGGCGGTCACAATTGAACTAAAACAGGGTATTTAAGAACCCTAGCTTCATTCCCTCTCAGCATCCCCTGAAGAAAGCACGCTGAAACGCGCGTCGGGATATATTGCGGCATACCTAACAACCCTGACCATCTCCAAGGTATTTTGTATTTAGCAATATTTATTGCGGTCTATTGGCACTTGCTTCATAATGGTTTTTTACTTAAATGCCTTTCATTTCCACAATTGTTTGGTGTTTTCTATAATGAAAAAGCACTTTGCACTTTATGCTTTATTTTTTGAATAACATCAAAATTACATTCCATACTGGTCAGTTTAATAATTAAAAGGTTGTAATTTATGGTTTAACCGCTGCTGTATTATGGGCATTTGATCCAGTCCTTTTATTAGTATTTATAAATATGTATTTGATGTAATTTTAACTAAAATTCCTGAATAAAAAATTATTTTTAAATGTGAAAAAGAGACACCTATTCCTTTTTGAGGTATTTTTTGATTAATAATCCGAGGGTCATGTTGTAGGTAGTGCAGCAAGAAGGCGCTCATGTGTCTTGTTCATCCAGGAGAACCAAGTCCTTGGTGTGTTGGTGGCAGAGAGGTGAGAATCGTGCCTTCTTCCTCTGCCCTCTCCCCACAACCTCGCACAACCGAAATGTGAGCAAGCTCTCACTCATCTGATGAGTCTTCCATGCCCATCGCCAGTTCGTCTTCCTTTTTTTCATGGGCTGCTGCACCTTCCTCAACACTTTTTGCTGATACTATGCGCCCTTGTTAATCCCTCTCCCCCACCATGACTGCCACCTAGGTGCCGCTGACCATCTGGACCTCGTAGCTCTTGTTATCCCTTCCGCATATAACTCCTCCGGTACTTCCTCCCCTTCCTCTTGGACCAACACCTGACTCCGAATAATGTTTACAGTGTGCTCCATCATGTAGATGACCAGAATTGTCACGCTGAGAATGGCATTGCCAGTGCTAAACATCTTCGTCGACATTTGTAAACTGTGTAGAAGGGTGCATAGTACCTTGATCTGACACCACTCCAGCAGCGTGATCTGCACCACCTCTGGATCAAGTTAGGCCAGGCTATATGTCATAACGTATTGCAGCAGGGTCCGGCGGTGCTGACACAAACGCTTCAACATGTGCAGATTCAAATTCCTGCGTGTCGGCACATCGCATTTCAGGCGTTTAACCACCAGACCTAAAGACTTCTGGAGCGACGAAAGTTGTTGAGCTGCTGTGTGCGAACGATGGAAGTGGGCACATAGCGAGCGTACCCGCTGCACAAGGCCATGTAGGCCGGGATGGTGTTTTAAAAATTGCTGGAAAATTAGATTCAACACGTGAACCACAAAAGACACGTGTGCCACATTGTCACGGCGAAGGGCCGCACCCAGGTTTGCATCATTGTCACACTCGGCCTTCCCTGGCTGCTGGTTGAGTGGAGACAACCATTGATGAAACTTGGTCTCCAGAGCTAACCGTCCACAACTTCTCAGCGGTGTGACTCACATTTCCCATACATTTCAAAGTAAACATTTGACTGCATGATGGCATTGAGCTCTGCTGCCAGCATAGTAAGGAGGAGGTTTGTGGTTTTCCTTGTGCGCAGTTACAAGGAAGGGTGCCCTGACCGCACAGGGTTTGGGCCGAGGTGAAGGACCCACACGAGGTTGAGGAGGCAGAAGCAGTGTATTAACTTCTACATACAGAGGAAGGATTGATACAACTCGTGGGGACAGCAAGACTTGTACAGCAGACCCTTCTCCATCTCTCCCCATAGTAACCCATTGCCCAGTCAGCGACATGTAACGCCCCTGTCCATGCTTACTGGGCCAAGTATCTGTGGTGAAATGCAACCTGTCACACAGTTTCTCAAAGAAGCAGTGATGTTTGGTGCGACATGCTGGTGTAGCGCGTGCACGCCTTTGTTGGAGAAGGAGTGGCGCCTGGGCATCGGCTCTTGGGGCACTGCGATGGGCATAAGGTCTCGAAAATCCTCGGTTAAAAAGGTTGGAAAGGAAGCATTTTGGTAGCCCACAGTTTGCAGATGCTGAAAGTCAAGCTCCAAGCCATGTCATGCCCTTCTAAAAGCATGTAAAACACAGCAAGGGGACCCCAACCACAGTCTCCCTCGTTTCCACTAATTGGGCCACACACACCCCACTTGACTGGCATCAGTTGACCCCATTTTCAAGTGAAAAAGATGCTTTGCATGAAGCACTCTCAAAAATACGCGTGCCTTTCACCTCCCCTGGCTGAGCCAGGGGAAGAAAAGTCCTCTGAGAGCCATGACTTGTTCATCTTGGTTCTTTTTTCAAAAGCGAGGGGACTCCAACCACAGTCTCCCTCGTTTCCACTAATTGGGCCACACACACCCCACTTGACTGGCATCAGTTGACCCCCATTTTCAAGATGAAAAAGATGCTTTGCATGAAGCACTCTCAAAAATACGCGTGCCTTTCACCTCCCCTGGCTGAGCCAGGGGAAGAAAAGTCCTCTGAGAGCCATGACTTGTTCATCTTGGTTCTTTTTTCAAAAGAGAGGGGACTCCAACCACAGTCTCCCTTGTTTCCACTAATTGGGCCACACACACCCCACTTGACTGGCATCAGTTGACCCCCATTTTCAATATGAAAAAGATGCTTTGCATGAAGCACTCTCAAAAATACGCGTGCCTTTCACCTCCCCTGGATGACCCAGGGGAAGAAAAGTCCTCTAAGAGCCATGACTTGTTCATCTTGGTGAACGTTAGTCTGTCCACATTGTCAGTGGACAGATGTGTGTGCTTAGCTGTCAGCACACCCCCAGCAGCACTGAGGACACGTTCCGAGAAAACGCTGGCTGCGGGACACAACAAGATCCCCAAGGCGTACGTGGTGAGCTCAGGCAATTTATCCAGATTGGAAGCCTAAAATGAGCAGGGCTCAAGTTGCACAGTAATGGCATGGACGTTCCCTTGCATATACCCATATCTGTGTCTCCTCCTCTTTTTCCTTGTCCATCTCCTTTGTTTTCGCATGAGTATATGTCCTTGTCACTTTCCCATGTGTTTGTGTTGTGTTGTGAGTTGTTTGTCACCTTTTGGACACCTTTGAGGGTGTTTTCTAGGTGTTTTTATGTGTTTGTGATTGCCTGCCATTGTTTCCTATGCGGTTCGAGTTCGGTTCGTCGAACGTTCACCGAACCGAACTCGAACGGGACACCCATTCGACGAACCGAACTTGAGCCGAACCACGGCCGGTTCGCTCATATCACTGCTAAGAATACATTCTGTCTCCCTAAATCTCCTCTCCTCCTCAGTCTCTCTCTTCTCCTCCTACTCCTCCTCAGGCCATCCATGCTGGACAGCCCTGAAACTTGGGTTGTTAATGCCTTGGTTACTAACTTCAATGCATTCCTGTTCTTCATCCTCATCCTCATCCTTATGATGCTGACCAAAGGTGGCCTGAGCCTTTTGGCCGAGGTTGTGCGGATTACTAGCAACCATTGTCAAGTCTGGATCCACAGACACCTCGGGTGCATGAACACTTTGGTCAGTCAGACCATCCAGAGAGCGTTTCAATAAACAAATCAGTGGAATGGTAATGCTGATATGAGCATCATCACTGCTCACAATGTTGGTATAGTAATCCAAATTCTCTAGGACCTGACAAATGTATGCAATCCACACCCACTCTGCAGTACTTATGTCTGGCAGCTGCGTCTGACGGGCATGTTTCAGCTGGAATTGGGATACTGTCCTCTGCTCTTCATGGATCCTGACCAACATATGATAGGTTGAATGCCATCTCACAGGGAGGTCACATATTAGTCTGTGATGAGGCAAGTGTAAGCGCTGCTGTAGCACTGCCTGGCCAGCAAAAGAGGGCGATGACTTGCGGAAATGGGCGCTAATACATAGTACCTTGGTAAGTAGGTCTGGTATCCCAGAATATTTTTTGAGAAAGTGCTGAACTACTAAATTTACAATGTGGGCTAAACAAGGAACGTGTACAAGCTTTACAAGATTTAAAGCCGCTAACAGATTACGACCATTATCGCACACTACCATCCCTGGACGGAGGTCCAACAGCGCAAGCCACTCATTTGTCTGCTCAGTTATTGCTTTCAAAAGCTCAGGTGCCGTGTGCGATTTGTCACCTGATTGATTGCTCTCAGTGAGAGAAACAAAAATATAATTTTGTAGTTGTGATACCTTTTAATGGCTAGCTAAAATAAAATAAAATTGTGTTACAAAGCAAGCTTTCGAGACATCTCAGGTCCCTTCATCAGGCATAGTATGACAAAATATCGGAAGAAACAAAAATATATACAAAAACAGAGCAGAGGGATGGCATAATAAAAGGACATTTAAATAAACAAACACTGAGCTTAAAGAGTGAATCCTTAATTAGCTTTGATTAGTGGTGTGAAAGGTTTATTGTCCCAATATCCATGTAGGATCAGAGGCATGGTGTCCTAGCAGTCTCTAGAACAGACTCTTCAGATTTTGTAGTGGGTCAAAAATCTCCTGACAGGTTGAATCCTGTGTCCATGTGGTTGGGAGAAGGAGGTATCAGCGCCACCTTCTTGCACACCAGTTTGGGAAGCAGGCAGCCCAGGAGAAGTGACAGTGTTTTGAGTTTGGAAATCGTGTTTTTCACCTATAGCTTTCAACCACCTAGTGGTGTCCTTGTCTAGCATATGGTTTCTCATGCTGGAGTTGCCCAAGCTGGAAGTATTTCTGCCTCTGCTAAGCTTGGTCTGACAGATTTGACAAATGACAACCATTTGGTCCGAAGGACTCTTAGAAAAAAACTCCCACACAATCGCAGCACGGACCCTTGGACTTTGAGATGGCACAGGTGGTGCACAGACCCTTGGACTCTGAGATGCCACAGGTGGTGGTGTCATGTGCCTCAGTTGGTTGACCTCTGGCAGTGGTCGAAACCCTATGTCTTACAGCCTTTTTGCGGACTATTGGCACATGCTCCTCTGCACTGCTGGTTTTCACAATCCATGCCACCCATCCACGTTGGATCAGTCACCTCATCATCGACCAGGTCGTCTTCAAATTCCTGAAGGTCAACATCTTTGGTAATGGAGGTTTCGGGCTGACCTGAGGGCAACTGTGTCTCATCATCCTCCAACACTTCCACCTGATTGCCCAGCATGTCACGGCTAACAACATGGCTTTCTTCTGGCCTTGGGTGCTCAAAGATCTGTGCATCACTGCACACCACGGCCTCAGCTGCATTGGTGGTGTTGCGCGGTGAGAGGCAAGAAAGGTCAAAGGGTCCCGTAAACAGTTTGTTGGAGTAACCTGCTTTGGGGTCATATGTTTCCTTAGAATACTGATGCTGTGAGGAAGGAGGACCAGGCTGAGGATTCGATGGGCCAGCTTCTGGGCTACTCAAGTCTGTCTGTGTGGACCCTTGGGATTTGCTACTTGACAAGTAACTAGAGGCATTTTCTGCTAGCCAACTCGTTACCTGTTCGCACTGTTCAGGGTGCAAGAGTGGTTTCACACGTGGACAAGAAAATTGGGATAGGAAGGCAGAGGTAGATAAAGCAAGAACATTTTTCTTTGGCTTGATCACACTGCTTGAGCGACCACCACTGTCACTACCACCTAGTCCACGGCCCTTACTGCCTCTTTTTCCCATTTTTTTGCTTTGATTATTTGAAGGTGAGTACTGTAACATGACCTTTTATACAGGCAGTGGAACAACACTGATGCCGGGTTGTTAAACTTGTGTTAATAGTTTCCCACGATAGCTGTTTCTGTAAGTCTAAAAATCGCAATTCACCTTTATTGGACAAAGTACCACTTGGAAGAGTCAACAAAGATGTTGTGAATGTCCTTCAGCCCTAAAAGAAAACAGGGTTTGACACCACTTTTAGTATTGATTTTTGGTACTCAGACTGTGCTTTAGTACGAGCAGGACACTATGTAGGTTCTGTAAGATAGGAAGACGCCACCACCAGGATGCTAGTTTGGTGCTATGAAGGTATTTTGCTTCAGGCAGAAGTACAGCCACTAACACCGAGTATTAATTAAAAATTTGGTAACACTGACACTGTGTTTTAGTAAGAGCTTGACCCTATGTAGGTTCTGTAAGATATAAAGCCACCACCAGGATGCTATATATTATGGCATTTGGCTTCAGGCAGAATAGGCTGTGACAACATTATTATTTATTTTTTTTTTTTAAACCCTCTGATGGAAACAATATATTTAATAACGAGCTTGGGAAAAATGTGCCTTTCAGGCGCAGGCTAGAAAAATACCTATAATATCTAACTTTTGCAATTTCAGTGATCTAAAAGTGATTAGAGACCTTCATAGGGATGCAATAAAAGAGACTACACATTATCAGGTGCAAAACAAACCCTTTTACTCAACATAAAAGTAATAACTCTGAAATACACATATTTCAAAACTCCCACCAAATAGCCCCCAGTTATAAAATATAACGGTTATTAAAAAGAGAAAATTTGGCAAAAAAACATAATTTCAAGGCACCTAAAATAATATTACACACATAATTATTCAGAATTAGATCCTGAAGTTTCCCCAGAAAAAACACATATGCAGAGCAAAGAGCAAGAGCAACCTTATAAAGTTTGATGTGTTCGGGAACAATGAGCCTGAGAAGCCAGCACAGGTATATCTGCCCTCCTGAAGCTCTGCAGACCAACTGTGGTATCAGGTTTCACATAGCAGCTAGAGCCAGGAGACTACCTGGAGAGAGGGGATTTCCTGAAAATCTGGTGAGGAGGGACAAATGAAAGTAAAAGAGAAGTGCCTGTCAGGCACATTAATCCCATCCGAGGGTTAAACTTACACTATTTTTTTTAGCAGTAGGTTACTATGCAGTTTATGTACGCTATGAAGCCAACACAAGGACGCAACTTTTATGGTATGAATTGAGATGGTGGATGACAGGCACTACACTACACCTGAACCTGTTGCTTTGTCAATTTTGGGACCTTTTTTTTGGAAGTTGAAATTAAAGTTGAGCGCGGTTCGCGGTTCTCCAGTTCGCGGTTCGAGTGATTTTGGGGGCTGTTCTAGATCGAACTAGAACTCGAGCTTTTTGCTAAAGCTCGATAGTTCTAGTTACGTTCGAGAATGGTTCTAGCAGCAAAAAGCCAAGCTAATTACTAGCTGGCTTTCCGCTGTATTAGTGTAAGTCACTCAGTGACTCACACTATTATGAAATTTCAGCGTATAGTGTGCGGGAACAGCGCATTCAGATCACTGCTGCTGGGATAATGGCGATCGCCATTTTTTTTTTCTTTGTCTTCCTTCCCTAAGCGCGCGCGTGTAGTGGGGCGGGCCAGCATGTCAGCCAATCCCAGACACACACACACAGCTAAGTGGACTTTTAGCCAGAGAAGAAACGGCATGTGTGATGGGATGTCCATGTCACATGTCCCTGCATTATAAAAACGGGTATCTGCCCGTCCGGACGCCATTATCTCTTCTGCGTCTGGGTGTCAGTCACCGCTGGCGTAGCTCCTGTCTCCGATACTGCTGTGTACGCTCTACACACAGCACTATACAGAATAGGGATAGAAGTTTCTATTAGCCCTTGTAAGGGCTAATAACAGCAGGCTCAGAGCCATAGGTGACAGTCAGGTCCGTGGAAACAGATTTTAACAGCTACAGAAGATAACAGCGTCTGTGTAGCTAAGCTCAGGGACTTCCTCGCTGCACTTCCCCATTAGGAGGGATAGAAAATGAGGCTTTCTTTCCTGTACACTGACCCACAACCCTGCCACTGTACCCTCCTGCCCTTTGCACACTCAAGCGCATTGTTACTAAGCCATTATACTAGCACACACAGAGGAAACTTAGTGGCATCCTAAAAGTGGCTGTTGGACTTCCATTAGTGTCCCACTAGTGCAAATCTATTTGCAGCACCTCTGCATTGCACACTCAAGCTCATTTTTACTAAGCCATTATACTAGCAAACACTGAGTAAACTTAGTGGCATCCAAAAAGTGGCTGTTGTACTCCATTTGTGCCCCACTGGTGCAAAGCTATTTCTAGCACCTCTGCATGACACCCTCCTGCTCTGTTTTTAATAAGCTATAATAATAGCAAAAAATGCTGCCAGTTAGTGGCATCCAAAAAGTGGCTGTTGTACTCCATTTGTGCCCCACTGGTGCCAAGCTATTTCTAGCACCTCTGCATGACACCCTCCTGCTCTGGTTTTAATAAGCTATAATAATAGCAAAAAATGCTGCAAGTTAGTGGCATACAAAAAGTGGCTGTTGTACTCCATTTGTGCCCCAATGGTGCCAAGCTATTTCTAACACCTCTGCATTACACCCTCCTGCTCTGGTTTTAATAAGCTATAATAATAGCAAAAAATACTGCCAGTTAGTGGCATCCAAAAAGTGGCTGTTGTACTCCATTTGTGCCCCACTGGTGCCAAGCTATTTCCAGCACCTCTGCATTACACCCTCCTGCTCTGTTTTTAATAAGCTATAATAATAGCAAAAAAATGCTGCCAGTTAGTGGCATACAAAAAGTGGTTGTTGTACTCCATTTGTGCCCCAATGGTGCCAAGCTATTTCCAGCACCTCTGCATGACACCCTCATGCACATTTTGCAATGCTATTTTTATAGCAAACTCAGGGAATTCCTTACTGCATTTCATCATTAGGAGGGATAGAAAGTGAGGCTTTCTTTACTGTCCTGGTACACACAGAACACGGCCACTGTACCCACCTGCCCACTTTTGCCACGCTATTTAATTTGCCCAAAGAGCTGACACTTTTTCTGCCATCCTAAAATTGTCTGGAATACTAAGATATTGTTCCTTTGCTGCCAAGCAAGGTACAACACCTGTGCATTCTACACTCCTTTCCATTTGTGGAACGCAATAATTAACTGCAGGTAGTCCAGCCAATCTTTCACGAAGGTGCAGGTGTGGATATAATGTTTCCTTCATCCAATGTTGGTTTTCTCAATGTCTGACAGCTCAACAATACCATCTGTTTGCACTTAAAAAACAAGTGACGACCTGCCAATCACACTCCCTCTTACGGGTAACGGGGTGGAAGTTCAGTGTGAAAAAGCATGTGTGACTGCTGTCCCCACAGTTACAGAGGATGAAGAGAACGCAGATGCACGTGATGGTTCAGGCGGTGGTTGCACAGCCCGCAGGCCGCATTGTAGCACAGTGAAATTCCCTTTGAGACTTATGCTTCATTTTAAGTCTTGTATTCTGGTGGGATCCACAGTATGCAGCAAAACCACGCAACATGAAAAGCACTGTTTGCAGTTGGGTTCATAAATGATTCTTTCACTTTCCCAAAACAAACAATAAGAACCATGCATTAAATTGAAATAATAGAACAATCTATTCAGTTGCCTACTGCTTGCTAAGCCCTCTGCGTAGTAGCAGTAATTGTGTGTTTGTGTGTGTGTGTGCAAAGACATCTTACTAGTGGCGCATCACAAGAGCTTCCCAGTTATCTACCTAAACATAGACAAAACACATCACCCACCCTGAATACCCTTGTTAGCTGAAGCCTCACAGATAAGGCAGATGATAACAGTGTGAATGCAAACCACACAGCTCTGCAACACAGTCATGTAAATATTGAAAAGCAACATTCAATGCAAACATGTGTCGCTGTCCCTCTATGATTTAAACTGTACTTGACAATTTGGCAGTGCAGAGGCAGCAAGTGTGATTGTCTATATAGTCGTCCTACCCAGAACAGATATGTGTTTTTATAATAAAACAAAGTGTTGCGTGCACGCATTACTGTCTGGGCACAGCCTACCGTACCCGGGTAATGTGATGTCCAGTTGCCATAAATACAAACTTTACGCTCCTATCATGGTTAACAGTATAGACAGCACCGGAAGAATGTTGGTCTGTGGCACAGGATGCTGCTCACTGGCGTTACGATACTCCTCACCAAACTCCAAAATGACTCCCCTCACAATTGAACGAAGTGTTTCCGCAGTTGCTCCTTCCTGTGTGCCGATTTACCCCAGCCGCAGCCTAACTCCAGTGTTTCGCCAACTGAGCATGCTCTGCCTGACTGTGTCATTCCTGAGGCAAAGTCTTAATTTTGGGCTACAGCACATGTTCGTTTGGACTGTGCCTGAGTCATTCTGCGACCTGCGGCTCAACACACTTACACAGGGCCCTGGTGCTTGACTCACTCTCGGGAGGCCACTAAAACTAACTGCACCCAACATCAGCCCCAGGTGTCCCTTTACACTGCAGTGGCGGTCCCCACTGACCGCAATACCGAGAGTGGTGTCACGAAAATACATATAAAGAAGCAACCTAAGTGTGACCAGACTCTTCCTCCACGTGGAGTCCCTGAAGTAATGCACCAACACAACACCTGTGGGGCTTCACACTGACTGAGAAAAGCCTCTTTGCACAGGTACTTGCACTCCGTGCCGGGTCTAAGTCCTGTGTTGTGCCTAGACAGCATGCTGAAGCGGATAGTCTTTTTTTCAGAAACTGTACTTCATGCTACTGAGCATGCACAGGCACTTACTGCATCAGAGGCTAGGTCGGGTAATGAACTCTTTGGCCCTGCCCCTGATGTGGGGGGCCCATATAGACCACAGGGCATCAGGTGTCCTGACAATTTGGCCAGGCCACTCCCAACAGGCTTGCAGAGGGCCGCCCCTATGACTTGTCACCTCATTGTTGTTGGTCAGACGTTGACTGTTGAGGTGTTTTTTGGTTGTGGCATCCATGAGGTCATCATTCAAGTGGCGGTTGAAAATAGGATGCTAGTTATGCCACTCATGATGTGTCACTCTGCTTTTGTCTCCAGGAGGTGCATTGTGGTCCACCCTGGTTTGGGGCGGACCCAGATTATAAAAGGGGTTGGAGCCAACAAGAAGGTGCCCAGTCTTCTATTATGGAGAAAAAACAAGGCAGGTGCACCACCTTAATAATTACAGATGGTTAGGCGCTCACCCATGTAGTGAGAGGAACCTAGCAATATATGAAGAAAAATAGCTACATATAACAGGGAGCACACCTACAATAATGTATATAAAAGGCAAACCTTTATTGTGACAGCAAGAATAAAAACACTAAAAACATGACACACAAGATGACACGGCCTGATACCCCTTGTGACCCCCGTCATATACAAAACATGAGCAATAATAATGTGCAAATGCAAAAGAGTCATACATAAAAAATATATGAACATGCAATAATATAGAATGGCTAATGACAGATATCTCACATAAGTGCAAAATGCCAACTGGCTCACTCATAACCAGGGAATACTGCCTATAGAAAGTATGTAACCATGTGGTGGCACTGAAAAACGGCCGTGATAAGCAGTCACATCCCAGAAAATATCAGCAATGAACAATACCAATATATATAGTCTTCTATTATGCTCTGAAAGAGCACACCTCCATGTGTTGAACCCATAGGTCATCGATGCAGGCCACCACCACAGTTGGTAACGCAGAACGTTTAAGAACAGCTCCTGTCCTACCAGTCCTGCTAGTGCAGCCCAGTGGCATAAACAGGCCTGCTGCTGCTGCTGCGCCTGCTGTCCACAGGTGTGTCCCCTACGCACACGGACAGCGTAACCAATGGCCCCTGTGTTGTTAACAGGGAGTTCCGGGGCTGGGTGGTCGTGTGAACCCTGTCACGCTAACAGGGCTCCAAGTCTCCAGTTCCAAGTGGCATCTAACTCGGTTCAGGCCACTATTTGTTTCAGAGTCAACCTGCTCTGTATCCTCCACCTAACCTTCCAGTTGCCAACCTCTCCTTTTCCATCTGTGAGCACGGTGGACACCGAATGGCGATTGGGATATCTACCTTTCTCTTTCTTTTCTTCTTAATATTTTTTATATAGCGGTAACATAGTATATACCACCTTATCCAAATCTGCCAGTCCCACCATAACAGATGTTTTTTCAGCAAATGTTACTGTTGCTTAACCACCAAACCATCTGACACAAACTTTTTTACCCTTTCCAACACACCTGTTCCCTTTTCCACCAGCATCTGTCCTTTTTCAACTCAGTTTGTATATGACCAAAAATACAACTCTGCAGAGACACCGCACTCAACGCCGTCTCAGCACAGCAGCTAGCCCTCGGTCCCTCAGATGTGGACAAGTAAGACCATTTCCTCCTATCGATGAAAAAGCGTTGAGATTCACTCTGTGCACCACTGGTGTTTAGTGGAAAAGCAGATGTAAGATTGCGTAACACCTTCTGCTGATACTCCTACATACGTGCGTCCCTTTCTATGGCAGGAGTTATTTCGCAAAATTTTGTGTTGTACCGGGGATCTAACAGTGTGGCAACCCAGTAGTCAGCATGACTTGGAATTCGTACAATCTGAGGGTCATGTTGTAGGTAGTGCAGCAAAAAGGCGCTCATGTGTCTTGAGCATCCAGGAGGACCAAGTCCTTGGTGTGTTGGTGGCGGAGAGGTGAGAATCGTGCCTCCTCCTCTGCCCTCTCCCCACAACCTCGCACAACCAAAATGTGAGCAAGCTCTCACTAATCTGCTGAGTCTTCCATGCCCATCGCCAGTTCGTTTTCCATTTCTTCCTGGGCTCCTGCACCTTCCTCAACTGTTTTGCTGATACTATGCTCCCTTGATAATCCCTCTCCCTCACCGTACCATGACTGCCGCCAAGGTGCCGCTGACCGTCTGGACCTTGTAGATCTTGTTATCCGTTCCGAATATGACTCCTCCAGTACTTCCTCCCTTCCTCTTGGACCAACACCTGACTCCGAATAATGCTTACAGTGTGCTCCATCATGTAGATGACCAAAATTGTCACGCTGAGAATGTCATCGCCAGTGTTAAACATCTGCGCCGACATTTGTAAACTGTGTAGAACGGTGCATATGTCCTTGATCTGACACCACTCCAGCAGCGTGATCTGCACCACCTCTGGATAAAGTTAGCCCAGGGTATACGTCATAACGTATTTCAGCTGGGCTCTGCGGTGCTGCCACAGACGCTGCAACATGTGCAGATTAAAATTCCTGCGTATCGGAACATCGCATTTCTGACGTTTAACCGCCAGACCTTAAGACTTCAGGAGCGATGAAAGTTGTTGAGCTACTGTGTGCGAATGATGGAAGTGAGCACATAGTGAGCGTGCCCGCTGTAAAGGGCCATGTAGGCCGGGATGTTGTTTTAAAAATTGCTGGAGAATCAGATTAAACACGTGAGCCATACAAGTCACATGTGTCACATTGGCCTGACGAAGGCACACTGCCATGT
This sequence comes from Anomaloglossus baeobatrachus, assembly GCF_048569485.1. Taxonomy (NCBI): domain Eukaryota; kingdom Metazoa; phylum Chordata; class Amphibia; order Anura; family Aromobatidae; genus Anomaloglossus; species Anomaloglossus baeobatrachus. Next base: position 385,586,855 of record NC_134358.1, read on the forward strand.
TTGCATCATTGCCGCACACGGCTGTTAAGTCACCACCGTAGTCCGCTATGTCAATTTGTACTCCTGTCGCAAGGTGACAACGTGTTCCTTTCGTGCATAGTGCTGATGATGGGAGAGGAGTTGACGCCAGCGGCGCAGGTGGACGCAGGTTATGCTCACCCACTGGGATGTGTTACCTTGACATATGCAGAACCAATGGCTGAATGCAGGTGGTGGGTATCTCACAGATGAAGTACCATCATTCAGCTACAACCAATGGGAAGACACAACACCCTTTTTTAGGCCCCTCCTGTCTGAAGACCCCTGCCAGACATAGCTATGAACCTCTGGTTACTGTTACCCTCAGTTTAGTTTTATGAGTTTGTGTGCTTGTTACCTGACTACTTTTCCTGCTTGCTGTTTAGGTACCTCGTTGGCCGATTTGCATTTCACCTCTGCTTGTTTTCTGATTAAGTCCTGTCCCTCCCATTCTGTTCCTCTTCCTCAATTAATGTTTTGACCATGCATGACTACTATTCTCTTGAACTGCAGCCTTCCACAGGTATTGATCAACTTGGGCCCTGTGTCATTGAACATCACTGTATAGGGATTAAAGGGTTTCAGGGTTCTGGGAGTCCAGCTTGGTGAGTGGGATCCCTCTAGCCTATCCTTTACAGCCCATCTGAGTGTGTCGATCCAGGCAGGCGTTACACCGTGCCCTCGACAGAAGGACATGTAGTCCGGGATAGTGTTTTAAAAATTGCTGGAGATTTGGATTCAACACGTGAGCCATACAAGGCATGTGTGTCACATTGCCCTGAAGAAGGGCCGCAGACTGTTTAGCATTATTGTCGCACCCGGCATTCCCTGGCTGCTGATTGAGTGGAGACAACCATTGATGAAACTTGGTCTCACTCTACAGAGCTAACCGTCCACAACTGCTCAGCGGTGTCTCACATTTCCCCTACATTTCAAAGTAAACATTTGACCGCCTGATGGCCTTGAGCTCTGCTGCCAGCATAGTAAGGAGGTGTGTGGGATTCCTTGGGCGCAGTTACAAGGAAGGGTGGCCTGACCACACAGGGTTTTGGCTGAGGTGCAGGAACAACATGAGGCTGAGGCAGAAGCAGTGGAGGAACTTGTACATACAGAGGAAGAATTGAAACACACAACTCGTGGGGACGGAAAGACTTGTACAGCAGACACTTCTCCATCTATCACCATAGTTACCCAGTGCCCAGTCAGCGACATGCAACGCCCCTGTCCATGCTTACTGTTCCAAGTATCTGTGGTGAAACGCACCCTTTCACAAACAGAGTTTCTCAAGGAAGCGGTGATGTTGTGTTCGACGTGCTGTGTTAGCGCGGGCACCCCTTTCTTGGAGAAGGAGTGGCAAATGGTCATCGGCTCTTGGGGTACTGCAATGGGCATAAGGTCTCGAAAGTCCTCGGTGACAAAAGGGTGCAAAGGCAGCCTTTCTGTAGCCAACAAGTTTGAGATGCTGAAACTAAACCTCTTAGGCATGTCATGCACTTCGAAAATCATGTAAAAAACAGTGAGGGGACTCCAACCACAGTCTTCCTCGTTGCCACTAATTGGGCCACACACACCCCACTTGACTGGCATCAGTTGATCCCCCTTTTAAAAAATGAAAAAGATGCTTTGCATGAAGCACTCTCAAAAATACGCGTGCCTTTCGCCTCCCCTGGCTGACCCAGGGGAAGAAAAGTCCTCTGAGAGCCATGACTTGTTCATCTTGGATCTTTGAGAAACACAGCGAGGGGACTCCAACCACAGTCTCCCTCGTTTCCACTAATTGGGCCACACACACCCCACTTGACTGGCATCAGTTGATCCCCCTATTCAAAATGAAAAAGATGCTTTGCATGAAGCACTCTCAAAAATACGCGTGCCTTTCGCCTCCCCTGGCTGACCCAGGGGAAGAAAAGTCCTCTGAGAGCCATGACTTGTTCATCTTGGTTCTTTTAGAAACACAGCGAGGGGACTCCAACCACAGTCTCCCTCGTTTCCACTAATTGGGCCACACACACCCCACTTGACTGGCATCAGTTGATCCCCCTTTTAAAAAATGAAAAAGATGCTTTGCATGAAGCACTCTCAAAAATACGCGTGCCTTTCGCCTCCCCTGGCTGACCCAGGGGAAGAAAAGTCCTCTGAGAGCCATGACTTGTTCATCTTGGTTCTTTTAGAAACACAGCGAGGGGACTCCAACCACAGTCTCCCTCGTTTCCACTAATTGGGCCACACACACCCCACTTGACTGGCATCAGTTGATCCCCCTTTTCAAAATGAAAAAGATGCTTTGCATGAAGCACTCTCAAAAATACGGATGCCTTTCGCCTCTCCTGGCTGACCCAGGGGAAGAAAAGTCCTCTGAGAGCCATGACTTGTTCATCTTGGTTCTTTTAGAAACACAGCGAGGGGACTCCAACCACAGTCTCCCTCGTTTCCATTAATTGGGCCACACACACCCCAGTTGACTGGCATCAGTTGATCCCCCTTTTAAAAAATGAAAAAGATGCTTTGCATGAAGCACTCTCAAAAATACGCGTGCCTTTCGCCTCCCCTGGCTGACCCAGGGGAAGAAAAGTCCTCTGAGAGCCATGACTTGTTCATCTTGGTTCTTTTAGAAACACAGCGAGGGGACTCCAACCACAGTCTTCCTCGTTGCCACTAATTGGGCCACACACCCCACTTGACTGGCATCAGTTGATCCCCCTTTTAAAAAATGAAAAAGATGCTTTGCATGAAGCACTCTCAAAAATACGCGTGCCTTTCGCCTCCCCTGGCTGACCCAGGGAAAGAAAAGTCCTCTGAGAGCCATGACTTGTTCATCTTGGATCTTTGAGAAACACAGCGAGGGGACTCCAACCACAGTCTCCCTCGTTTCCACTAATTGGGCCACACACACCCCACTTGACTGGCATCAGTTGATCCCCCTATTCAAAATGAAAAAGATGCTTTGCATGAAGCACTCTCAAAAATACGCGTGCCTTTCGCCTCCCCTGGCTGACCCAGGGGAAGAAAAGTCCTCTGAGAGCCATGACTTGTTCATCTTGGTTCTTTTAGAAACACAGCGAGGGGACTCCAACCACAGTCTCCCTCGTTTCCACTAATTGGGCCACACACACCCCACTTGACTGGCATCAGTTGATCCCCCTTTTCAAAATGAAAAAGATGCTTTGCATGAAGCACTCTCAAAAATATGCGTGCCTTTCGCCTCTCCTGGCTGACCCAGGGGAAGAAAAGTCCTCTGAGAGCCATGACTTGTTCATCTTGGTTCTTTTAGAAACACAGCGAGGGGACTCCAACCACAGTCTCCCTCGTTTCCACTAATTGGGCCACACACACCCCACTTGACTGGCATCAGTTGATCCCCCTTTTAAAAAATGAAAAAGATGCTTTGCATGAAGCACTCTCAAAAATACGCGTGCCTTTCGCCTCCCCTGGCTGACCCAGGGGAAGAAAAGTCCTCTGAGAGCCATGACTTGTTCATCTTGGTTCTTTTAGAAACACAGCGAGGGGACTCCAACCACAGTCTCCCTCGTTTCCACTAATTGGGCCACACACACCCCACTTGACTGGCATCAGTTGATCCCCCTTTTCAAAATGAAAAAGATGCTTTGCATGAAGCACTCTCAAAAATACGGATGCCTTTCGCCTCTCCTGGCTGACCCAGGGGAAAAAAAGTCCTCTGAGAGCCATGACTTGTTCATCTTGGTTCTTTTAGAAACACAGCGAGGGGACTCCAACCACAGTCTCCCTCGTTTCCATTAATTGGGCCACACACACCCCACTTGACTGGCATCAGTTGATCCCCCTTTTAAAAAATGAAAAAGATGCTTTGCATGAAGCACTCTCAAAAATACGCGTGCCTTTCGCCTCCCCTGGCTGACCCAGGGGAAGAAAAGTCCTCTGAGAGCCATGACTTGTTCATCTTGGTTCTTTTAGAAACACAGTGAGGGGACTCCAACCACAGTCTCCCTCGTTTCCACTAATTGGGCCACACACACCCTACTTGACTGGCATCAGTTGATCCCCCTTTTAAAAAATGAAAAAGATGCTTTGCATGAAGCACTCTCAAAAATACGCGTGCCTTTCGCCTCCCCTGGCTGACCCAGGGGAAGAAAAGTCCTCTGAGAGCCATGATTTGTTCATCTTGGTTCTTTTAGAAACACAGCGAGGGGACTCCAACCACAGTCTCCCTCGTTTCCACTAATTGGGACACACACACCCCACTTGACTGGCATCAGTTGATCCCCCTTTTCAAAATGAAAAAGATGCTTTGCATGAAGCACTCTCAAAAATACGCGTGCCTTTCGCCTCCCCTGGATGACCCAGGGGAAGAAAATTCCTCGGAGAGCCATGTCTACATTGTCAGTGGACAGACGCATGTGCTTATCTGCCAGTAGACCCCCAGCAGCACTGAAGACAGGTTCCGAGAGAACGCTGGCTGCAGGACACGACAAGATCCCCAAGGCATACGTGGCGAGCTCAGGCAATTTATCCTGATTGGAAGCCTAAAATGAGCAGGGCTCAAGTTGCACAGTAATGGCATCGATGTTTCCTTGCATATACTCATATCTGTGTCTCCTCTTTTTCCTTGTCCAGCTCTTTTGTTTTCGCATGAGTATATGTCCTTGTCACTTTCCCATGTGTTTGTGTTGTGAGATGTTTGTCACCTTTTGGATACTTTTGAGGGTGTTTTCTAGGTGCTTTTATGTGTTTGTGATTGCCTCCCATTGTTTCCTATGTGGTTCGAGTGGAACGCCGAACCTTTTCGCTGAACCGAACTCGAACGAGACCTCCGTTCGGCGAACGGTGTTTTAGTTTGAAAGGGTTAAAATCCATGTATCTTTGGTCTTGTATATTTTATTGTCAGTCTGTAAAAGTGGCTTAATACTCTGGCAACATTGTTTTGAGCAGCGTCCTGGATTCAGAGAGTTGTCCAGGCATCTTCCCCATGATGTACCAATTCCAATTCAATGGTGTTTCTATTCATTTCAGTGATGTTATGGCACTCTAAGACCACCCAGTTAGAAGAGAAGACCAGGTTTATGCCGCGCTAAAAACCACTGATGCGTATAAATTAAAAGATTTCCTTTTTATTTGACAGTTCCTACGTGTTTCAGAGACATCCGTCTCTTTCCTCAGGAAAAGAAATCATGGTCCTGGCTTAATAGTAAAGTAATAAAGTAAAGTAATAAATAAAGTAATAATGTTTGGAACACTATTCTAAGTCTTCTCTCCATATAGTGATTTTTTTTTAGGTTTTTGCATCCAGTTCAGACTTAGAATGGTGTTCCAAACATTATTTCTATATTTGTTAGTAGTCTTTCGTTTGTGAACCCGACCCCACCCATACCTTTCCGGTCCACATTATACATATATAGCCTGGGTCTCAGCTTCCCATACTTTTTAAGTTTTTTATCTGCATGAGAGGACACACATTAGCTAGGGACCCCAAAAACAAGAGAATACCGTGAAAAGGTTTTGGGCCTCTGTTGCATTGATCAATTCAATAGCTAAATTTCTCTTTATTCATATTTCATGGCAGTAATGCAGATTCCACTCTCAATTTTTCATTTTTGCATGTAGCTATTGTATTTTTCAGGCCAGTATTCACACAGCAGTTTCTGCTATTACATGTATTCCCTTTGCATAGTCACTGGTGTGCATACCTTCGCTCCATATAATTTAACTGTGGGTAGTCGGGAACCGCTACCACTGCTGCATGGGGCCGTATGGCTCACTTGGTGCCCTGGGGTCAGCATTCTGGGACCAGCTGCAATACATCCCGGAGCTTTGGACTTCCATCGGGAACGGAGGGGGTATAGCAGGTGATGCTGCTGCTCCTGGGAGCAGTGCCGGACGGCACTCTCCCATCACATAGGGAACAGAATCCAGCTCCGGGCAGATCAGCGAGGATGAAACGGTCTGGGTACCTTTCTCTCATTGCAATACTGTGCGGGTAGCTCGGCTCTCGCAGGCCCACACCACGGCCACCATTCTCTGGACCTCTGCTTTCCACTCCAGCACCTGTTGCAGGGATTGTGACCGCACCCGGATGCAAAATCTCACCAGCTCCCGCTCCAGCCAGGCAGCGGTCCCCATCGGTAGGCGATCTGATTTGCGTTCCTCCGCAGGGACCTCCACTCCGCTCTGGGGCGCCGCCGCTCCAGTGGTCGCCGCGGGGCCGGCACCAGGTTTAGGAGTAGACATCTTCCCGCTGCTCCCCCTTGGTCTTTTGCCAGCACTTCTTTCTCAAGCCTGTTAGTTTTGTTTTGCGACTTCCGGCTCGCTTTCCAGCTGCATTCCCAGGGGGCGGGGCTTCGGCTTTTGAGCCTTTTCGCGGGGAAGAAGACGCTGGGCTGTAGTTTTCGCCCATAAATGGCGGCAAAATGGCGACTTCTTTAAATTTGGCAACGGATCACCGCTGACTGTCAAATTCAAGGCGCACTTCCACAAGGTAAGTGGATGGGTAAGTATTCTGTTAGTGACGCCAAGTTTCGGAGTGTGCCGCCCTCGTGCCAGCAGCCGGCGCTGCTCGGATCCGGGCCTTCAGGGATGGTGGCTCGAGGGTCTCGCGGACATGCCAAATAAATGAGGGGGTGTAGATGTACGGGCTAGGCCGTAATAAGTTTGTGACGCCACCCACGGTGTGTGGTGAGGTGGGACACCACCGCTGCTGTTATGGGGCACCTGGGGGAGATGTTGTGCAGCAAGTTGTTAACCCCTCCGTGGGTAGGGATGATGGTCCGGGGACCTGGTGGCTTGGTGCAGGGGATGGCGACCGCAGGGGGTTGCTGGTGTACTCACTGTTAATAAAACACACAAGTCTCTTGTAAACCAAGGTCATGGTGGCCGGTGCCGCGGCCGGTTGCGTTTGGGTCCACCACCCGGCTGGTGGTCTCTATCTTTTTTCCTGCACTGCTTTGTGTAAGGTGGACTTTCCTACTGTAAAACTCAGGAGTCCGCTCCCGGCTGGATGTGGCCTAAGGAGCCGTGCCCGCAGACGCTGGCCCGTGGGATCTATGGGCCCTGGCGTTGACCTCTTATCCCTAATCGGTGGGCTGTTGTCTTCTATGAGGGACTTTGGGTGGGACAGAACCTCTAGCCCTGGCCTCAATCGGTTAATTAACCAGTTCCACTTGTTTCTGGTCCTGGCTTCAGGGTCCTAGTACCCCACTTTGTGCTACGGTTTCCGGGTCGGTTCCCCGTGTCGGTACCGGTGGGCTACAATCCTGTCCCGGTCCACCTCGATTCCACCGAGCCGTCTGCCCATCTCCTGCTTACGGAGACCACCGTCTGCCTCCTAGCCAGTGGCACCAGGGCTCCTATCCTGGCACCGCTCAACTTGAACTTTCCTGCTGGAGCTACACTTAGCTCCAGCCCACACTCCTCTCTAAACTGAACCTCCAAGCTTAACTGCCGTTTTTCCTGCCCCGAGCTGTCTAGACCCCTGGGTGGGTGAGTCCCAACCGCCTGGTGACGCCCACTGGTGTGTCTATCTTTCCCTAAGGGGGGTGACTAGGGTTTCTGGTTGGCTGTGTGTTTCCTAGTGAGGGAACGGTGTAATACGGGGGCCTAACTGTGACTACTAGAGTTGAGCACGGTTCGTGGTTCGAGGTTCTCCAGTTCGCGGCTCGAGTGATTTTGGGGGCTGTTCTAGATAGAACTAGAACTCGAGCTTTTTGCTAAAGCTCGATAGTTCTAGATACGTTCGAGAACGGTTCTAGCAGCAAAAAGACCAGCTAATTACTAGCTGGCTTTCCGCTGTAATAGTGTAAGTCACTCTGTGACTCACACTATTATGAAATTTCAGTGTATAGTGTGCGGGAACAGCGCATTCAGATCACTGCTGTATGGATAATGGCATTTTTTTTTTCCTTGTCTTCCTTCCCTAAGCGCGCACGTGTAGTGGGGCGGGCCAGCATGTCAGCCAATCCCAGACACACACACAGCTAAGTAGACTTTTAGCCAGAGAAGCAACGGCAAGGGTGATAAGATGTCCATGTCACATGTCCCTGCATTATAAAACCGGACATTTTCCTCCAGCACGCCATTATCTGCCTTCTGCGTCCTTGGTGTCAGTCGTCACTGGCGCAGCTCCTATCGCCGATACTGCTGTGTACGCTCCATACACAGCGCTGTACAGCATAGGGATAGCACTTTCTATCAGTCCTTTTAAGGGCTCATACCGGCAGGGTCAGAGCCATAGGTGACAGGTCCGTGAAAACAGAGTTTAACAGCTACACAAGATGACAGCGTCTGTGTAGCTAAGGTCATGGGTTTCCTCGCTGCATTTCCCCATTAGGAGGGATAAAAAGGCAGGCTTCCTTTCCTCTCCCCAGAGACCCACAACCAGTGGCGTAACTAGAAAGCTATGGGCCCTGGTGCAAACTTTTAAATGGGGCCCCCCCCCCGCCAAAATATTTTCCACCCGACTTCACATTTCCCCAATTCATTTGTCACACTATAATTTTGTTGTAATGTTTTAGAGTGAACCATTAAATAAATATAGACATAGTTAACAAATACAGTATTTTAAACAAGCATTATTAAAATCATACAGAAACAAAAGGTTACTCACAAGAGTAGAGATCCACCTGGATATATGTCTTGGTAAGAGACCTAGAAATAGAATGATCATTATGTTCAGCTTATTAAGTACATTATACATCATGAACATTAGACAAAGTTTGAATTTTGTGTATACTTACAGAAATTGGTTTTAAATTAGTAGTTGTCAAATTCCTTAACCAGAAAGTAAACAAATCCAACTGAAATACAAATTAACTTGCAACCGCTCAAATCCATCAAAAATGTTTTAATTAAGACGTAATGGATATCAAAACATCAAGCCAAAAGGAATGATCTTTTTCTCACTATGAAAAGGAAAAGGGGACAGTTAGTGATAACACAAAGTATTTTTGCTCTCTGGAATAACTGCACTCTTTTTGACAAAGCTTTTGCAGTACCAAAAACTGTGCTGCTTTCAAATGTTAAAAGGATATTTGCTTTGTTTTAGAATGTAATGACATCATAATTTATTAATAATTGTAAGCCATCTTACTGTATCAAAGGCAAATAAGTTATACCAAAAAGAGGCAGTAGAAAAACAATAAGTGAAACCGAATTAGTTAACTGAACGAGTTAGTATCAACTTTTTGATAATACAACTCCCTATACCGAACCAACAGCACACTTACGCACACTGCATATTGCTAGAAGTTGCGCCGTCTTGCTTTAGATTCCGCAAATTTGTCAACAATATCTGAAATGTCCAATTTTCTGGCTCTATCATTTTCAATGCTTAGAAGAGCAAGGCCAGAAAGCCTTTGTTGTGACATGCTGCTTCTTAAGTAATTTTTAATAAGTGATAACTTAGAGAATGCTCTTTCAGCTGATGCCACTGTAACTGGTAAAGTGAGGAAAAGTAAGAAAGCTGTACATACATCTGGAAGTGTAGATGACAAAACAGCATTGTCAACTATAAGTAAGTGAGCCAAATCTTTAATTGTGGGAGATTTGGTGATCCCATCTTGAAGTGTGCTGCGAAAACTCAGCAACTGTCCTGGAAAATCTGTGGATATATCATCTTGATAATACTGATGAAATTTCACTGCTTCTTGAAACAAGTAATCATCTGATTTTGTAGCAAGCACACATGGCTGAATGATCTTAAATCTTTCGACTATAGTATTCATGCTACAAAATCTGCTTGATAACTGTGATGTAACTACATCTAAGGTAGCATTAAAAATTGCTGTTTTAAATCTACTCTCTGGATCCTGCAGTCTTTCATCTAAACATAGCTCATCGGTATGGCGCTTTACTTTAACTATTCGTTTATTCACAAACATTGCAGGAATCCCCCACTTATCTGCAAGTGTGATGGCTGTTTTTTTGGCATCTTCAAATTGGTTTCTGTAGCTGCTTAGAGCTTCAATTGTGTTATAAATTAATTGGGCAGCATTGGACAAATCCATATGTTCTGATTGTAGAACTTTGGAGATGGCATTTGTCTTATCCAAAATTTTGCTCTGTAGAACAAGGAGGAAGACAAACTCAAAAGACTCTATTTTTTTTCTAAGTGCCCGAGCCTCTTCTCTTTCTTTACTTTTGGTAGAAGTCAAGATTATCCTTGATAGTGCCTTAAGAACATCAAGAAATCGAAAACGTAGAGCAAGGATTGAATCGAAACGGGATGACCATCTTGTAGGGCACAATCTTTTTAAGGTCACAGAGGATTCAGAGGTGAGAGACTGTAGAAGTGACCAACGGGAGATACTGTCTCCAAAAAATACATATATACTCTGTATTACCTCAAAAAAACGTGACACCTCTGGTACATGGCTTACAGAATCCTGTATCACCAAATTAAGGTTATGGGCTGCACAGTGAACATACAAAGCATTTTTCTCCTTCCTTTGAATGCGAATTTGAACACCTGTATACACTCCACTCATTGTTGCAGCGCCATCATAACCTTGCCCACGACACTTTGACAGCTGCAGTCCCTTATCTTCTATACACTTGATAATATCATTCTCAAGTCCTGCAGCACTCGGGTCTTCAACTACATGAAAACCTAAAAAGACCTCCTGTATATTTACAGCAGTTGCACGTTGACTTTTATCTCGGCTTATGGTCACATATCGGTGAATCTGACTTAACTGGTCAACTTTTGAAATATCCTGTGTTGTATCCATAATTATGGAGAAAAAAGCGGCTGCTTTAATTTCACTTACTATGTCATTTTCAACTTGTTTTGCAAGCACATCTATTATTTCATTTTGTATTTTGGGGCTAAGATACCTAGCTGTCCCCTGAGGTAAGTGGAGGAGCTCCTTCAAAATGTGGTCATATTCAGATAGGAGCTCTACAATGGAGAGAAAGTTGCCATTATTACTCTGTCCTATTTTTTCTCTATGACCTCGGAAAGCTAGATTTGACATTGCCATAGTCAATGTCACATTAGTTATTCGATGTAACACTTGTCTCCAAAAGTTTTTCTCTTTCAAAATCTGTTTTTCAGTTTCATCATCTATTGTTTTTTTTCTTCTCCAGTGATCATAAACAATACATGCATCCATGTGAGCTTGTGAAGCTTCATGAATTTGTATTTTGGCCGAAAGTCTTTGCCATTTTTGTATTCCCTTTGCCCATGCTGGTTCAAAGCCTAATTTTTTACGATCGCCAAATAACCAGCATGGCTCACAATAAGCAGCATTTAACTTTGGCGAATAGCATAGCCACATGACTGGAATAGTGTGCCCTGCTTTTGTTATTCTTTCATAGTACATCTCAGAGAAACATCTATGATGGACACCCTTATCTCTTGGGAATGGCCCTTTAGGCCTGCAAGGACCATTAGCAAGAATAATTTTTTTAACATTGGGGTCTGTAATTGTTATTGGAAAATGTCCTCTATCTGTAACATACCTTTCTCCAATTAACGCATGTTCTATACTGACACTTGCAGTGTCTGCACTTTCTAATGTTTCTTGTAAATCAGAAATGTTGGCACTTGTATGTGGCTCTACCACTTCAATATGGGCACTATCCACCTCGAACAATGACGGAGAACTTGTAACTGAAGGTATGCTAGGTCTCTCAAGCATCTCCTCACTTTGACTAGTTATAGTGGCAGTAGATGTAGAAGCTGCATAATTAGTAGACTGTGAAAAGTAGCTGCTTATTTTGGGTAGTTTTTTCATTTTTTGCTCATTTTCCCTTTTTTTTTTACGCTTATGTGAGCCACTTGTCGCGGGCGGGGAAGAGGGTGTCAGCACACCGCGCTCACCCCTTCTGCTCGGGTCCGGCAGCTGCTCCTGGTGGCTCGAGCTGTGGGCCGGATCCCGGGGTTTCTCGAGCGACACTCCTCGCCCGTGAGTGAAAGGGGGTTGTTGGGTGTGGGGATTGTTATAGTTCGTGACGCCACCCACGGTTGTGGTGATTGCACCACCGCTGCTCAGTATGGGGGCCCCGGGGATGGTGATGCGGAGCAGCCAGGTGTTGTGTCGCCCCTCCGTGGGTAGGGGCTGGTGATCCCGGGGCCCGGTGATGAGATGTAAAGTGTAGGGCCTGGAGGGCGCAGGGACGCGGGGGCAGCGCTGTGCCTTGCGGCACTATGGTACTCACTCAGCCTGACACACGGACACAGTTTGTACGGTAAACCAACGGCTGGTAGGACGGTCCCACAGACGGCTGCACCTGCACTCCCGGTAGGTGACGGTGATGTCTCTCTTCCTTGCACCTGTGTTGACTGATGGTAGCGGTGGATTCCCTCCGGTTACCCGCTCCCCGGCTGCAATCTGGGCCGGAGGAGCTCTACACTTTGCCCGCAGGCGCTGGCCCTGAGAAACTTGTGCCGTGGCGGTGGCGGTGTCTCTCCAATACGGGTTGGGCTGTTGCCTTCAATCGGGACTTGGTTGTTGGGGGATCTGCGTCCCCGTCACTGACGGATTTGGCAAATCTGGCGACTCCTAGCCTTGCCGGGGTCCGAGAGGCCCCTGCCCTGGTGCTGACTGTCCTTCGGAACACTGCTCCAGACCACCGGGCACACAGCCAACGGGGTCCTTCCAGGAACTTCCAAACGGTCCCCCTCCAGACAGTCACCGCCGTTGCTTACCTTGCTGTTCTGGCCCTCACAAAGCTGGACCCTTCAGGCTGTCTTTCTCTTCTGTCACTTTACTTGCTTTTCCTCCTTTACTACTTTCTTACTTTCCCTGCTTGTTTACTCCTTCACTTAGCTCCTCACACTTGCCCTGCCTGGGCTTTCTGCCTGGTTACTTCCTGCCTCCAGTGTTGTGAGCTCCTTGGTGGGCGGAGCCAACCGCCTGGCCCACCCCCTGGTGTGCATCATCAACCTCTGGAGGAAGGCAACAAGGATTTCTGGTTAGCTGTGATGTGCCTACCTGGAGTGTGGGGTGTGGTGGTGTTGTGACCTGTGTCCCCTGGCTTGCCCAGGGCGACACATTCCCCCTTAGCAAAATGCAGACCGTCCGCGGGCTGCCGTCCTACACCGGTTTTATTTTTCTGTAAAAAGGGGATAACAGGGTTAAGCAAACATGAATACATTTTTAATCAAAAACTCTTCCCAAGACGGGAGGCACATTTACTTAAACGTTGCAACGGTATACGGTCACGGTTTCCGCTCTCTCCCACCCAAGCAACCTGGCCCTGATGCTGCCCCTAAAACCCAGGCAGCACCCCTTGACCCACAGTCCAGCACAAGTTACCCGAGCGGGATCTGTCCTTCCCCTCCAGAGGGTGGCCACCGGTTCCTTTGGTGGCTGGGCCCTGGCCTGCTCTGCTCAGGGCCCTCCCTCCAACCTGCCTCTCCGGAGGCGGCATTGCAGAAACGGTAACGGTACCCAACATATTTACAAGCCACTTAATGTTTGTGGTGCCCTGCAAGTTCACGGGTTTGTCCATGGATAGTTCCCATGCCAATAAACTTAAACGGTCCCCACGGGGACAACGGTGCCGGCTCCTGCCGGTTCTAATCACTGCAGACAATCAGGTGACAAACTCGGTATAATCATTTATCATCATTTTTCAAAACTTTCTAAACTTTTTCAAACAAACAGCAACACTCTTTTACATTTGCGGACCCCTTTCACTCATAGAACGGTCTCCCTGTACCTAAGTGGGGGTCTACCTAGGTTGGAACGGGTGGACCTTCGGGGCCCGGTGTCAGTGGTGCTAGACAGCGGGGTAGAGGGAACAATAGGTTCCTCCTCCCTGCTATAGTGGGGAGCAGGTGGAGGTGCAGGGGGGCTGGGTACAGGTTCATCCCTGGGCACTGGCACTGGTTCTGGCTCACGGTTAACTGCTTCCACTACTTCTTCATCCACGGGTTGTGGGAACAGTATCACTGGAAGAATCACCGCGCCATTCTGTGTAGGCCAGTCTGCTGGGAAGTCACCCATTACAGTGTGGATTACCTCTGCTGCCTTCTCCACTGGTGGAGGAACCGGTACTTCAGCCTCTGCCTTCAGCGCTGGGGGGCATTTCTTTAGATGGTCCCGGGAAACTGTGGCTAGGGTGTCCCCTTGGTCACGACTGATCTGGTAGGTCTTCCCATCTCCCCATTCTGTGGGCTGTATGACATAAGGGACTTGCTCCCACTGATCATCCAACTTGTGGGTTTTTCTCTTCCGTTTCAGCACCACATCTCCTGGCCGGAAAGGACCTGCAGGCGCCTTCTGGTTGAACCGGTGCTCTTGCTGCTCTCGACTTCGACTGAGGTTTTTCTCCACATACTCCTGGATTTGCCGGTACTGTGCCCTCCTCCGACTTTCCCACTCTGCCGTTGAGGGGAGTGCTTCCGGGGCTTCCAACCCCATCTCCAGATCCACCGGCAGGCGGCCAGGCCGAGCCCTCATCAGATACGCTGGGGTGCACTTCGTCGAGCTGGACGGGATATTATTATACATGTCGACCAACTCAGGTAGCTTTTCCGGCCACATGTTCCGTTCTTCCAGCGGTAGCGTCTTGAGGAGCCCCAGGACCAAGTGATTCATTTTCTCGCACATGCCGTTGGTTTGGGCGTGGTACGGAGTGGTCCGGATCTTCTTGCAGCCGTACAACTGGCAGAATTCGTGAAACACCTCTGCTTCAAAAGCCGGGCCTTGGTCAGTCAGCACCTTCTCGGGGTACCCATGGGGTCGGCAGAAATAAGCCTGGAACGCTCGAGCAGCGGTTCGACCAGTTAGGTCCTTAACGGGGACTACCACCATGAATCTTGAGTAGTGGTCTACCATGGTCAATGCGTAGGTGTACCCACTTCGGCTAGGGGTGAGCTTGACATGGTCCAGGGCGACCAGCTCCAGCGGCTGATGGGTGACTATGGGATGTAACGGTGCCCTCTGGCTAGTCTCGTCCTTTCTCCTCAGTGTACAAGGACCACACTCTCGACACCAGGCTTCCACCGATTCACGCATCCCACTCCAATAGAACCGCTCCCTCAGCAGCATCTCCAGCTTCTTCCACCCGAAGTGGCCGGCACCATCATGGTATGCCCGCAGGACAGTAGCGACCTCAGCTTGAGGAACGATCAACTGGCATATCTTCTCATGGGTCTTCGGGTTGATCAGCTCACGGTACAGCCTCCCCTGGTGTAGGTAAAGTCGTTTTCGTTCTTTCCACAAGCGTTGAGCTTCTGCTGGAGCGGCAGGGTCTATTCCCATAGCACCTTGTTCCCCCAGAGTCTTGACAAGGCGGACAGCCGGCGCTTGGTCCTGGGCGTCCTGCCACTCTTGACTGGGCCGCGGGTCCAGATCCACCCTTTGCTGACAGACTTGTACCCTCTCAGTAGGCAGCTGGTGAAACGCAGGCAACTCGATCTCCTCGAGGTCGTCATCCTCGCACCCCTCTTCTGACAAATGGGGCATCCGGGAGAGTGCATCGGCATTTATGTTGACATGACTAGCTCGGTACTTTATGGTGAAATCATAGTTGGCTAGCCGGGCTACCCACCGCTGCTCCAGCGCGCCCAACTTGGCCATGTTCAGGTGAGTCAGCGGGTTGTTGTCCGTAAACGCGGTGAATTTGGCTGCTGCCAAGTAGTGGCGGAACCGCTCCGTGATAGCCCACACCAACGCCAATAGCTCAAGCTTGAAGGAGCTATAGTTCTCAGGGTTCCTTTCGGTCGGCCGGAGTTTTCGGCTAGCGTAGGCAATCACCTTCTCCTTTCCATCCTGGACCTGGGATAGGACCGCTCCTAGCCCCACATTACTGGCGTCCGTGTGGAGGATGAACGGGCTCCCATAGTCCGGGTACGCCAGGACCTCTTCTCCGGTCAAGGCCGCCTTCAACTGGCAAAAGGACTCCTCATGCTTGTCCTCCCACGACAGTGGGGCCCCAATGGGTCTACCACCTTTGGTCTGTCCCACGAGGAGATCTTGCATGGGGGCAGCCATCTTCGTGTATCCCTTTATAAAGCGCCGATAATACCCCACCAGACCCAGGAACTGCCTTACTTCCCTCACTGTAGTTGGTGTCGGCCAGCTCTGGATGGCAGTAATCTTCTCAGGGTCGGGGGCGACGCCATCCGCACTCACCACATGCCCTAGATACTGCACTATGGGTTTCAGCAGGTGGCATTTTGAGGGCTTCAACTTCATCCCGTACTGGGCAAGGGACGCGAACACCTTGGCCAGGTGCTCCAGATGGGCTTCATACGTCTGGGAATAAACAATCACATCATCCAAATACAGCAGGACGGTCTCGAAGTTTAAATGTCCCAGACAGCACTCCATCAACCGTTGGAAGGTCCCAGGGGCATTGCACAGCGCAAACGGCATGCTATTGAATTCGCAGAGTCCCATCGGGGTGGTGAAGGCGGTCTTCTCCCGGTCCTCTGGGGCCACGGCCACTTGCCAGTATCCGCTGGTGAGGTCAAGGGTCGAGAAGTAGTTTGCAGTTCTCAGTGCAGCCAAAGACTCTTCAATACGAGGTAATGGATAGGCATCTTTATGGGTTATCTGGTTGATCTTCCGGTAGTCCACACACATCCGCATGGTACCATCCTTCTTCTTAACCAGTACCAACGGAGCGGCCCAGGGACTACAGCTGTCCCGAATAACCCCTGCCTCCTTCATATTCCTCAACATATCCTTGGCACACTGGTAATTTGCAGGGGGAATAGGTCTATACCTCTCTTTGATAGGGGGATGTTCACCTGTGGGAATGTGGTGTTGGACCCCCTTGATCCGCCCAAAGTCTAGGGGGTGCTTACTGAAAACCTGTTCGTACTCCTGCACCACCCTGTGTACCCCGGCCCTGTGATGTGCAGGGGTATCATCAGTGCCTATATGTAGCTGTTGGTGCCACTCCTTTGTGTCCCCCTGGGGTGGGGAAGTGCTGGGGGTAGGTGGGAGTGTGGATGGACTGGCTTCGTGGATAGTGTGAGGGTCCAGGGTGAGCAGCTTGGCAATGGTGGCATACCGGGGGAGCCTGACTTCTTCCTCCCCACAGTTCAACACTCTCACGGGCACTCTCCCTTTCTTCACATCTACCACCCCTCGGGCGGCCACTACAGTGGGCCAGTGTTCGGAGGGCATGGGCTCCATCATCGCAGGGTAGTCACGCCCCTGAGGCCCTACTGCTGCCCTACACCAGATCATCATCTCACTCCTAGGGGGCACAGTCAATGGAGCAACATCCATCACTCTCACTCCACCAATCTCCCCTCCTGTTGAGCTTACATGCTGGCGGTACATCAGGGCGCGGATCTCACGCTGCACAGCCCTCTGCCGGCTCCCCGCCGCTGTGGCGGCTAGCTGTTGCAATAGGTTCAACACATCAGCCATGCAGTGTTCCATCACATTGGTTCCCAGCACTATTTTCGGGTTATGATCACTGGGTTCATTCATGATCACAATCATACCCTGGCGTTGCAGTTCAGCTTGCCCCACTGTCATAGCCACTTGTTTATACCCCACCTGGGTCAATGGAAGTCCATTAGCGGCAATCAAATTTATACTATTGTCTGGAGGCGCCAGCTCGTCTGTGGCCCAATACTGCCGATACAACGTGTACGGTATGGTAGTTACCTGTGATCCAGTGTCCAAGAGAGCCATCACCGGTATGCCGTCCACAGCCACGGGGATGATAGGGCGGGCCCCGACATATCGGTCTCGCCAGTCCGGGGGGCCACGGTGTTCTACTCCTGAGGATTGGCCCGGGGCCCCAGGGGTTGCTCGTTTAACGGGCACTGTCGGTAATAATGGCCCGGCTTACGGCACTTGTAGCAGATTGGGGGTCTGCTCCGCGGGTTGTTAGCGCTTCTCCGCTGCATCCAGGGAACATCTTCGGGACTGTCAGCAAGCTGTATCTGCGCTGGAGGCTGAGATCTGGTCAGAGGTTGTAGCGCAGCAAGGATCTTGGCAAGGTCTCCGTCCAGGCGACGGACCTGGGCTGCCAGTTCTTCCACGGTGCTGCTCGGGGCTGCAGGTATTAAGGAGGTTGGTTTGGCTGGGGCCGCCACAACGGGAGCTGTCTCAACGGGCCACGGGACGGGTTCCAGGACTTCAGCAGCTGGGGGCTGTAGTGCCTTGATAGCCCGCTCCTTCAACACAGCAAAGTCCACATCAGGGTGTTCCAGGGCCCACAGCCGGAGTTGTTTACGATCCTCAGGGGACCTCATCCCCTGCGCAAATTGCTCCACTAACATCTTGTTGCTATCCGCCTCATTAATAGAGTTCACCCGCTTCAGCGTGCGGAGGGCAGTCTGCAGACGTAGAGCATAGTCCCGAATGCTATCTTCAGCTCGTTGCCGGCACTGGTAAAACTGCATTCTCAGCTCAGCTTCAGTCCGGGTCTCGAAGGCAGTCTGTAGCTTCTCGAAGATGGTGGCTACAGAGAGCCGGTCCCCCTCGGTCCAGGTCTCCGCTTCCTGCTCCGCCACGCCGGTTAGCTGGCCTAGCACTATCGCTGCTCGTTGCTTATCGGTCAGGGGGTACAGCTCTAGCAACGGGTTAAGCTTTTTCCGGAAGGCCTGTAAGGCATCCGGTTTCCCGTCATACCGCGGTAGCCAGGCAGCTCCGGGCGCATAGGGCAAGGAAAACGGCATGACCGGAGCAAGCGCGGGGGCCGCGGGACCTCCCGCCGGTACGACCGGGACCTGGGCAGGCCCATCCCCATCCGCGGGTGCCGCTGCGGCTGCGACCACCGCTCCTCCAGCGGCTCCGTCGGGCGCAGACATCTTGTTTCCGTCCCCCTTAGCTCTTTCCGGCCCCTCCTCTCTCGGGGCGGAGTTTTGGCCATCGCGCTTTTACTGCTCGAGAAGACGCTCGAGCGGGAACTTTTCGCGCCAAAGATGGCGGCTTCTGAAATTTTTCTGCCGGATGCCTCCGGCGGTAACAAGGCGCACCTCTACCTGACGGTAGAACGGTAAGATCCTGTTCGTGACGCCAAGTTGTCGCGGGCGGGGAAGAGGGTGTCAGCACACCGCGCTCACCCCTTCTGCTCGGGTCCGGCAGCTGCTCCTGGTGGCTCGAGCTGTGGGCCGGATCCCGGGGTTTCTCGAGCGACACTCCTCGCCCGTGAGTGAAAGGGGGTTGTTGGGTGTGGGGATTGTTATAGTTCGTGACGCCACCCACGGTTGTGGTGATTGCACTACCGCTGCTCAGTATGGGGGCCCCGGGGATGGTGATGCGGAGCAGCCAGGTGTTGTGTCGCCCCTCCGTGGGTAGGGGCTGGTGATCCCGGGGCCCGGTGATGAGATGTAAAGTGTAGGGCCTGGAGGGCGCAGGGACGCGGGGGCAGCGCTGTGCCTTGCGGCACTATGGTACTCACTCAGCCTGACACACGGACACAGTTTGTACGGTAAACCAACGGCTGGTAGGACGGTCCCACAGACGGCTGCACCTGCACTCCCGGTAGGTGACGGTGATGTCTCTCTTCCTTGCACCTGTGTTGACTGATGGTAGCGGTGGATTCCCTCCGGTTACCCGCTCCCCGGCTGCAATCTGGGCCGGAGGAGCTCTACACTTTGCCCGCAGGCGCTGGCCCTGAGAAACTTGTGCCGTGGCGGTGGCGGTGTCTCTCCAATACGGGTTGGGCTGTTGCCTTCAATCGGGACTTGGTTGTTGGGGGATCTGCGTCCCCGTCACTGACGGATTTGGCAAATCTGGCGACTCCTAGCCTTGCCGGGGTCCGAGAGGCCCCTGCCCTGGTGCTGACTGTCCTTCGGAACACTGCTCCAGACCACCGGGCACACAGCCAACGGGGTCCTTCCAGGAACTTCCAAACGGTCCCCCTCCAGACAGTCACCGCCGTTGCTTACCTTGCTGTTCTGGCCCTCACAAAGCTGGACCCTTCAGGCTGTCTTTCTCTTCTGTCACTTTACTTGCTTTTCCTCCTTTACTACTTTCTTACTTTCCCTGCTTGTTTACTCCTTCACTTAGCTCCTCACACTTGCCCTGCCTGGGCTTTCTGCCTGGTTACTTCCTGCCTCCAGTGTTGTGAGCTCCTTGGTGGGCGGAGCCAACCGCCTGGCCCACCCCCTGGTGTGCATCATCAACCTCTGGAGGAAGGCAACAAGGATTTCTGGTTAGCTGTGATGTGCCTACCTGGAGTGTGGGGTGTGGTGGTGTTGTGACCTGTGTCCCCTGGCTTGCCCAGGGCGACACACACTCATGTGATGATAGGATGACATTTTGTAAGATAATGTTAGTTGCTGTGAGGTGAGATTTATTAATCTGCAAACAAAAGAAATACACCAAAGTTTTAAGCCCTGAATATACACACTGCAAAACTTTCTGTGACTGTCCATACTGTACAGGTGATCACAAGCTAACTACAGCCACTGCATTTGGCTGACAGATTCGCAAACCAACTAAAGAAATATAAAATAAGTGTACCCGTACTAAAGACTCAAAATTCCTTAAATAGTACAGTACTGCTAGCTTGCCTTTAAATTTGCTGTCTCACGCTCATAAATGAGTAAAATTGCAAAATACTCTTGTAAAAACAAGCAACTTTGCATTTCATCTCTTTAAAAATCTCCACTCAAAAACAGAGGGATTTTTAATCCAATAGCAACCAGCTCATTGCCCAGGTTACTGGCCAACTTGTATCATCATGTAGAAGGGTATCTAGGTATAGAGCTTGCGGTACAAGCAATAACGCCTGCAGTCGCTGCCAGGAACCTGTCCGAAACACACAATCCGGCAAGATTCATTCATTCCTCCTCAATTTTTTCCCATGCTGCAGAGTTAAAGCTGCCTCGATCAGCACCCAAGGAGAGCACATGTTTCAGAGCTGAAGTGTAACCATGCTGCTGGTCTAAACTATCTTCAGGAGCACACTGCCCCCAGAAAAGCAAAAAGCAGGAGGCCAAGAAGCAGTGTCTTCTGAAGAGCAAACACAAGAACACCCCTTTTTAAATTGTTGCATACCCGAGCCATTGATCAGACAAATATATGGTCAACATTGAGACACTGAAAAAACAAACACTGATCACAGTAACACCAATGGAAGACTGATTACGTATTCCTATTACTCACATGGGCAATAATGTAAAAGGACACTTACACAGAACTACATATATATACAAGCATATACTTGCAAAGTGTTAAAGGGATTGTTCATGATAACATACTAAAACATATTGATGATGCATTAAATATATCAATATGAGAGGGGTGAGGCACTGACACCTGGCACCTCCATTGATCAGTTGCAATCTGCTCTGACAGTGAAGATAATAAGCGATGTATAGGGAGAAATCCAGCAAATCTCTCACAATGTTTATTGGCTCCTACTGAGTACTGCACTATATCTCCCATCAAATGAATCAAAGATAATCTACCGTGCTCAGCAATGGGCACTAATCAAAGCGAGGGGCTGCTGTGTTCTACTTCTACCCTATACAGCCCTTATTTCC
Source organism: Anomaloglossus baeobatrachus (assembly GCF_048569485.1). Classification (NCBI taxonomy): domain Eukaryota; kingdom Metazoa; phylum Chordata; class Amphibia; order Anura; family Aromobatidae; genus Anomaloglossus; species Anomaloglossus baeobatrachus. The sequence goes on from NC_134358.1 coordinate 385,608,258, forward strand.
AGCCACTGACAGAGCAGATAACAGGTGATCTGATAAGCCATCAATATGTAAGTTCAAGATAACCCCTGTAAACACCATGTTCAAACAGGTTTGAATTTTGACTTTCTTACTATTAATCACATAATAACACATACATTGTGTCTAGTGCAAAGTTCAGAGCTGGCCCCCCCCCCTCCACGTACACTGACACTTGGGATACGGGATAATGATGGGGTACGGGATAATAAGCAACCAGGTTTCCCGTTATCTGAAATCCCTCTATCAGCACCCAGCGTTCCTATGTTCTGATATCCATCTTGTCCTCGGCACCCAGCTTTCCCATGCTCTGCTATACATCTTTCCCTCAGCACCCAGCTTTCCCATATCAGAGCATGGGAAAGCTGGGTGCTGAGAGAAGATTATATCAGAGCATGGGAAAGCTGGGTGCTGAGAGAAGATGTATAGCAGAGAATGGGAAAGCTGAGTGCTGAGAGAAGAGCCTTTTTCCCTCAGCACAAAACATTCCCATCCCATGCTTGTATCTTAGTCCCCCCTCGTATATAGTTCTCCAAATACTATAATGGCCCCCACATAGCCTTCCATATAGTATAAAGGGTCCCACATAATCCTTCATATATTAGCATGCACATCCATAGTCCTCCATGTATTATAATGCATTTCCCATAGTTCTCCATATATTATAATGCATTTCCCATAGTTCTCCATATATTATACTGCACCACAGTCCTCCATATTTTATAATGCACCCCCATAGTCCATGTATAATGTAGCCCCCATAGTCCTATCTGTATTATAACGCAACCCTACAAAACTTCATATTGAATTTTGCAGCCTCATACTCCTCCAAATATAATGCACCCCTATAGTCCATGTATAAGGTGTCCTTCCAGCCCCCTAGACCTCCATGTATAATGCAGCCCTTGTCCATGTATAAGGTGTCCTTCATGTTTATTATGCAGCCAGCCTCCCCAGACCTCCATGTATAATAATGCAGCCAGCCTCCCCAGACCTCCATGTATAATAATGCAGCCAGCCTCCCCAGGCCTCATGTATAATAATGCAGCCAGCCTCCCCAGGCCTCCATGTATAATAATGCAGCCAGCCTCCCCAGGCCTCCATGTATAATAATGCAGCCAGCCTCCCCAGGCCTCCATGTATAATAATGCAGCCAGCCTCCCCAGGCCTCCATGTATAATAATGCAGCCAGCCTCCCCAGGCCTCCATGTAAAATAATGCAGCCAGCCTCCCCAGGCCTCCATGTATAATAATGCAGCCAGCCTCCCCAGGCCTCCATGTATAATAATGCAGCCAGCCTCCCCAGGCCTCCATGTATAATAATGCAGCCAGCCTCCCCAGGCCTCATGTATAATAATGCAGCCAGCCTCCCCAGGCCTCATGTATAATAATGCTGCCAGCCTCCCCAGGGCTCATGTATAATAATGCTGCCAGCCTCCCCAGGCCTCCATCTATAATAATGCTGCCAGCCTCCCCAGGCCTCCATGTACAGTATAATGCAGTCTCCCCAGGCCTCCATGTACAGTATCATGCAGCCTCCCCACCCCAGGCCTCCATGTACAGTATCATGCAGCCTCCCCACCCCAGGCCTCCATGTACAGTATCATGCAGCCTCCCCACCCCAGGCCTCCATGTACAGTATCATGCAGCCTCCCCACCCCAGGCCTCCATGTACAGTATCATGCAGCCTCCCCATCCCAGGCCTCCATGTACAGTATTATGCAGCCTCCCCACCCCAGGCCTCCATGTACAGTATCATGCAGCCTCCCCACCCCAGGCCTCCATGTACAGTATCATGCAGCCTCCCCACCCCAGGCCTCCATGTACAGTATCATGCAGCCTCCCCACCCCAGGCCTCCATGTACAGTATCATGCAGCCTCCCCACCCCAGGCCTCCATGTACAGTATCATGCAGCCTCCCCAACCCAGGCCTCCATGATGGAGGCCTGAGTTGGGGAGGCTGCATGATACTGTACATGGAGGCCTGGGGTGGGGAGGCTGCATGATACTGTACATGGAGGCCTGGGGTGGGGAGGCTGCATGATACTGTACATGGAGGCTACATGTACAGTATCATGCAGCCTCCCCACCCCAGGCCTCCATGTACAGTATCATGCAGCCTCCCCACCCCAGGCCTCCATGTACAGTATCATGCAGCCTCCCCACCCCAGGCCTCCATGTACAGTATCATGCAGCCTCCCCAACCCAGGCCTCCATCATGGAGGCCTGGGTTGGGGAGGCTGCATGATACTGTACATGGAGGCCTGGGTTGGGGAGGCTGCATAATACTGTACATGGAGGCCTGGGGTGGGGAGGCTGCATGATACTGTACATGGAGGCCTGGGGTGGGGAGGCTGCATGATACTGTACATGGAGGCCTGGGGTGGGGAGGCTGCATGATACTGTACATGGAGGCCTGGGGTGGGGAGGCTGCATGATACTGTACATGGAGGCCTGGGGTGGGGAGGCTGCATGATACTGTACATGGAGGCCTGGGGTGGGGAGGCTGCATGATACTGTACATGGAGGCCTGGGGTGGGGAGGCTGCATGATACTGTACATGGAGGCCTGGGGTGGTGAGGCTGCATGATACTGTACATGGAGGCCTGGGGTGGGGAGGCTGCATGATACTGTACATGGAGGCTCCATGTACAGTATCATGTAGCCTCCCCACCCCAGGCCTCCATGTACAGTATCATACAGCCTCCCCACCCCAGGCCTCTGACCACCGTGTACTCACTTTATATATATAAAAAAAAAAAAACCAAGTACTCACCGATCTTCTCCTTCCACTGCTGCTCTGTCCTGACGTCTCCTTGTTCCACTGCTGCTGTACTCCCTGCTCTCCTCCTTCCACTGCTGCTCGTCCTCCTCTCTCTCCCGGTGCTCCGGTCGGCGTCCTCCCTCCCTGCGCTCTGTGCACTCAGCACAGCAGTCGCACAGGAGTGACGTCACCGCGCAGGCACAGGGGGAGTATGATGATGCAGAGCGGCGCTGGCCGCTCTATGCTTCATTATTACTGTGCGCGGTGACGGGGGAGGGGGGCCCCGGTGCCGCCGCTGACATCGGGCAGGAGGGCCCGGTGTCGGGGGCGGCAGCGGGTCATATAGTGGGCGCGTGCACTGTGACAGATCAGCGCAGCTTCTCTCTCACTGAGAGGAGCTGGCTGCTGATCTGCCGGGTCCCCGCCGGCCCCAAACTGCCCGGGCCCGGTCGCGATGGCGACCGCTCGACCGCGGTAGTTACGCCACTGCCCACAACCCTGCCACTGTACCCTCCTGCCCTTTGCACACTCAAACTCATTGTTACTAAGCCATTATACTAGCAAACACTGAGTGAACTTAGTGGCATCCTAAACGTGGCTGTTGGACTTCTGTATTGTCCAACTAGTGCAAAGATATTTGCAGCACGTCTGCCTGCATTGCACACTCAAACTCATTGTTGCTAAGCCATTATACTAGCAAACACTAAGTGAACTTAGTGGCATCCTAAACGTGGCTGTTGGACTTCTGTATTGTCCCACTAGTGCAAAGATATTTGCAGCACGTGTGCCTGCATTGCACACTCAAACTCATTGTTACTAAGCCATTATACTAGCAAACACTGAGTGAACTTAGTAACATCCTAAACGTGGCTGTTGGACTTCTGTATCGTCCCACAAGTGCAAAGATATTTGCAGCACCTCTGCCTGCATTGCACACTCAAACTCATTGTTACTAAGCCATTATACTAGCAAACACTGAGTGAACTTAGTGGCATCCTAAACGTGGCTGTTGGACTTCTGTATCGTCCCACAAGTGCAAAGATATTTGCAGCACGTCTGCCTGCATTGCACACTCAAACTCATTGTTGCTAAGCCATTATACTAGCAAACACTAAGTGAACTTAGTGGCATCCTAAACGTGGCTGTTGGACTTCTGTATTGTCCCACTCGTGCAAAGATATTTGCAGCACGTGTGCCTGCATTGCACACTCAAACTCATTGTTACTAAGCCATTATACTAGCAAACACTGAGTGAACTTAGTGGCATCCTAAACGTGGCTGTTGGACTTCTGTATCGTCCCACAAGTGCAAAGATATTTGCAGCACCTCTGCCTGCATTGCACACTCAAACTCATTGTTACTAAGCCATTATACTAGCAAACACTGAGTGAACTTAGTGGCATCCTAAACGTGGCTGTTGGACTTTTGTATCGTCCCACAAGTGCAAAGATATTTGCAGCACCTCTGCCTGCATTGCACACTCAAACTCATTGTTACTAAGCCATTATACTAGCAAACACTGAGTGAACTTAGTGGCATCCTAAACGTGGCTGTTGGACTTCTGTATTTTCCCACTAGTGCAAAGATATTTGCAGCACGTCTGCCTGCATTGCACACTCAAACTCATTGTTACTAAGCCATTATACTAGCAAACACTGAGTGAACTTAGTGGTATCCTAAACGTGGCTGTGGGACTTCTGTATCGTCCCACAAGTGAAAAGATATTTGCAGCACCTCTGCCTGCATTGCACACTCAAACTCATTGTTACTAAGCCATTATACTAGCAAACACTGAGTGAACTTAGTGGCATCCTAAACGTGGCTGTTGGACTTCTGTATCGTCCCACAAGTGCAAAGATATTTGCAGCACCTCTGCCTGCATTGCACACTCAAACTCATTGTTACTAAGCCATTATACTAGCAAACACTGAGTGAACTTAGTGGCATCCTAAACGTGGCTGTTGGACTTCTGTATTGTCCCACTAGTGCAAAGATATTTGCAGCATGTCTGCCTGCATTGCACACTCAAACTCATTGTTACTAAGCCATTATACTAGCAAACACTGAGTGAACTTAGTGGCATCCTAAACGTGGCTATTGGACTTCTGTATCGTCCCACAAGTGCAAAGATATGTGCAGCACCTCTGCCTGCATTGCACACTCAAACTCATTGTTACTAAGCCATTATACTAGCAAACACTGAGTGAACTTAGTGGCATCCTAAACGTGGCTGTTGGACTTCTGTATCGTCCCACAAATGCAAAGATATTTGCAGCACGTCTGCCTGCATTGCACACTCAAACTCATTGTTGCTAAGCCATTATACTAGCAAACACTAAGTGAACTTAGTGGCATCCTAAACGTGGCTGTTGGACTTCTGTATTGTCCCACTAGTGCAAAGATATTTGCAGCACGTGTGCCTGCATTGCACACTCAAACTCATTGTTACTAAGCCATTATACTAGCAAACACTGAGTGAACTTAGTGGCATCCTAAACGTGGCTGTTGGACTTCTGTATCATCCCACATGTGCAAAGATATTTGCAGCACCTCTGCCTGCATTGCACACTCAAACTCATTGTTACTAAGCCATTATACTAGCAAACACTGAGTGAACTTAGTGGCATCCTAAACATGGCTGTTGGACGTCTGTATTGTCCCACTAGTGCAAAGATATTTGCAGCACATCTGCCTGCATTGCACACTCAAACTCATTGTTACTAAGCCATTATACTAGCAAACACTGAGTGAACTTAGTGGCATCCTAAACGTGGCTGTTGGACTTTTGTATCGTCCCACAAGTGCAAAGATATTTGCAGCACCTCTGCCTGCATTGCACACTCAAACTCATTGTTACTAAGCCATTATACTAGCAAACACTGAGTGAACTTAGTGGCATCCTAAACGTGGCTGTTGGACTTCTGTATTTTCCCACTAGTGCAAAGATATTTGCAGCACGTCTGCCTGCATTGCACACTCAAACTCATTGTTACTAAGCCATTATACTAGCAAACACAGAGTGAACTTAGTGGCATCCGAAACGTGGCTGTTGGACTTCTGTATCGTCCCACAAGTGCAAAGATATTTGCAGCACCTCTGCCTGCATTGCACACTCAAACTCATTGTTACTAAGCCATTATACTAGCAAACATTGAGTGAACTTAGTGGCATCCTAAACGTGGCTGTTGGACTTCTGTATCGTCCCACAAGTGCAAAGATATTTGCAGAACCTCTGCCTGCATTGCACACTCAAACTCATTGTTACTATGCCATTATACTAGCAAACACTGAGTGAACTTAGTGGCATCCTAAACGTGGCTGTTGGACTTCTGTATCGTCCCACAAGTGCAAAGATATTTGCAGCACGTCTGCCTGAATTGCACACTCAAACTCATTGTTACTAAGCCATTATACTAGCAAACACTGAGTGAACTTAGTGGCATCCTAAACATGGCTGTTGGACTTCTGTATTGTCCCACTAGTGCAAAGATATTTGCAGCACGTGTGCCTGCATTGCACACTCAAACTCATTGTTACTAAGCCATTATACTAGCAAACACTGAGTGAACTTAGTGGCATCCTAACCGTGGCTGTTGGACTTCTGTATTGTCCCACTAGTGCAAAGATATTTGCAGCACCTCTGCCTGCACTGCACACTCAAACTTATTGTAACTAAGCCATTACACTAGCAGAAACTGCTGCAACTTAGTGGCATACAAAAAGTGGCTGTTGTACTCCATTTGTACCCCACAGGTGCCAAGCTATTTACAGCACCTCTGCATGACACCCTCCTGCTCTGTTTTTAAAAGCTATAATAATAGCAAAAACTGCTGCAACTTAGTGGCATCTTAAACGTGGCTGTTGGACTTCTGTATTGTCCCACTAGTGCAAAGATATTTGCAGCACCTCTGCCTGCATTGCACACTCAAACTCATTGTTACTTACTAAGATATTATAATACCAAAAATTGAGTAAACGTAGTGGCATACAAGAAATGGCTGTTGTACTCCATTAGTGCCCCATTGGTGCAAATCTATGTGCAGCACCTCTGCATGACACCCACCTTCCCTGTTTTTAATAAGCTATAATGATAGCAAAAAATACTGCCATTTAGTGGCATCATAGAACTGGCTGTTGTATTTTATTATTGTCCCACTGGTGCCAAGCTATTTCTAGCACCTGTGCAGGACACCCTCCTGCTCTGTTTTAATAAGCTATAATGATAGCAAAAAATACTGCCATTTAGTGGCATCATAGAACTGGCTGTTGTATTTCATTATTGCCCCACTGGTGCAAATCTATGTGCAGCACCTCTGCATGACACCCACCTGCCCTGTTTTTAATAAGCTATAATGATAGCAAAAAATACTGCCATTTAGTGGCATCATAGAACTGGCTGTTGTATTTCATTATTGTCCCACTGGTGCCAAGCTATTTCTAGCACCTGTGCAGGACACCCTCCTGCTCTGTTTTTAATAAGCTATAATGATAGCAAAAAATACTGCCATTTAGTGGCATCATAGAACTGGCTGTTGTATTTCATTATTGTCCCACTGGTGCCAAGCTATTTCTAGCACCTGTGCAGGACACCCTCCTGCTCTGTTTTTAATAAGCTATAATGATAGCAAAAAATACTGCCATTTAGTGGCATCATAGAACTGGCTGGTTTATTTCATTATTGTCCCACTGGTGCCAAGCTATTTCTTGCACCTGTGCAGGACACCCTCCTGCTCTGTTTTTAATAAACTATAATGATAGAAAAAAATACTGCCATTTAGTGGCATCATAGAACTGGCTGTTGTATTTCATTATTGTCCCACTGGTGCCAAGCTTTTTCTAGCACCTGTGCAGGACACCCTCCTGCTCTGTTTTTAATAAGCTATAATGATAGCAAAAAATACTGCCATTTAGTGTCATCATAGAACTGGATGTTGTATTTCATTATTGTCCCACTGGTGCCAAGCTATTTCTAGCACCTGTGCAGGACACCCTCCTGATCTGTTTTTAATAAGCTATAATGATAGCAAAAAATACTGCCATTTAGTGGCATCATAGAACTGCCTGTTGGACTTCAATTAGTGTCCCACTGGTGCAAATCTATTTGCAGCACCTCTGCATGACACCCTCATGCACATTTTGCTACCCTAATTTTATAGCAAACTCATGGAATTCATTGCTGCATTTGATAATTCGGAGGGATAGAAAGTGATGCTTCCTTTAGCTTTTCCTTCTGTTCATAGACAGCATCTCCAAGTGCACACCCGAAGAGCAATTTCTCCTCCACGTCTAAGTGTGGAGAGGCAGCTAGTGCGCATGCGTGTGCCGATTTACCCCAGCTGCAGCCTAACTACAGTGTTTCGCCTAGTGAGTATGCTCAGCCTGACTCTGCCATTCCTGAGGCTAAGTCTTCATTTCGGGATACAGCGCATGCTCCCACACTTAGTGCGAAAAGCCTCTTTGCACAGGTACTTGCATTCCGTGCCGGGTCTAAGTCCTGTTTTGTGCCTAGACACCATGTTAAAGCTGATAGTCTTTTTTCAGAGACTGTATTTCATGCAACTGAGCATGCTCAGGCACTTACTGCATCAGAGACTAGGTCCGGTAATGAACTCTTTGACCCTGCCCCTAATGTGTGGGGCCCATATAGACCACAGGGCATCAGGTGTCCTGACGATGTGGCTAGGCCACTCCCAAATGGCTTGCAGAGGCCCGCCCCTATGACTTGTCACCTCATTATTGATAGACGATAACTGGTGAGGTGTTTGTGTCGTGGCAGCCATGAGGTCATTATTGAAGTTGCGGTTCCAAATAGGACGCTAGTTATGCCACTCATGACGTGTCACTCTGCTTTTGTCTCCAGGAGGTGCATTGTGGTCCACCCTGGTTTGGGGCGGACCAAGGTTATAAAACGGGCTGGAGCCAACAAGGAGGTGCACAGTCTTCTATTATGCTCCGAAAGAGCACACCTCCATGTGTTGAACCCATTGCGGCTTTAGGCCAGAGGTAGGCAGGGATAGGGCGTCGATGCAGGCCGCCACCACAGTTGGTAATGCAGAACGGTTAAGACCAGCTCCTGTCCTACAAGTCCTGCTTGTGCAGCCCAGTGGCATGAACAGGCCTGCTGCTGCTGATGCGCCTGCTGTCCACAGGTGTGGCCCCAATGCACACGGTCAGCGTACTGAATGGCCCCTGTGATGTTAACAGGGAGTTCCTGGGCTGGGTGGGCGTGTGGACCCTGTGATGCTAACAGGGCTCCCAGTCTCCAGATCCGAGTGGCGTCTAACTCGGTTCAGGCTACTATTAGTTTCACAGCCACACAGATCTGTATCCTCCATCTAACCTTCCAGTTGCCAACCTCTCCTTTTCCATCTGGGAGCACGGTGGACATTGACTGCTGATGGGGATATATACCTTTCTCTTTCTTTTCTTATTAATTTTCGTTATACAGCGGTGACATAGTATATACCACCTTATCCAAATCTGCCAGTCCCACCGTAACAGATGGTGTTTCTTCTTCAAATGTTACTTTTGCTTAACCAACAAACCCACGGACAAAAACTTTTTTCCCCTTTCCAACACACCTGTTCCCCTTTCCACCAGCATCTGTCCTTTTTGAACTCATTTGGTATATGACCAAAAGTGCAACTCTGCAGGGACACCGTACTCAATGCCATCTCAGAGAAAAAGGTGCCAGCACGATCTGAAATTGGCATGTATCATAAAAAAATTGAAAATTCACAGATTTATTCCAACTGTACTATAATAATAAAAAATTAGATTTTTAGCAAATAATTGATCAATTCTTTGAGCCACCCCTGCCAACGTCACGGCAAATCTCAATAGGGGGGTCCTAACCTATATTACGTATTTCATGTGCCATGCGGCCTCCTAGATAAAGTTAAAAGCAGAAACATAATGGAGCACACATACCTGTTACATGTATATAGCAGCTTCCATGTTGCAAAAAAGGCAATTGTGGATAGAGACCAGCCCAGGTCCCAGCATGTGGAGCAAGCTCCACACATACCAGGACTATATCAGAACTGACCCTCCCAGTGCCAGACAGCAACCATTGATAAAGGCGGACCAGATCCAAGAATGGTGCTTAATTAGCATTGCCTGTGGAAAGGGGTGAGGTAACTGAATCTGAACAGCTACCAACAGGAGGAATACATTGCAAACCAAAATCAGGCGTGCATGGTATGGTGATGGTCAGTCACCAGAAATTGTAACATAACTACAGTCATAACAGAGAAAAAGTGCCAGCACGATCTGAAATTGGCATGTATCATAAAAAAATTGAAAATTCACAGATTTATTCCAACTGTACTATAATAAAAAAAAATTAGATTTTTAGCAAATAATTGATCAATTCTTTGAGCCACCCCTGCCAACGTCACGGCAAATCTCAATAGGGGGGTCCTAACCTATATTACGTATTTCATGTGCCATGCGGCCTCCTAGATAAAGTTAAAAGCAGAAACATAATGGAGCACACATACCTGTTACCTGTATATAGCAGCTTCCATGTTGCAAAAAAGGCAATTGTGGATAGAGACCAGCCCAGGTCCCAGCATGTGGAGCAAGCTCCACACATACCAGGACTATATCAGAACTGACCCTCCCAGTGCCAGACAGCAACCATTGATAAAGGCGGACCAGATCCAAGAATGGTGCTTAATTAGCATTGCCTGTGGAAAGGGGTGAGGTAACTGAATCTGAACAGCTACCAACAGGAGGAATACATTGCAAACCAAAATCAGGCGTGCATGGTATGGTGATGGTCAGTCACCAGAAATTGTAACATAACTACAGTCATAACAGAGAAAAAGGAGCCAGCACGATCTGAAATTGGCATGCATCATATAAAAAGTGAAAATTCACAGATTTATTCCAACTGTACTATAATAAAAAAAAATGAGATTTTTAGCAAATAATTGATCAATTCTTTGAGCCACCCCTGCCAACGTCACGGCAAATCTCAATAGGGGGGTCCTACTCTATATTCTGTATTTCATGTGCCATGCGGCCTCCTAGATAAAGTTAAAAGCAGAAACATAATGGAGCACACATACCTGTAACCTGTATATAGCCGCTTCCATGTTGCAAAAAAGGCAATTGTGGATAGAGACCAGCCCAGGTCCCAGCATGTGGAGCAAGCTCTACACATACCAGGACTATATCAGAACTGACCCTCCCAGTGCCAGACAGCAACCATTGATAAAGGCGGACCAGATCCAAGAATGGTGCTTAATTAGCATTGCCTGTGGAAAGGGGTGAGGTAACTGAATCTGAACAGCTACCAACAGTACTCAATGCAATCTCAGCACAGCAGCCAGCCCTCGGTCCCTCAGATGTGGACAAGTAAAAGACCATTTCCTCCTATCCATGACAAAGCGTTGAGATTCACTCTGTGCAGCACTGGTGTTTACTGGAAAAGCAGATCTAAGAATCCGTACCACCTTCTGCAGATACTCCTGTATACGTGCGTCCCTTTCTATGACAGGAATTATTTCGCCAAATTTTGTCTTGTACCGGGGATCTAACAGTGTGGCAACCCAGTAGTTAGCATTACTTCGAATTCGTACAATCCAAGGGTCATGTTGTAGGTAGTGCAGCAAGAAGGCGCTCATTTGTCTGGTGCATCCAGGAGGACCAAGTGCTTGGTGTGTTGGTGGCAGAGAGGTGAGAATCATGCTTCCTTCCTCTGCCCTCTCCCCCCAACCTCGCACAACCTAAATGAGAGCAAGCTCTCACTCATCTGCTGAGTCTTCCATGCCCATCGCCAGTTCGTCCTCCATTTCTTCATGGGCTCCTGCACCTTCCTCAACAATTTTTGCAGATACTATGCGCCCTTGTTAATCCCTCTCCCCCACCGTCCCTTGACTTCCGCCTAGGTGACGCTCACCGTCTGGACCTTGTAGATCTTATTATCCCTTCTGCATATGACTCCTCCTGTACTTCCTCCCCTTCCTCTTGGACCAACACCTGACTCCGAATAATGCATACAGTGTGCTCCATCTTGTAGATGACCAGAATTGTCACGCTGAGAATGGCATCGCCAGTGCTAAAGATCTTCGTCGATATTTGTAAACTGTGTAGAAGGGTGCATAGGTCCTTGATCTGATACCACTACATCAGCGTGATCTGCACCACCTCTGGATCAAGTTAGCCCAGGGTATACGTCATACCGTATTTCAGCAGGGCTCTGCGGTGCTGCCACAGACGCTGAAACATGTGCAGATTCAAATTCCTGCGTGTCGGAACATCGCATTTCAGGCGTTTACCCGCCAGACCTTAAGACTTCAGGAGCGATGAAAGTTGTTGAGCTGCTGGGTGCGAAGGATGAAAGTGAGCACATAGCAGCGTGCCCGCTGCACAAGGCCATGTAGGCCGGGATGGTATTTTAAAAATTGCTGGAGAATCAGATTCAACACGTGAGCCATACAAGGCACATGTGTCACATTGCCCTGACGAAGGGCCGCAGACAGGTTTGCATCATTGCCGCACATGGCTGTTAAGTCACCAACGTAGTCCACTCAATCAATTTGTACTCCAGTCGCCAGGTGACAACGTGTTCCTTTCCTGCATAGTGCTGATGATGGGAAAGGAGTCGATGCCAGCGGCGCAGGTGGACGCAGGTTATGCTCACCCACTGGGCTGCGTTACCTTGACAGATGCAGAACCATAAGCTGAATGTAGGTGGTGGGTATCTCACAGATGAAGTACCATCATTCAGCTACAACCAGTGGGAATACACTGCACCCTTTTTTAGGCCCCTCCTGTCTGCAGACCACTGCCAGACAAAGCTAAGAACCTCTTGTTACTGTTACCCCCAGTTCAGTTTTATGATTTTGTGTGCTTGTTACCTGTGAACTAATTTTCCTGCTTGCTGTTTATGTACCTCGTTGGCCGATCCGCATTTCACCTCTGCTTGTTTTCTGATTAAGTCCTGGCCATCCCATTCTGTTCCTCTTCCTCAATTAATGTTTTGACCCTGCCTGACTACTATTCTCTGGAACTGCAGCCTTCCACAGGTATTGATCAACTTGGGCCCTGTGTAATTCCAAATCACTGTATAGGGGTTAAAGAGTTTCAGGGTTCTGGGTGTCCAGCTTGGTGAGTGGCTTCCCTCTAGCCTATCCTTTACAGCCCATCTGAGTGTGTCGATCCAGGCAGGCGTTACACCGTGCCCTCGACAGAAGGCCATGTAGGCCGATAGTGTTTAAAAAATTGCTGGACAACCAGGTTCAACACGTGAGCCATACAAGGCACATGTGTCACATTGCCCTGAAGAAGGGTCGCAGACTGGTTTGCATCATTGTCGTACCCGACCTTCCCTGGCTGCTGGTTGAGTGGAGACAACCATTGATGAAACTCGGTCTCACTCTCCAGAGCTAACCATCCACAATTCCTCAGCGGTGTCTCACATTTCCCCTACATTTCAAAGTAAACATTGGACCGCCTGATGGCCTTGAGCTCTGCTGCCAGCATAGTAAGGAGGTGTGTGGGATTCCTTGGGCGCAGTTACAAGGAAGGGTGGACTGACCACACAGGGTTTGGGCCGAGGTGAAGGACCCACACGAGGTTGAGGAGGCAGAAGCAGTGGAGGAACTTGTACATACAGAGGAAGGATTGACACACAAGTCGTGGGGACGGCACGACTTGTACAGCAAACCCTTCTCCATCTCTCACCATAGTTACCCAGTGCCCAGTCAGCAACATGTAACTCCCCTGTCCATGCTTACTGGTCCAAGTATCGGTGGTGAAATGCACCCTGTCACACACAGAGTTTCTCAAGGAGCCGGTGAGGTTGTGTGCGACCAGCTGTGGTAGTGCGGGCACGCCTTTCTTGGAGAAGGAGTGACGACTGGCCATCGGCTCTTGGGGCACTGGAATGGGCATAAGGTCTCGAAAATCCTCGGTCTCAAAAGGGTGTAAAGGCAGCTTCTCTGTTGCCAACAAGTTGCAGATGATGAAACTCAACCTCTCAGGCATGTCATGCCCTTTGAAAATCATGTAAAACACAACGAGGGGACTCCAACCACAGTCTCCCTCGTTTCCACTAATTGGGCCACACACACACCACTTGACTGGCATCACTTGATCCCCCTTTTCAAAATGAAACAGATGCTTTGCATGAAGCACTCTCAAAAATACGCGTGCTTTTCGCCTCCCCTGGCTAACCCAGGGGAAGAAAAATCCTCTGAGAGCCATGACTTGTTCATCTTGGTTCTTTTTTCAAAAGCGAGGGGACTGCAACCACAGTCTCCCTCGTTTCCACTAATTGGGCCACACACACCCCACTTGACTGGCATCACTTGATCCCCCTTTTCAAAATGAAACAGATGCTTTGCATGAAGCACTCTCAAAAATACGCGTGCCTTTTGCCTCCCCTGGCTGACCCAGGGGAAGAAAAGTCCTCTGAGAGCCATGACTTGTTCATCTTGGTTCTTTTTTCAAAAGCGAGGGGACTCCAACCACAGTCTCCCTCGTTTCCACTAATTGAGCCACACACACCCCACTTGACTGGCATCACTTGATCTCCCTTTTCAAAAGGAAACAGATGCTTTGCATGAAGCACTCTCAATAATACGCGTGCCTTTCGCCTCCCCTGGCTGAGCCAGGAGAAGAAAAGTCCTCTGAGAGCCATGACTTGTTCATCTTGGTTCTTTTTTCAAAAGCGAGGGGACTCCAACCACAGTCTCCCTTGTTTCAACTAATTGGGCCACACACACCCCACTTGACTGGCATCACTTGATCCCCCTTTTCAAAATGAAACAGATGCTTTGCATGAAGCACTCTCAAAAATACGCGTGCCTTTCGCCTCCCCTGGCTGACCCAGGGGAAGAAAAGTCCTCTGAGAGCCATGACTTGTTCAACTTGGTTCTTTTTTCAAAAGCGAGGGGACTCCAACCACAGTCTCCCTCGTTTCCACTAATTGGGCCACACACACCCCACTTGACTGGCATCACTTGATCCCCCTTTTCAAAATGAAACAGATGCTTTGCATGAAGCACTCTCAAAAATACGCGTGCCTTTTGCCTCCCCTGGCTGACCCGGGGGAAGAAATGTACTCTGAGAGCAATGACTTGTTCATCTTGGTTCTTTTTTCAAAAGCGAGGGGACTCCAAGCACAGTCTCCCTCGTTTCCACTAATTGGGCCACACACACCCCACTTTACTGGCATCACTTGATCCCTCTTTTCAAAATGAAACAGATGCTTTGCATGAAGCACTCTCAAAAATACGCGTGCCTTTCGCCTCCCCTTGCTGACCCAGGGGAAGAAAAGTCCTCTGAGAGCCATGTCCACATTGTCAGTGGACAGACACGTGTGCTTATCTGCCAGCAGACCCCCAGCAGCACTGAAGACAGGTTCCGAGAGAACGCTGGCTGCAGGACACGACAAGATCCCCAAGGCGTACGTGGCAAGCTCAGGCAATTTATCCAGATTGGAAGCCTAAAATGAGCAGGGCTCAAGTTGCACAATAATGGCATCGACGTTTCCTTGCATATACTCATATATCTGTGTCTCCTCCTCTTTTTCCTTGTCCTGCTCTTTTGTTTTCGCATGAGTATATGTCCTTGTCACTTTCCCATGTGTTTGTGTTGTGTTATGAGTTGTTTGTCACCTTTTGGACACCTTTGAGGGTGTTTTCTAGGTGTTTTTATGTGTTTGTGAATGCCTGCCATTGTTTCCTAGGCGGTTCGACTTCGGTTCGTTGAACGTTCGACGAACCGAACTCGAACGAGACCTCCGTTCGACGAACCGACCTCGAGCCGACCCGGGACTGGTTCGCTCATCTCTAGTGACTACCTGGTTTTGCCAGGGCGTTACATTTGCCTGCGCTACACAGTGTACTAACCACTTAGCTAAATCCTGTCTGTTCAGTGTGGATGGGCTGAAGAGGAGGAGGAAAAAGAGATGAAGAGTTGTCCTCCTGATGTGGAGAGGGAAGGTTTGCCTCTTGGAAGTCTGGCGCATATGGCTGACTTTATGTTACACTGCCTTACAACCATGACCCTTGCATCATATTTTGCACCACACTGATTACTGGTTGTTCATCCTTCTTGACCCACACTACAAGGAGAGTTCTCTATCGCTCCTTTTAGCTAGTAAAATGGTGGAACACCAGAAGGCCCTAGTTTAACAGTTAGTACAAAAATTCCCATCTGACAACTCTGGTGGCAGAAGTCTTATTTCCTTTGGCAACCAAAAAGGAGAGATGAGGAAGACACACACCTTTTCCAGCAGAGGCAGGGGAACACTATCAAAGGTCTGGGACAGTTTCTCCAGATACTCTCAGCACTGAGGCTCTGATGCATGGTGTAGTGTGAGAAGGAGGAAACGTTTTTGAAGATGATAAAGGATTACTTAGCCGACCATACCAGCATCTTTCGTGATTCCTCTGTGCTGTACAACTGTTGGATATCCAAGCTAGACATGTGGCATGAAGTGTCCCTCTACGCCTTGGTGTTACGGGGGGACTGGCAGATTAGGACCAGGGGTATATATCCCAATCGCCAGTCAGGGCCCACCGTGCTCCAGATGGTAATGGAGCTGCTGGCACCCTGTGGGTTAGGCGGAGACTATAGAGCTGGATGGCTCTGAGATAACCCAGGAACTCTGGGAACCGGTCACGTGTGTTGGGACACGTCAGACCGGACGACAACCGATAAGCGTTTTGGTGCACCTAGCGCTACACCAACCACGTGTGCAGGAAACACGTCAGGCCGGGTGGTAACCAGGTAGCGTTGACCGGAAGACCGCCACGAAAGCGCCCTGTCGGCCACGTGTGTAGGACACGTCAGGCCGAGCGGTCCTCCGATTAGCGTTTCTGGCCACCTCTCGACTGGCCACGTGTGTGTAGGACACGTCAGGCCAGATGGGTACACCAGTAGCGTTAACCGGGAAGTCGAGGAGGATAAGGAACACCCTGTTAACTCCACAGGGGTCCTGGAGTACGCTGTCCATGCGCGTAGGGGGCACAATCGGACAGGTGGCGCAGCAGGTGCATTGTCCGTGTGCGTAGGGGCACAATTGGACAGGTGGCGCAGCAGGTGCGTTGTCTGTGTGCGTAGGGGGCACAATCGGACAGGAAGCACAGCAGCCTCAGCCCAGTTAACGCCACTGGGCTGCTATAGCAAGACTGGAATGGCAGGAGGGAAGCACGGCGCCTGACCCTGATGTGCCGAGCCACGAATCTTGGCGTGACAGGCACCGTTCGCCTAACCCTACCTACCGCTTCCCAACATAGGCTTATGCCGCAATGAGGCTCTAACATGGAGGTGTGCTCTGACCGAGCAAAAGTGAAGACTGCGCACTTCCATGTTGTTTCCAGCCCCTTTTATAACCTGGGTCCGCCCCAAACCCAGGGTGAACCACCAAGGTCCAATAGCAGAGTGCCATGTCATCAGTGACGTCAAATGCGACCTATCCAGAACCGCCACGTCATTGATGACCTCATGGCAGCCACGCCCCAAACACTTCACCAGTCATCGTCTGACGACCATTACTGAGGTGCCAGATCATAGAGGCGGGCCTCTGCGAGCCAGTCCGGAGTTGCCACGTCATCAGGACACCTGACACCCTCTGCCCTATCAGGGCCTGCCACCTCTCGGACATGCTCAGTGAGGTCCTTACCGGACCTAGCCTCTGATGCACTAAGTGCCTGAGCATGCTCAGTAGCCTGAGCCACAGGCTTAGAAAGCAGACTATCAGTTTGAGCATGCTCAGTAGGCACATCCCAGAACTTAGACACAGCACGAAGTCCAAGTACTTGTGCAAAGAGGCTGTTAGGGTTAATTGTGGGAGCATGCTCAGTAGCCTGAACTGAGGACTTATTCTCAGACATAACACAAACAGGCTGAGCATGCTCACTAGGCAAAACACCGGGCTTAGACTCTGGCTGGGGTAAATCGGCGCACGCATGCGCACTAGCCGCCTCTCCACACTTAGACGTGGTGGAAGGAACAGCCAACTGGACGACCCGAGGCACGGCCAAGAACGGCAGCCGGCGCCTGGGCGCAACAGGAACCGCAGCAGGCTGCTTGCGGCTATGGCGGCGCCGGTTCGTAACAGTACCCCCCCCTCTAGCGGCCCTCCCACTCGAATGGTCTATAGTCGCCACAGATACCACTGAGCGACGGGCGGAAGATGGAGACATGCAGTGGGAGCTACAAGACTCGCTCCACCGCGTAATCACCCCAGACGACCAGTCGATATGTGGGGAATGCCGCTTCAACCAAGGAATACCCAGCAGAATATCATCTGCACCCTTAGGGAGAACCAGGAATGAAATGGTCTCCCTATGCCCAGATGACATGGCAAGGGTAATGGGCATTGTCCGTTGGTGAATTACCTTGGGCAACAAGGACCCATCCACCACACGGACTCTCACTGGCCTTGGCATTTGCACCAGCGGGATGGCATGCCGCCGGGCAAAAGAGGAGGAGATGAAACTATCCCCAGCACCTGTGTCCACACTTGCCCTTGTGGACCATGTTAACCCCTTAAAAGAAATGGACGCGGGAAACGTCACCCTAATGGATGACACAGAGTCCAGTCTACTTCCAGCTATGGTCACCAATCGTGGTCGCTTATCCTGACGCTTTGGGCAATGGTTGGCATAATGACCATACTGCCCACAAGCGAAACAGGAAATGCCCTTGCGACTCGAAGACCTAGCAACACCAACCCTAGAGATGTCCATAGGGACAGAGATGTCCTCTAAGGGAGGTGCAGTAGGAGAGACCACTACAGTGGCTGAACGGCCCTCTGACCTGCGCTCCAGCTGACATTCGGAGGTCCGCAGGTCAATACGGGTAGCCAGAGTCATGAGGCCCTCAAGGGTAGTTGGTACCTCACGCGACGCTAATGCGTCCTTCACGTGCGAGGCTAATCCCCTCCAGAACAGTGGAATGAGAGTCCTCTCTGACCACCCCAGTTCTGCAGCAAGTGTCCTGAAACTCACAGCATATTGACTTGAGGAGGTACGCCCCTGCTCCAAAGTCAGTAGCTGTAGGGCCGAGTCGTGAGTGACCTGAGGCCCCAGGAACACTTGTCGCAAGGACTCCAAAAACTCCTTAGAGTCCTGTACTACGGGGTCATTCCTCTCCCACAATGGTGTAGCCCACTCCAGTGCTCTATCAGAGAGCAAGGAGATGATAAACCCCACCTTCGACCTCTCTGTCGGAAACCGTGCAGCCAACAGCTCTAGATGGACTGAGCACTGGTTCACGAATCCCCTACATGCCTTGCTGTTCCCCGTAAACTTGTTGGGCAGCGAGAGGTGAGGGAGGGTAGGAGTAGGCTTGGTGACGGACACCATTGCAGCCGCTTGAGCCACCACATCATCCATATCAGCAGCAAGAGCAGACTTCTCCAGAGACCTCACTCTGGCATCAAGCTGCAGCATGAACTGACGTAGCTGCTCCATCTCCGCCATGCCAGCCAGACCCTGGTGCAGTCTTACTGTTACGGGGGGACCGGCAGATTAGGACCAGGGGGTATATATCCTAATCGCCAGTTGGGGCCCACCGTGCTCCAGATGACAATGGAGCTGCTGGCACCCTGTGGGTTAGGCGGAGACTATAGAGCTGGATGGCTCTGAGATAACCCAGGAACTCTGGGAACCGGTCACGTGTGTTGGGACACGTCAGACCGGGCGACAACCGATTAGCGTTTTGGTGCACCTAGCGCTACACCAACCACGTGTGCAGGAAACACGTCAGGCCGGGTGGTAACCAGGTAGCGTTGACCGGAAGACCGCCACGAAAGCGCCCTGTCGGCCACGTGTGTAGGACAAGTCAGGCCGAGCGGTCCTCCGGTTAGCGTTTCTGGCCACCTCTCGACTGGCCACGTGTGTGTAGGACACGTCAGGCCAGATGGGTACACCAGTAGCGTTGACCGGGAAGCCGAGGAGGATAAGGAACGCCCTGTTAACTCCACAGGGGTCCTGGAGTACGCTGTCCGTGCGCGTAGGGGGCACAATCGGACAGGTGGCGCAGCAGGTGCGTTGTCCGTGTGCGTAGGGGGCACAATTGGACAGGTGGCGCAGCAGGTGCGTTGTCCGTGTGCGTAGGGGGCACAATCGGACAGGAAGCACAGCAGCCGCAGCCCAGTTAACGCCACTGGGCTGCTATAGCAAGACTGGAATGGCAGGAGGGAAGCACGGCGCCTGACCCTGATGTGCCGAGCCACGAATCTTGGCGTGACAGGCACCGTTCGCCTAACCCTACCTACCGCTTCCCAACATAGGCTTATGCCGCAATGAGGCTCTAACATGGAGGTGTGCTCTGACCGAGCAAAAGTGAAGACTGCGCACCTCCATGTTGTCTCCAGCCCCTTTTATAACCTGGGTCCGCCCCAAACCCAGGGTGAACCACCAAGGTCCAATAGCAGAGTGCCATGTCATCAGTGACGTCACATGCGACCTATCCAGAACTGCCACGTCATTGATGACCTCATGGCAGCCACGCCCCAAACACTTCACCAGTCATCGTCTGACGACCAATACTGAGGTGCCAGATCATAGAGGCGGGCCTCTGCGAGCCAGTCCGGAGTTGCCACGTCATCAGGACACCTGACACCCTCTGCCCTATCAGGGCCTGCCACCTCTCGGACATGCTCAGTGAGGTCCTTACCGGACCTAGCCTCTGATGCACTAAGTGCCTGAGCATGCTCAGTAGCCTGAGCCACAGGCTTAGAAAGCAGACTATCAGTTTGAGCATGCTCAGTAGGCACATCCCAGAACTTAGACACAGCACGAAATCCAAGTACCTGTGCAAAGAGGCTGTTAGGGTTAATTGTGGGAGCATGCTCAGTAGCCTGAACTGAGGACTTAGTCTCAGACATAACACAAACAGGCTGAGCATGCTCACTAGGCAAAACACCGGGCTTAGACTCTGGCTGGGGTAAATCGGCGCACGCATTCGCACTAGCCGCCTCTCCACACTTAGACGTGGTGGAAGGAACAGCCAACTGGACGACCCGAGGCATGGCCAAGAACGGCAGCCGGTGCCTGGGCGCAACAGGAACCGCAGCAGGCTGCTTGCGGCTATGGCAGCGCCGGTTCGTAACACTTGGAAGTACTGGATTTCCTGCCTCTACTGTGTTGTCAGAGCGGGTTTTTAGTTCCATTGGGGCATAATAACTCTAGACACATCTGTCTGTCAACTGAAAAAGCTTGCAGATGCTAGAGGTGGGGAAACAAAAGGCGCAATAGGGTCTTACCCGGTATAACGTGAGGTGATGAGAAAGAAATAGGTACACTCACCTGATGGGGTTGTGCCAGTCACAACTCCTTAAACCGCATGTGAGTGTCCGCGTGGTTCAAGCAGCGGACCCGTAAAATCGTGGTAGGAATGTAATCAAGGGAAAACGGGTATATGCCGCACTTAAAAACCACTGATGCAGAATTAATGTAGACATTTCTTTTTTATTTCAGCACTCCAACGCGTTTCAGAGACAAGGACCGTCTCCTTCTTCAGGGAAAAATAAATCATACAGACATTCCCAGTCTAGTGCTTTATAAAAAAGGTCCATATTGCCACGTTGACAGCCATGACATCATCCACCCACCAGGTTGCAGGGTGATGACTCATAGACACGTGGAGACATACAAGAAGGAGAAAAAAATTGTCACATTTTGATACATTTAAAACATCACAAAAAGCAAGCAATTATAATAAAATACAATAATATCTGGTATACAGAGGGGTTAAACACCAAACCCTTACTCTAAATCCATCGGCTAGTCTTAGTGGAAACAGGATTGTTATATCATTTTATGATTTAAAAACTGATAGTTGTGAAGAAAAATTTTTTTTGAAATTTTTAGATAGTGATCCATGAAACGATTTGATCTATATAAATATCTGTGCAGACACATAAACGTGATTCCATGCTAGTGCAGGACCATTACAGACGGTTTTTGCTGGAAGAAATAGTGAGCGTGTCTAAGTGTAAAAGTGGGATTTATTATAAAAGTGTAGAGAAATGGTGAAGAAGTTCCTAAAATGTGAGGGGCTGATGCAAGGGAATAGCCGAGGTAAGACAGAAGAAGATCGCAACTGAGAGGAAAAGGAGCGAGTATCAGGTTATCGGGGTGAATCGAGTTCAGACCGTGGGAAAATGAAAGAATGCGCAGGCGCACAGTACAAGTCTAACCCAGTGGAGGTAACAAAGGGTCAGACCGTGGGAAAAAGCTATGTGTGCAGCGATATAGAGTGGTGGATACAACCACATATAAAGCGCACGAAGAACAGAAAGAAAAGGCAGACAGAACTGACAACCATACAGATCAGGAACAAAAATGAGCTGGAATGGCC